>NC_137019.1:33103529-33328529 GCF_032717465.1 Coenobita brevimanus
GAAAAAAAGTGTGTGGGGAAAAGACCCCTAGGTGGTGTAGCGGAAGACGGGCTTATGTGCCAGTACTGTAGTCTTTAGCCGGCGAAAAGCCACTCCTACGCAGAAGAAATCAGTTGCTGTCAGCTTGAATAGAAAAGTTAAGATAACTATCATCAGGGAGTTATTCAGACTGCAGAATCGCTCAATGAAACAAACTTGAAACTCGGGCAAAAATTCGCTAAGACACGTAAAATGGTAGTACTACCTGGTATCTTTGTACAGAATAGTGATGTTAGCTTGCAATCATTTGTCATGATTATACTACAGCTTAATAGTGTAAATAAACACTGCCCATGTAAAATAATCTTACAATCAATAGGTATTCTGGTTAATGCCCACCGACATATCATTCACAGGGATACTCATACCATTCAAAAGGATAAAAACTCTTTTCCCACTAAGGGACTCAGTGTTGCTAGGTGCTGGCTCTAAAATATCTGTAGAATCATCCATAAAATTTCTTGAGATTTGAAAAAAATTCTGTAGATCACAATTTCACGCATATATTGACAACAGGTATGCAAATATGTCTTAGAAGTTATATGTTCCTTTAATTAAAAGAAAAAAAAAATATGATTAATTCCATACGAATAATCTAAGATTATTAGTTTTATTAAATTAAGAATATGGTATGAATTTTCATATTTCAAATTCATAAAATGCGGGTTAACACACAGTTACTAATGGTCAAGTTAGACACGAACCTAACTGAAAACTTATACTGAAAACAAGGGCTAAAAGAGTGAGCCCCTTTTTCACTTTTCGTTTTGCTCATAACTTTCTAGGCCAAATAACTATCACCTTGTTATATTAGATAACCGTAGGAACAGTCGCTAACACCACTAATATATTCCAAATATGTCCAAACTTCCGAAACTAACTCTAACATACCTGCTTCTGACTCCCTCAGAATGTAAACAAAAATGTCAGTAGGCTACACACCGGCGCATTCGATAGTAGAAAAATGTATATATTTAATAGTGAAATTTTCGTATTAGTTCAAAGATTAAGCAGTTTATAAGTATATTAATTGTTATACTGCAAGTATAGTCTAATATAGCTTAAGCGACATAATTTGAAATTAAAGAAAATACAATATTTCATAGAAAACTTTGTTTCAAGGGTTAACTACTGTATACAATACGCTTTCTTTCAGGACTGTCCTCTTGCCCACTACTAAATTTCTCTATGGTATTTGTAAATTGAATTCCTTTCCATATTGCTTGTAAAATTTCTTGAGAATTTCTGTAATATATCAAAATATCTGTAGATTAAGCACAAAATTCTGTATTTCTGTAGATCCTTCCAAAAATCTGCAGAAATACAGAAATTTCTGTTCACCTGGCAACCCTGAAGGGACTATATATATATATATATATATATATATATATATATATCAGTTCATTTGATGTATTATATAGATTGTTACTGAACAGTACAAGTTATTAAGTGGATGAAGAGGGAGATGAACAGAAGGACATAATTATACACTGGAACGTTAGTAGATAAATATATAACTACAAATGTTAGCTACTCGGACTCATGTATAAAAGAAAAAACATCAATAACATTGTCCTGACTTCTGCCACACGATTTCTCTCGTCATGGGAAAGCTTCTACCATGATGAAATTAAAATTTTATGCCATTTTTCTGGATATTAATTGTTTTTCAATAATTATATTTGCAATATTCAGCGTCAAAGCTTTCCTCAGTACTCTCCAACTTCATAGCTTGGTCTATTGTACACGCAACTTTGAACCAATGAACACTAGCCCCTACTCTCCACTCACTGACTCCTGTCACCTTCCCTCATCACACTCAGCTTCCTCCCACTTCTTAACTCCGCCCCTTTCTAAGCAACGATTGGGACACCATCTCATGACTGAAAAATATTCTAAGTGCGAGGACTTTAGTCTCAGACTGTACCTTCCCCATTTCTGATCTACTGTTTACAGTGCGATTCGCCATCATGCCTCGAAACTGATTAGTAATATGCTTAGTCTCAACATGTGACCAGTGATCGTGTGGAAGGCCGAGCCTCTGACCCTGCCATATGCCCTTGACATGTAACTGACATGTGTCTAAATCAAATTACTTTATTCTTACTTGTGTCTAAACACATCCAACCCCTTTTGATTCACATGGGATCATAGTTGACTTTACTTGGTGAGCTTGAATTTTGACTATTATTCTGAAAACAGAATGTTATAATCCTCGGCTAACTCTGAACGCCTCCACCAAATTTGATCCAAAATGATTTGAAACCATCTGGGTTAATGAGCCGAACCTTTGACTTTGCCCTTTTACTTTTACCACTGACTGGTTATTCTTAAGATAGAATTACTCCACCCATTCCTTTCACTCAACCTTTCGCCAAAGTTAGTTCAGTATCCGATTTTAAAAAAATGGAATTACCTTGCCCTGGATCTTTTGTGGCCCTGTTTCCTTGATCATCCTCAGCCTTTATGCATAATGTGGAGCAATTCCTTCCAATTGTATATATCTATAGCCATGCTAACAGACAGAAAGAAAGACACACTGACCGGCTAATGTTGTACTTATCACATACAAACATGTCCGTCACACTCGTTCTGAGCACATCATACCAAAATAAATTAGCTGTGCACAGTGGAACTTACCAAGACTCTCTCACCTTAAAAATATTACCTACTGGATGAAAGCCAGAAGCAGAGGCGATGAAACTGTACACTAATAGTCTTTTGTATCGTATTTATGCAGACTCTGTAAGTACTAATAGTATCTAACATAGAAAATTTTATTAATCCCTTCAGAATTATGACATAGTTTTAGTTTATTATTTTTATCGCCAGATGCTTTTTTATATCTAGGATGGAATCACTTGTAGTGAAGGTGTTAATGGAGACTGTTTTTTCACCCCTTTTATTGTTAGATATTTTCCCCTAAAATTATAAACCATCGAGGGTTGAAAAGACGTCATAGTCATGAAGACATTCAAAGCGTGTTCTGCACCCAAGGTACTGTACAGGAAATAAGCTTCTAAACGCCACTACAGTACAGTTGTTTCTAAGCTTATGATTGGATGGAAGCGAGAACCCACCTGGAGGCGAGTGAGAAGTCCCACAGCGCCAATCTCCGTCAGTCTGTTTCCCGACACGTCCAACACCCTTAGCGTATCCTGTGGGTGACATTCCACATTTAATAACAGGAAAAAAGGGGCTGAGGAAGAGCTATGGTAAGGATTACCAGATGATTCTACTCGATTTAGGAGAAGTATTTGTTGGTGACAGAGTTAGAATATAATCTTCACCAACCTCTTCAATATGATGATGCTTTTATTTTAGTCGCCCTTCCTGAAGATGACTTTATTCACATTAGAGTTGCGCTGTCGTAGTGAAAATGTAGGAAATAAATATCATCGGCCACTTCAATATGAATTTTTTTTTTTTTTTTTTTTGTAGTCTGTCTACAACCAGATATTTTGTTTCAGCTTTGAGGATATCTTGCTTGGTGAAACACTCTCCAAGAAAATCTTAAACATTTTACGAAAGGAAAAAAAAAAAATGATAGCTGAGAAGTCTACAAGATTGCACGTAGATGCGTTAAGGGAAATGAAGCCATAATAATAATTTTGATGACAATAATAATAATAATAAAATAATAATAATAATAATAATAATAGTAACAATAATAATAATAATGATAATAATGATGATGATGATGATGATGATGATAAAACATTCAAGACAGCTCAGCAATCTTAAGCCAAGTCAGAGTCAAACACAAAGTAAAAACAAAATATAGTCGACTCGCGGCCTCGTCAGCGATTTACTTACAACAGTCACAAGATTCACTTGAAGTAAATTGAAAATAAATACTCTATCATAGTACCTTCATTTTCTGCGGGAATTCTTAAAATGATTTGGATGCTACATGCTACTACAAGTTTTTGTGGCGGTAAAAATCATTCATTTGATACTCCACACAACCATCATTTTCTGTGGAAATTTTTATTAAAGATTCGAACGTTACTGTATTTGGTACCCTCATTTTTTGTTGGGATTTCTAAGATTGTCATATTGTTGCTTCCTACAATCATTTTTTGTGAAAATTTTTAATACTGGCCACTTTGTTACTACATCATTTTTTTGTAGAGAATCCATAATTGACCAAAATGTTAGTCGCTGTAAATGGAAGTATTGATGAAATTCTAAATAGTTACCATCATTTTTCCTGGAAGTTTTTGAAAATTCTTTGCATGTTGCTCGGTACCTTCATTTTTTTTTTTTTTTTTTACGTTTCCATTATTTTCAATTCTTGCTACCATCTTTTTTTCTTTGTGGAAATCTTTAACCCGCGGCGTCCTGGGGACGTACTTCCACGTCCTCACGTTTTGTCACAGCTAATCCCGGGGACGTACTTCAACGTCCTGCAATTGCAAGGTTCATAATTTCCACAATTTTCAAAATTCGCGCTAGATTTTCGTTTCGCCCGAGTACCCAAGCCTCCCCTACCTGCCGCCAGGCGGGCAGCGTCCTAGACCCCGCGTGACCCGCGCTCGCCCTTGTCTCAGTCACTCACCTGCTAGCAGTGACCCAGGTCAGACATGGTGCGGAAAGGTCTCTCAGACGAGGAAATCGCATCCGTCCTGGAAGCCTTCACTGGAGACAGTGATTCTCCACTCGATGATGATGTGGTGGATCACGATTATGTCCAGCCAGAGGAAGAAATAAGTAGCAGTGATGAGGAGGTCCCTTCGCCCCGAAAAACGCGGTATGTGAAATACCGTAAGGCAAGGGAAGGCCAGCCTGCTCCCCAACCACGTGCAAAGCTATCTCTCCATCCTGAATCTGATAAGGACGAGGATGAGGACGATGAGGATGACGGAGGCCTAGGACGTGATATCGCCGCGTGGTTGGGAAAAGAGAAAATATCACCACGAGGATCAGAAGGTGGGGTGAGACGACACATAAGGTATGGTGAAAGTACTTTGTCTGGGGAAGTGGCAAGAGGTGTGGTGGGATTGCTGGGAGAAAGGGAAAGTGTTGTGGCGGCAGCGCGGGGTGAAAGTGAGAGTGGTGTGGTGGTAGTGCGGGGTGAAGGGGCAAGTGGTGTGAGGGAGGCAGCACGAGCACGTGGTGCTCGTACGCCTAGGGGAGAGGAGGTTGAGTCACTCCCCAGCACTTCTTTCGCCCCTGAATATTCCCAAACTTCCTCCCCACAGCCCCAGGATGTGGGGAAAGGAAAGAAAGGGAAGGGAAAGGGTAAAGGAAAAGGGAGAGGGAAGAGAAGTGCGAGTGATGAGAGGCGCCGCTCTCCACCTCCCCAACCTCCCCCACCACCCTCACCTCCCCACCCTGACGAAGGTGACGATGGTGACGTGGTTAGTGTAAGTGGAAAGAATTGTTATCAAAACTACACCCACTGTGTAAATCTGTTCAGTAAATATGTGATAGCAAGGAAATAAAGTGGAAACGGGTGTAATGTTAGCATGAATAAAACGTATAAGTTGAACATTACTGTAAGTTGTCATAATTGATGTCACGAGTACACCCACATTCTGGTCAGTAAGTATGTGATAGGAATTATATACAGTGGAAGATGTTGTAATGTTAGTAGTAAGGTATTTTATAAGTTGATTACTAGTGTAGGTTGAAACAAATGATATCGCGATAACACTCCCTGTGTAAGTACGCGCAAATATGACGCTCAGTTCCATCGTAAGTTCAGAAATGATGTGATATCAATTATATCAAGTGTTTACATGTGCAATGTTAGTGGAGAATTATTATATAAGTACAAAAATAGGTTGTAAGTTGAAATAGTTGTCATAGCGACTTCACCGTGTGTGTTATTATGCGCTATTATTACGCTATATATTTATGTAAGGCCTGAAATAATCTCAAAACAGTTCTATAAAGTTGAAAAGTGTATAATAATATTAGAAAAGTATTATGTAAGTAGAAAAAGCACAATACGAGTTGAAACAACAGTCACAGCGAGTTCACTCACTATGTAAATAGGCGCTAACATTACGCTAAATGTTATCAAAAGGCCTGTGAATACGTAAAAACAGTTCAATAAAATGTAAAATGGTATAATGTTATTGTAGAAGTATTATGTTAGTAAAAAAAATTATATGTATCATGATTTTAGAATGTTAGCAATTCATCGTGACCAAGTTGGCCGATTTTGCTCGTTTCGCACGATGGTACAATGCTTATTTCTGCTCTATTTTTGTATAAAATCCAATATACTCTTTTATCACATGTTTTTATGTTTGTAATAAATTCATTTCTACTTACTTTCATTGGTTTCCCAGACTTATAATACCATAGAAAACGTTTGAGGCTCAGACCGCCTAGGGAGAACACGGGGCCAGGTGGGACCAAGGCATACCTGGTTAAGCTAATTAGGGACCCCGGGGACCAATTTCTTTGCCACCGACCATTGTTTCTGACCAAAAGCGAAAGTTTAAGCAAAAAAAGAAAAGGTCGAAAAATGGTCGGGATTGGGGGGTACCAGTGGTCGAAAAGTGGTCGGGACGGGGCGGGTTAATATTGACCAAATTGTTGCTTGCTGCCATCATCTTATTTTTTTTTTTTTCAAAAATTCTAATATTTATCAAAATGCTACTTGCCGCAGTCAAGTGAACGCCTCTACTGGGTGGAACGCTGAACTGCGTATGAAGGCCAAAAGGAAAGCACTATAAAATGATTAAAAATCTACAGTTTTCCCTTTGGCATTCTGGCGCAAATCAGCGTTTCACGCCATGGACGCGTTAATCTCATTGGTTTAATACCATTAAATTAGTTTATTACAGTTAGCAGATAATTCAAGTAGTAAAAGCAATACAAACTCCATTAACTCATAGATGTCCTTCATTCGCCATCATATATATATATATATATATATATATATATATATATATATATATATATATATATATATATACACACAGTGAGAGAGAGAGAGAGAGATCTATGAATGGGAAGAATACAAAAGTCATTAAACTCACATTTAATCCCTTTCCTACTATGATGTGTGTACTTTAATCTTGATGGTACTGTACTTAACGATATGCAGTTTAGAACTTTTCTTTTGAATTGGAAGGGTTAGATACAAATTCATTAAGTTATTCACTTCATAGAAACTCTCTTATAGATTGAATAGAATCGTTTGTTGCTAACAGTTATAAACTAAAAATAAAGTCTCCTGGTTCACGAGGTTAACCTAAGTATCATGGCTTCGTTTATAAATTATTCTTGCAAAATAATGATAATCCTATTAGGCCTACTACTACTACTGCTACTACTACTACTACTGCTCCTGCTGCTGCTGCTGCTGCTGCTGCTAACAACAACAACAATAACTACAACAACAACAACAATAATAATAATGACCGACAAGAACAACGATAACAGCACTAATGAAAGAAAAGCATTCGGGAGCCGAATGCTAATCGTCCTCCCGAATATGCTGTAGGCACAGTCCAAGATTTGGCCATATCTTTATACACTGAAGGTTTCATGTTGATAGCTCAAGCCGTTCATGAGATATAATGGTGTCAAAGGCGGGCAATAAAAACTAGTTGACCTTTGGCAGCCATTTTGGTGACCTTGACGTTGACCCCGACTGCCCATTTTCGAACTCGGCCAATATTTTTGCCATATCTTTATAGCCTGAAAGTTTCATGTTGATAACTCAAGCCGTTCATGAGATATAATGGGAACACACACACACCGACAGATACACAGAGGCAGGCAGAAACGTTATCGCTCCGCCTACTAATGGCAGGCAATAACAACAACAACAAAGACCATAGGCTCTGAAGGGGCCTTTCGTAGTTTAAAGGAAATTAGCTCCGTCTGGCTTTCAGTTTGTTTTTTTTTTTTTTTTTTTTTTTTATAATACTTCCTAATCTTGCTATATGATTCCACTTTTGAGAGAACTATGGCAGTTAAGGGTTATCATCAGAGAAATTCGTCCACCTTAACTTGGTATGATTTTTTTTTTTTTTTCAATTTGTTTCCTGTAGCTCAGTGCCGGAATGAAAGTGCTACAGCTGAGCATATTTCCATAATACTTCGTCGAAACTAGTATCATACTCAGGCATAAATCTCTTTTTATATTTCAGTACTCAAGAGAGAGAGAGAGAGAGAGAGAGAGAGAGAGAGAGTAATTTCATGCCAAGCTAAAGTCAAGTATCCGAGGGTAAGGATAGCTAGAGATGGAAACGGGAACTTTTATCATAGGTATTATCAACAGCACCAGCAGACCCTTTATTATTCCTACATTATTGTGGTAACTTAAAAACAATCTCCATAAAACCATTCAGCACAACAGCATTTATTCTCTTTTATTCTTGCTATTGTCGAATGACTTTATTCAGCTACAAGAGATACCGGTGCCAACCCACTTCTGAATTTCGTCTGCTCTACGTTTCTTGCCGCAGTCATGCGAAGTCTTTTCTTCGTCGTCTGAAGAATAATTTCGTTTGTTAAATTATCTGACCCCGTCTTGAATTCTTCCCGCTCTTTCTAGCTATCTATCCCTCTATCTATAGCCAGACGCCTTAATCCCGTAACGGGTGGCCACAAACAGATCGCCTCCATGTCGCCCTGTCCCTTCTTTGCTGTACCCTCTCAAGCACTTCATCCTCCTAACTTCCATCCATACACATTACACTACCTCAGTACTTAAATGCACTCACTTATTCCATTTCCTCATCATCCAATTTCACTGACATCTCTCGAAGACCCCAATTTTACTTTTCCTACATTCACCTTTATATTCTGTTTCTTAGATACTCTCCTGAACTCATTCACTCCTTCTGGCACATTGCCAAAAATCTTTCTAATTACATTATTTCCCCCACATTCCTTCATCTTTTCTGATCTGATTGTTCTGCAGCTGTTTCATCTATTGATAAAGCAGAACTCTTTGCCCAGACTTTCTCCTGCAATTCGGTTTTGGGGGATTCCCGTGCAGTTTTCCGTTTCCATCCCCTTCTGACTCACTCATGCCTAATATTATTATTTCTTCAAAAGACATGCTTTCTAACTTCACAGGCCTTATTTCCATGAAGGTTTATGGGCCTGCTGGGGCCCCACCTATTATCTCAAGAACTGTGATTCCGTACAGACACCTATCCGAGGTAAACTCTTTCGTCTTTGTTTATCATCTTGTACACTTTTCCTTCTCGCTAGAACTTTTCTCTCATTCACCTTGTCCCAAAAACAAAAGAACACTCCTAGCCATAAAACTATTTTCCAATTCTGTTGATATATTTTGTACTCTAAAGATTCTTCGATCCTTTACAAAAATAAATAAATTAGTAATAAAAGCGCTTTCCTATCTTAACCTTTCTAGCCGACAATGCGGGCCTCGCCGTGAACTACAGGTCTTCTCACCTTCCTTTCTGCATTTGATCATCCTCCGAATTCTTTGCCACTGTATCTGACATCAGAAGCTTTCAACCGAGTTTGTCACGAATATTTAACTTCCAAACAGCATCTGAATATTTAATTTCCAAACTGCGTTCTTGCGGTTTATATCCATCTTTTTCCATAGTCATGAACACTACTAAAGGGATACGGTAGTCTGTCAGAAAAGAGCAGGTTAATTGCACATGCCCACCTCCAACTTCCCCTGCTTACCCCAACCAAAGCACTGATTTGTTTGGTTGATAGATCGGATATCTAAAGTTTAGCTCACCTTCGCGTCTTCCCACATGCAATGTTACTTTCATTTATGCTATAATTTGGTGTATTATTATGTGCATTGGGCCGCCTTCAGTTCCATGATAAATAATTATACTGAAGTTTTAGATTTCAATAGACTGACCCTGCTGCATAAAGTCTGGTTTCCAAATATTTATCCGACACCTTCTAAATGATATACTAAAATCCAAGTAACTGCGACAAGTTGCATGATTACTAGCCACATAAGTCCCCCTTCTGCCTTGACATCTGGGGAGCCACATACCCACCCATCCACCTAAGTATTCAGCCCATCCAACACAAATGACCCACCCCACCCCAGCCACACACCCTGCTAAGCCATCTGAGCAACCCACCCAGCTCACCGATCCCGGCCATCCACTCTGCCCACCCTCCAAGTTAGCCAAATAGTGCCACGCAGCACATCCACCAATTCACCTACCCACCTTGAATACATTCAACCACCCAAACCACCAACCTAACCACCACCCAGAGCACCCCGGTCACGCAATCATCTCAGCTACCCTTATGACCCACTGTGCACACTCACCCTAGCGACCCAGTCTGTCCACACATTCCAACAACCGCTCTTGTCCACCAACCTCAGCCACTCACTCTCCCCACCCACGAATGCTACCCACCATGCCCACCCAACAATGCCATCCATTACATCCACTCACCCAACTTTCCTATCATACCCACCCACCTCTCCCTGAATACACACCCACCCTGAATATCCATCTTATTGTGAGATGTAGGCTTATTGATATACCATCAGGAATTCAGGTTATTCTTAAAGACTTCATACCATTACTGGATACTTTACTGGGAGTGAGTTGTGTTACACTCTTGGGTTCTATCATTTCTCTGTCTCCCCTAAAATCACTTGAGGAGAGGTAAGTGAGTTTCCGTTCTTACCAAATGCCATGAAGTTATGATGAGTTAAGGAATCGTCAGCTGTGAACACACAAAACAATCTTCTCAGTAGGTCCACCGCCAATTTATCTCATTCTGCCAGCATCTGACCCGTGACGAGTAATCAACAAACATTCGCTCACTCACATTCCTCCCCGGGTAAATAAGACGTTTCCTGACATGTTGTAGATGAAAAGATTAATAGAAGATAATTCAACACGCTGACAGTATAAGTGAATGATAAGAAATTTATATAGCAATATACTGTACTTTACCAATAATAAGAGTGTACCAGTTAGTAAGGCGATATTTAACTAAATTTAATACAGTTATATCCGAGAATGATAAAATACTGACGTGTGTAATAATAATGAATAATAAAAATATATTAATATAATAGCTGGTTATACAGGATTTACAATGGTATCATGAGAGAATAAGATTTCACAATAACTAAGTAATGTTCGCATAATTAGTTGGGAATCCACACATCTTCACATAAATCAACACTGTATAGCAGAGTTCGAGTGGCCCATGAGTCGCCCGGTTCATCATGTTCCCCCTCAAATTTCTCCAGCTTCAGCGTCAGGTTGTAGTTTCTTCACATCACTTTCAGAACTAAAAAGCTTCACTCTTTTTCTTGCTCCACGCTGTAACTGCATTTCATGGAGTTTTTTTTTTTTTCCATACATTTAACATAACAATGCACAAAAACCATCATGAAAAAAAAAATCCTGCTAAGGTGAATGAAAAAGGAGGATATACATATAAAACGAGGGATTTAAAAAAAAAAAAAGTGATGAAGGAAATGAGATATCTGGACTGTACTATTCTCACAGGGAACAGCTGTGGTATGGAAGATACTAAAGAGAAACAGAGGACAAAGACGAAGGGTTTTAAGAACTGATGAACAAAAATGTACGAGATCAGACGGGACATATGGCTGTGAGAGAGAAAAATGAATTCAGAGTACACAAATGAAATGTATTATATATCATAAGATAGCCTATTTGATTATATTATAAAATAGCACTATTCTACATTTGAGAAATGAAAAATGAAATTAAAGTTAGTGTGAGCCCACTGCAGAACTAAACGAAGATCTAACACTGGGACAAGGTCTATGGTAACATGACTACTGTCAAATCCTCTACTTGCAACAGAAATTATTGGTGGGACAGAGACTATCTATCTATCTATTGCCAGACGCCTCAATCCCGTTTGGGGTGGCCACAAACAAATCGCCTCCAAGTCGCCCTGTCCCCCGCCATTTCACTCCCCTGCTCCCAACTCACACCCCCCTCTCTCATATACCTCTCCACCCCATCTCTCCATCTCATCCTCGGCCTCCCCCTCCCTCTTTCCCCCTCCACCTCACTCACATACACTCTCTTCGTCAGTCTTTCACCCTCCATCCTCTCCACATGGCCAAACCACCTCAGTGTGTTCCTCACAACGCTTCCTATCACAGAGACAGAGACAATGAAATAAAATGAAAGGTGACAAAATATTTCTGTAATAATATTAATCTTATCATTTCACTGAGACATACAAAGCTTTGTATACTTCCATACCTGTTTCATTCATATGTGTTGCAATACTATCTAGTAACAGAGATGACGTTCTCCATGAACATAACTCACCCCCCCCCCTCCCGGTCCCTGGGGCTTTACCGATGCCACTGGGGGGCAGATGACCCCATCTCTGTCTCCATCACCCAGAGATGAACCAAGGACACCAAGTGCCAGTAAGTCTGCCTACCTCTCTTCAGAGACACCAAGTGCCAATAAGTCTGCCTACACTCTTCACAACATCGTACTCATAAAAAGAATCCGGATTAAAGTTCAAATCAGCTAAGATGTTCTGAAAGGTGGAGAAACAGACACAAGAACCAGTGGGGTTAGTTGCTGAGCAAAGCTTTGTCTGTACTCATTAACAAGTGGAGTAGATGGCGATGAAAGGGCAGCAAGGTTAGAGGGAAGAGAAGGAGGAGATGCATTACTTTCCTGATTTTCATCCCACTTGAAGTACCTGGGGGCTCCCTTGAGATCATGTGTGTGAACCTATTTACTCTCAGATGACGAGTCTTCTCAGATGACAAGACTTTAATCTCAAGATTTGTTACCTTTATGATATATAGCATGGTTTGAGTCCATAAATTTGTCATCCAATTTAACCCTTCCACCCATGATGACGCATTTGTTGTCATGTGGACATGTCTGCGACTATACTCGATGACGCGTTTGTCATCATTTAAGCAGAAAAACCTTCGTCAGAGATGGAGTTTTCTGCCAATTGGCATCATTATTGGAGGCATCATAGTTCCTGCACTTCTCATCAAAAGTAATGACTTGGCAACCTTGGGGCCCAGGACACATGGTAGCCCAGACAGGCTGATTAGTTCCACGGCAGCTGTCAAGGGAGAAGGTAGTGCGAGGCTGGGCATTTAAATCGTACTCTATTTACCCCAGTCCCGGGCGTGAGTCATATTCCACTATACCTATGGTGCTTGTGTTTACTTTTTGGGCACTATTGTGGTTAGATTTGATGTTTACAATAGAGAATTAAGTTTTTGTTAATCATTCCTTGCCATTATCAGCCATTGGCCCAACGAAGATTGTGCTAGGCCTACCCTGTTTTTCGGCGTGTCCCAACAACTACACTCCCTCTACCCTGCACCCAATGTGAGTATTCAACCTTTGAACAATAGTGACAGTGAACCAGGTGAATATAGTGTGCAATAGCTAGTTAGGAAGGACATGGTGAAACGTTTAGCAGGGGGGAGGGGGGAAACCGCCTGATGACATGGCGTCGTTTTGAACAGAATATTTGCCAAGGTATTGATGAAGTCCTTGTTTTATGCTGATATATGGTGGATAGTGTTATTGTGCAATAGATAGGAGTATAGTGCAACGAGTGTATGTGATGAAATATTGGCTAGGGCAGGAGTCACTTATGCCTCACAACCACAACACGTTGTTGTCAGGAGGGGATAAAATAGAGGAGGTTTATAGGGATATTTGATTTTATCATATTGTTATATTTATTCCGTATGCTTTCTGTGTGAAATAAAGCATGAGTGTTATACTGATATGTTTATCATATGCTTATGTGGATGAACGTAAACACTGCACCATGTGCTCGTCAGATAATATCGTCTCTGATACCTTAGGTATCGCAGATGTGACATACAGAGAATGTTCATGTACTGTTGTGGTGAAATATACTATATGTCTCATAAAATGATGGATTTGATTATGTGTATTGTGAAATAAAATCATAAACACTGCAGCATCTTCAGGTAAGGGAAATATCATCTGCTACACCTTAGCGCACAGGTAAGGGCCACGTACTTGTACTTGTTGTCGTGTAATATACTGTGTATCTTATATATTGATAGATTTGGTTACGTTTTATGTGAAAGACAGTAAATGACTGACCTAATTGCTCGTAGGAAAGAGTGCATCTTGTACTGTACATCTGAGTTAGGACAAAGGTAGCAACATGCAATGTGAGGTTAGTAACATATGCATTTACATTTTATTAGTGAAATATACTGTGTACCTCATATATTGATAAATTAGGCTATGTATTATGTGACAATAACGTGAAAGGCTGAACCACGTGCTCGTAATGAAGACTGCATGTCGTACACCTGGCTAGCACAAAGGCAGCGAAATGCAACGTGAGGTTAGGAAAACGTGCATTCACATTTTGGGGGGGTGAAATATACTGTAGTTGGTGGCGACCATCATCCACTCACTTGATATAATGCTGCCTACTTCTTTCTTAACCTTTATCATTCTTTTTCTGTGCCTGCCCTCCTCTCTTCCTATTTCTCCCATCTTTCCTGTCACTTCTTGTTGCTTTTCTTTCCCTTACAGGTGGCTTTACTTTGAGTGACAAGCCAAATGGTTTCCTGTAAGCCAAGAAACCATTTACAACGCTGGGTAGTAACCATATAACCAAACCATACGTGCTCCCTACGTGTCAACAAGTGGGTTGGTGGAGGGTTAGTGCCCCTCCCCATAAAACAAATAACTCGAAGTCAATGGCCACCCCTTACGGAACTATAGTGTCTGGCAATAGACAGATAGATAGATAGAAATATACTGTGTGTCCCATGTGTTGATAAATTTGGCTATGTTTTTTTGTGAAAAGACAGTGAAAAACTGACCCACATGCTCATAATGAAGAGTGCGTGTTGTACACCTGAACTAGCACAAAGGTAGCGAAATGCAACGCGAGTTTAGGAACATGTGCATTTACTTTTTTTTTGGTGAAATATTCTGTGTATCCCATGTATTGATAAATTTGGCTATATTTTATGTGAAAAGACAGTGAAAAACTGACCAACGTGCTCAGAATGAAGAGTGCGTGTTGTACACCTGAGCTAGCACAAAGGTAGCGAAATGCAACACTAGGTCAGGAACACGTGCATTTACATATCTGGGGGGTGAAATATACTGTGTATCCCATGTATTAATAAATTTGGCTGTGTTTTATGTGGAAAGACAGTGAAAAACTTACCCACGTGCTCATAATGAAGAGTGCATGTCATACACCTGAGCTTGCACAAAGGTAGCGAAATGCAACGTGAAGTTAGGAACACATGCATTTAATTTTTTTTTTTGTGTGTGAAGTATACTGTATATCCCATGTATTGATAAATTTGGCTATTTTTATGTGAAAAGACAGTGAATAACTGACCCACGTGCTCGTAATGTAGAGTGCGTGTCCTACACCTGAGCTAGCACAAAGGTAGCGAAATGCAACACGAGGTTAGGAACACGTGCATTTACATTTTTTTTTTTATTTGTGAAATATACTGTGTATTCCACGTATTGATAAATTTGGCTATGTTTTAAGTGAAAAGACAGTGAAAAACTAACCCACTGCAGCGTGTTCTCATAAAGGAAACACCGTCTGCTACACCTTAGCGCACAGGTAATGGCCTACGGAATACGTCTATTTACATATTAGTGGTGAAATTTGCTGTGTATCTCCTTATGTCAGGACTGTAAAATGCCTTACTACATAATAACTGGCAACATACATAATATAGTCTACTGTAGAGGTTAGGTCAATGTCAAACCCAAGGGCCAGAGGAAGTGACGTTAGCACCTCTCCAGAATGTCTCACACCAGCACAATAGCCCACAAGCAGCGCCTCGTGACCATACACACACACACACAAACATACACCCACACAGGCTTCTAGAAGCTTCAACAACAGTATAACCCACGTGACACGATCCATGCTAAACGAGAATGTAGGAATCAGAGATCAGAAAGGGGCTAGCCATAGAACCGACAGGTAGTGGAGAGAGCAAATAACAAGAGGGGTCTGACGAGACTTAGTAAATTAAGTCCCTGTGTAATACATACACTGCTCAACTTAGACTTTCTTTGAAGATAATAAATCAAGATCAACTCCCTGTATTCATCTTTAACTCCTCCTGCTCTTCGATTAGAACAATAACTTTAACCAAAACACAAGACTTACACATTACAAGACCAAAGAGTCACATATATATAAGTGGTGGCAGTAACGATCGGGTCTACGGCTACGAGCCATCATTTCTACAATCAATTAAACACAATCGAGCATATAGTAGCAACGACGAGTTACGAGTGAGGATCAATAAGCTCTATGATTAACAACAAATAACAAGTCTACAAGACAACTCTAAAATCTTCTTCATGCATCTTCAAGCAGCAGCAAGAAGAATAAAAAACAAAACAAGTAAACGAAAAGCAAGAACAAAGCAATAAGCACTAGATCCCTAACGCTCTCTCCTACCGCCCCCTTACCTCCACTGCTGACGCAGGTCAAGACGATGCGGCAAACACCAGAACATTTATAACGCATCTTATTCACCTTTCCTCACTCAGGTGACTCATTGCTACTCATTTACTCACCACCGCTACCAGTGTGGGAAGCCGACGTCACCATGTGTATCTGCTGAGACGATGTCACTAAGCGTGTTTGCTGAGATGACGCCACGCCAATCAACGTGTAAGTGACACCAGGCACTTCTCACCCACTGCTCGTTACTCATTCTTATTCACATACCTCCTACTCATACTCATTTATTTCCACAGTATTGAGTGGGAATTCGACGTTCTATGGTGAGGTTCGCCTGTGACTACAGCTGTTAACCACTACAATCAACACTGATATTAGGCCATGGAATTTCTGGAGTAATATCGTCCATCAACTCAGCCCTATAATTATTGAGAGGAGATTTTCATTCAACTCTGCATTTATCTTCAGAGATCGACATCTGCCTTCGACACGCCTCTCTGAATAATATCATCCGTATGAAATGGATGTAATTATACTTATTCATTTCTTCTCAGTGCTTTAAATTAGGTACTTATTTTTACATAGACACTTATACATTCACTATCTGTCATTCATTACAACTCATTTACTCATCTGTTTAGTTAGGACATAAACAAAAGATGTATTTCTTAACACCATACCTTAGCAACATGAATTCTTTTTAACTGAGTGATATGACAGGAATATTTTCACCTCCACCCGTGTTAGTACCATATAATACACAGTTAGCGCCCACTGCAGATATACAATTAGGAGAGCACAAGGGCAACATACCCACCCTACAAAATTCACCGGAAACTAAAGACAAAGAAACATATACCTCAATTCTAGATGATAATGATGATGATTGGCAAACCCTCTCTGTTGTGGCGAGTGAGAACTTTATCTCTGACTTGCATACCTATGAAAATATACTTCACAGAGTTCATCGTTCAGGGAAAACCTATTCCACTATTCCCTCACGCAACGATAAACAAGTCCAAGTTAAATTAACAGAGCAACCAGTGAAAATGCATAATGCAACCATTACCACAGATCTCCTTTCACTGATCCACCTGGTGAACAAGCCTTGATCTTTTATATCCTTAATGACCTAGAGCGGCTTGTACAGCACCCTGCATGTATCCCAGACTGCCTTGGAGAGAGCTCCAACATACTTGACCTCTTCCTTACAACTAATCCTTCTGCTTACACTGTTAATCTTTTCTCTCCGTTGGGCTCCTCCGATCACCTTAACCTGTCCCATCACTCCGGAACGGCCTGTCGACCCTCCAGGAAAAAGTCGCCTGTGGCATTTTGGAGCCGCAGATTGGGAGGCCCTCAGGCAGTACTTCTTTGATTTTCCGTGGAATGATTATTGCTTTCATGGCCAGGAGCCATCTGAGTGTGCCTTGCACATTACAGAGGTTATTCTTTCGGGCATGGAAGCATACATTCCTTTCTCATATCCTTTGACTAATGCAAGAAAGCCTTGGTTTAATCACGCTTGTTCTAATGCCGTCCACAACAAGGAGAGGGCCTACAAAAGGTACCGGACCCAACCCACCCCTGAATCACATCATCTTTACGTTTCTGCCCAGAATCGTGCTAAGTCTGTTCTTCGCTCTGCTAAAAATAATTTCATCCGTACTAAATGCTCTCAACTCTCCAACTAGAATTCTTCCCGATCCTTCTGTCACCTTTCCAAAAACCTTTCTAACAAGTTTACCTCATCATCCTTCCCTCCTCTTTTCTACTCTGATGGTTCTGTAGCTATTTCTTCTACTGATAAAGCAGATCTCTTCACACAGACTTTCTCCTCCAATTCCACCTTAGACGATTCCGGTGCTGTTCCTCTATCACTCCCCGCCTCTGACTTCCTCATGGCCGACATTAAAATTTCTTCAGCTGATGTATTTTCTGCCATCACTGGCCTCAATACTAACAAGGCATATGGGCCTGATGGAGTCCCTCCTGTTGTACTCAAGACCTGTGCTTCTGTGCGTACACCCTGCCTAGGCAAACTCTTTCACCTTTGTCAGCTTGTACCTTTTCTTCTTGCTGGAAGTTTGCTCTCAATCAGCCAGTCCCAAAGAAGGGTGACTACTCCCAACCCTCCAACTATCGTCCAATTGCTTTAACGTCCTGTATCTCAAAAGTTTTTGAATCAATTCTCGATAGAAAAATTTTAAGGCATCTTTCCTATCACAACCTTCTTTCTGATCATCAGTACGGGTTTCATCAGGGACGCTCCACTGGCGAACTTCTCACCTACCTTTCAGACTCCTGGTCATCCTCCTTTCGGGACTTTGGCAAAAGCTTTGCCATTGCACTTGACATCTCAAAGGCTTTCGATCGAGTCTGGCATAAATCTTTAATTTCCAAACTGCCCTCTTACGGTTTCTATCCTTCTATCTGTGCCTTCATTGCTAGCCTCTTTTCTGGTCATTCTATAGCTGCTATTGTAGACGGCCATCGTTCTTCTCCTAGACCTATCAATAGTGGTGTTACTCAGGGCTCTGTCCTATCACCAACTCTCTTCCTTTTATTCATCAATGACCTTCTAAGCTGTACATCTAACCCTATCCACTCATACGCTGATGACTTCACCCTTCACCTTTCCATTCGGTTCCCATAACGCCCATCTCAGCAGTTACTTCAACAAACAAGGGATGAGGAGGATATGGCACACCTAATGTCTGACTTGGCTCGTATCTCTGACTGGGATAAAAATAATCTTGTTGTTTTTAATGCATCTAAGACTCAGTTCTTACACCTATCAACCCGTCAAAATCTTCCACAGGTACACCCACTAATGTTTAATAATATTCAGCTTAATCCTGCATCATCCTTGAACATGCTAGGGGTTTCATTTACTCGGGACTTATCTTGGAAAGATCATTTTACATCTCTTGTAAAATCTGCTTCCAAGAGATTGGGTGTGCTAAGCCAACTCCGTTCTTTCGTTACCCCTGGACAATTGTTGACTCTATACAGGGGTTTTATCCGCCCCTGTGTGGAGTACAACTCTCATGTGTGGGGAGGCACCCCACATACAGCTCTTCTCAATAGGGTGGAGTGAAATGCTTCTCGACTCATTAACTCTCCTCCTCTTACTGACTCCCTTCAACCTCTGTCTCTTCACTGCACTGTTGCATCTTTATCTCTTTTCTATCGCTACTTTAAAGGTCACTGCTCCTCTGAACTGTCTGCATGCATTCCTTCACCTCTACGATGGGCGTGTAGCACCCGTCTAGCAGCAAACTCTCATCCCTTTTCTGTCCAACTCTCTAATGTAAGAGTTAACCGTTACTCCCAGTCTTCATTTATGCAACAGGTTAACTCTAGAACTGTCTCCCTCTGTCTGTATTTCCTGCTGCCTATGATCTCCAATCTTTGAAACGCAGTGTGTCCAGGCATCTCGAAATGAATGGATCTTGAATTTGGCTCTCTCTTGTATTTTGTTTTTCTCTTGGAGGGAACTCTTATTGCGGGCTCACGGCCTTTGGTTCCTTCTTCCTCGCATAAAAAAAAAAAAAAAAAACATCCCCACCTCACGTTTATGTTTATCATGAGGAGAAAACTGCCCCGAAATTCTCTGGCACAGAAAAAGATCGCTTTGATGTCATTTCACTAGCTCTGATGATTTTGATGTGGCTAAAAATGTAAAACTTGTCCCTCCTTTTAATGAATCTGATTTAACAAAGTATTTTCAGTTGTTCGAGAGGGTAGCTACAGGTTTTAATTGGCCCAAAAAGTATTGGCCAGTACTCCTTCAAACTGTTCTCACCGGTAAAGCTCAAGTAACTTATGCATCTTTGCCTCAGGATCAATCTGATAATTATGATGTAGTTAAGAGCTTGATTCTTAAGGCCTATGAGCTTGTTTCTGAAGCCTATAGAGTAAAATTTAGGACAACTTACAAGCAAGATAAGCAATCCCATGTTGAGTATGCAAAAATCAAAGAAGATCTGTTAGAGCAGTGGTTAAATTCTAAGAATGTGGATTCTGATTTTGACAAATTTAAGCAGATGATTTTGCTGGAGGACTTCAAAAGGTGTATTAATAAAGATGTAAGCCTATATCTTGATGAGAGAAGAATAGATAATTTGTCTGATGCTGCAGTTTTAGCTGATGAATATCTTCTCACTCACAAAAGATATTCTAAAGAAAAAAGGAAAGCTGAGAGTAAGTACGTTGCCTCTACTCAGAGTACAGGTAACAGGAAAGAGAATAAAGATGATGTTTCTCAGGAAGTAAATACCAGCTCAACCTCTAGATTTCAGAAAAGTAAATGTACTTATTGTAGTAAGCTTGGTCATACTACGGAGAAATGTTTCAGGAGACAGCGTGATGTGAACAAAAGGTAGTCTTTAAATATTCAGTCAATTGGTCTAGTGTCCACCCTTGAGAGTTCCCAGAATTCTTTAACTGAGTTAACTGAACCTGCTTTGAGGGGTAAATTAAATTCTCATGATGAAGCTCCTCTTTTGAGCAGTAACGTGGGTGACACTCTCAAGAGTTCATGTGCTAATTTCCTGTCTGATGGTTTTGTCAGTCCTCTGGACAGTAACGACAGGAAATCAGTAAAAATATATCGTGATACAGGTGCTTGCCAATCCCTTATGCTGACCAGTGTTCTAGGCTCTAATGTTAATTCCTCTGATGAAACTGTAATCTTACTAGGTGTAGGGAATAATTACTTCTCTGTCCCTCTGTGCAGAGTGAATTTAGAGTCTGGTTTTGTTAATGGTTCCGTTATGGTTGGGTTGGTTGAGACACTCCCAATGTCAGGTGTAACTTTCTTACTTGGAAATGATATTGGTGGAAGTCAAGTGTGTCCAGCTCCTCAGTTGTCTAGTGAGCCAGTGGCTGCGACCCAGGATTGTGATGTCCCTGATGTGTTCTCTGCATGTGCTGTCACTAGGGCTAAGTCTAAAGTTACTGGTGACTTAGAGGATAATGATGATGATGATGTTATCCTAGCTGACACTTTTCTTGCTAATTTGGACCACTCACCAGATGAGGCAGTACCCCGTAGTGTTGATAATTTGTCTCGTCAAGAGTTGGTTGAGTTGCAGGTTGCTGACCCTGAGTTGAAAGGTCTAGTTAACTCTGCTTGCAGTGAGGAAGAGTCAGCTGGTGCTTCTACTTGTTATTATATAAAGTCAGGAGTACTTATGAGGAAGTGGAGACCCCCAACAGCATCAGCCGACTGTGAATGGGAGGTTGTACATCAAGATGTCATCCCTCGTGTTTGTAGGCAGGATATCATTAGAGTGGCTCATGACTCCAGTTTGGCAGGACACCTTGGAGTGAGGAAGACTGTGGCACGCATTTTGAAACACTTCTACTGGCCAGGTATCTTCAGGGATGTTTCCTGGTATTGTAAGTCTTGTCACACCTGTCAAGTTGTGGGGAAGTGTAATCAGACCGAAAAGGTTGCACCTCTAGTTCCCATTCCTCCTTTTGAGGCGCCATTCACCCGTGTGTTGGTGGATATTGTGGGCCCTCTTCCTAAGACTTCTTCAGGATTTTCTTATGTGTTGACCCTGATTGATATGGCTACTCGTTATCCTGAAGCCATTCCACTTAGAAATATCTCAGCAAAGAACGTGGTTAAGGAAATGCTAGGGTTCTTCACAAAGTTTGGTCTGCCCAAGAAGGTACAGTCAGACCGGGGAAGTAATTTCATGTCAAATGTTTTCAAGCAGTCTCTATAAGAGTTGGGCATCACCCAGATCACGTCTTCAGCTTACCATCCCCAGACCCAAGGAGCGTTGGAGAGATATCATCAAACACTCAAATCGATGCTCAAGAAATACTGTTTGGAACATCAGAAAGACTGGAATAAACGTCTTCCATTCGTTGTATTTGCCGCAAGAGAATCTCCAAATGAATCACTGGGCTTCTCACCCTTTGAACTACTGTTTGGCCATGAAGTAAGAGGACCCCTTAAGCTACTCAAGGAATGCTGGCTGTCGGAGGAAGATGACGTCAACCTGCTGGAGTATGTGATGAAGTTCAAAGAACGGCTGTCCACTGCTTTACAGCTGGCGAGAGAGAATTTAGGAGCTGCTCAGGAGAAGATGAAGACTTGGTATGATAAGAGGTCCAGGTTACGCCACTTTCAGCCAGGAGATCAGGTTTTGATTCTGCTACCGGTGCATGGGCAACCTCTTCAAGCCAAGTTTAGTGGTCCTTATTTCGTGGAGAAGAAACTCAGTGACGTCAACTATGTCATCGCCACACCAGATCGTAGAAAGAACAAGCAACTTTGTCACATCAACATGATAAAGTTATATCACAGGCGGGACGAAAATAACCCAGTTTGCACTGTAGCTGTTCCACCTGAGTCTGCAAGTGAAGTTCTCCCATGCAGCATGAGCCTGAGTGATAGTTTGGGGAAGAATCCTGATATCATGAATAATCTCCATACTAAGCTTTCTCATCTAGCTCCCGAGGAAAGGCAGGAGTTTTCGGCATTACTGCAGGAGTACCCGCAAATGTTCCGTGCCACTCCAGGAAGAACCACTGTGTTGATGCATGATGTCGATGTTGGAGACGCAAAGCCAATTAAACTGCCTCCTTACCGTGTGAACCCAATGAAAGTTCCTCTTATCCAGAAGGAGCTTGGCTACCTGTTGGACCACAAGATGATTGAGCCCTGTCAGAGCGAGTGGAGTTCTCCTGTCACTCTAGTCCCTAAGCCAGGTGGGTCACAGCGGCTTTGCATCGACAACAGATGTGTTAATCAGATAACCAAAGCAGACACTTACCCTCTCCCTCGCGTGGAAGATTGCATAGACAAGATCGGAAAGGCTAGGTACATAAGTAAGTTTGATTTGTTAAAAGGATACTGGCAAGTACCTATGACTGAAGGTGCTAACGAGATCTCATGTTTTGTAACACTAGGAAAGACTTTTGCATGTTCTGTAATGCCATATGGTATGAAGAATGCACCAGCCACATTTCAGAAGCTCATGAATGTTGTAACAGAGGGTTTGGGAGGGTGTGTTGTTTATACTGATGATGTATTAATCTTCAGTGACAACTGAAAAGATCACCTATGCCATGTCAGTAAATTTCTTGAGCGTTTGGTTCAGGCTAATCTTGTAGCTAATTTATCAAAGTGTGAGTTTGGTCAAGCTAAAGTTCAGTACCTTGGGTACGTAATTGGTGATGGACATGTTGCACCACCAGGAGCTAAGGTTCAGGTTATAAGTGATCTTCCCAGACCTAAAAGTAGGAAAGAGTTACAAAGATTTTTGGGAATGGTAGGTTATTACAGGAGATTTGTTCTTAACTTTTCAATTCTTGTATCACCACTTACAGACCTACTGAAAAAGGGAGTTAAATTTGTCTGGACCGATAACTGTGAATCCTCTTTCAGTAAACTTAAATCTATCCTATTAAGTCAGCCAGTGCTCGCTACTCCAAATTTTGCTAAGCCTTTTAAGATGGCTGTTGATGCAAGTGATACAGGAGCTGGGGCTGTTTTGCTGCAAGAGGATGATCAGGGTATTGAACACCCTGTATCTTATTTCAGTAAGAAGTTCACTCCACCTCAAAAGAACTACTCAACTATTGAGAAAGAGCTTTTGGCCTTGATTTTGGGTTTACAGCATTTTTCATTTTATTTGTGTTCTGGTTTTGACCCCATAGTCATTTATACCGATCATAACCCACTGAAATTCCTTAGTGAGTTTAAAGATGGAAATCGGAGATTGACAAGATGGAGTCTACTTCTTCAGGAGTATTCATTAGACATACAACATGTCAAGGGAAAAGAAAATGTTATTGCAGATTGCTTATCTAGACTTTAGACAGATTGTTTTAGAGTAATAAGAAATTTCCTTTGTAAATTTCTTATTTTTTTGTGGGCAGGTGTTACATAGCCTATGATTTCATCATCCTTTGTGTAATTCTAACGTACAGTATGCTGCATGTTTGATCACGAGCGTGTTCTACCTCACTCCCCCCTTCTACCCTTATAGTAGAGTAAGTCGTTCTTTCTGTTGTTCAGAGCAGGATTGTCAGCTGTTTGTCCCCTATGGCTTCATTTGCGCGTCCTTCTTACAAGTTGTATCAAGCTCTGCTGGCCCTTAAATAATGAGCTCAGTCTCTGCATTATTGCCACTTAGATCTACTTCTCATTTTGCTCACATCTCTGTCCTCCCCTGTACAGTTATTATTATTGAGAGTGCTCAGGAAGTCTCCAACCATCTAGCAGCTGTGTGTAATTTGAGTATAAGTGTTATTGCATTTTGTTCTTGTACTGTGTTGCGTAAGGTTTTAATTCTTAGGCCTAGTAAATTTTTTGTAATTCATATTGTCAGCAATTGTTAATAATAGTTCGTATCTGTAATAATTTATCTTGCATTTACTGAG
The DNA here is from genome assembly GCF_032717465.1 of Coenobita brevimanus. NCBI lineage: Eukaryota > Metazoa > Arthropoda > Malacostraca > Decapoda > Coenobitidae > Coenobita > Coenobita brevimanus. Next base: position 33,128,403 of record NC_137019.1, read on the forward strand.
CATTACCCAGTGTATTTTCATTTTATCAGGGCTGACTTAGATATATTTACTCTTGCTAATTTCGTGTTAATAGAGGCAATTGCAGTTAACCATATATTTAAACTGTTTTTTGCCATTACATTATCCTTATGAGTCCTGAATGTTTTGTTGTTAGTTTGTGCATTAAACTTTAACATGAAATTTTATCTAACTCTTTTGTTTTGAACCTGGAACTTTACGGGACAGTAGTGATTTTTTAGTATTCTCACTTAAAGTGTACATTATCTTTCTCTATTCCGTAACATAAATTTGGCGACCTCTTATCAGGATATTCAGGATATTATCATAAGGATATTGCTTGATATTTTGTGACTGTGATTTATTCATGATGTCTACTATTACTACACTTGATGAAGCCAAAGATTTTTTGTCAAATGTGCAAACAGTGTGTGATGTAGAAAACAGAACAAAGAATGAACTTAAGCTTGTTGCTCAACAATTGGGAATTGCTGTTCGCTCTCATCATTCTAAAGATCAAATTGTTGACATGATTAATGAAAGCTTGTTTAATGTAACTCCTCGAAATGAGCAAACGCAGATTGAATTAGCTAAGTTACAGCTAGCCCTGCAGGAGGCTCGCGTTAAGGAGGCTGAAATTTCAGGCAAATGCTCGTATTCAAGAGGCACAGGTACAGGCTCAGGCACAAATTGAACTTGCTAGGATTCAGGTAGACCATGAGTATCGTATGAAACAAGGTGGAACTGGATCATCTTGCTCTGATGATCTTGATGTGGCTAAAAATGTTAAACTTGTCCCTCCTTTTAATGAATCTGATTTAACAAAGTATTTTCAGTTGTTTGAGAGGGTAGCTACAGGTTTTAATTGGCCAAAAAAGTATTGGCCAGTACTCCTTCAAACTGTTCTCACCGGTAAAGCTCAAGTAACTTATGCATCTTTGCCTCAGGATCAATCTGATAATTATGATGTAGTTAAGAGCTTGATTCTTAAGGCCTATGAGCTTGTTCCTAAAGCCTATAGAGTAAAATTTAGGACAACTTACAAGCAAGATAAGCAATCCCATGTTGAGTATGCAAAAATCAAAGAAGATCTGTTAGAGCAGTGGTTAAATTCTAAAAATGTGGATTCTGATTTTGACAAATTTAAGCAGATGATTTTGCTGGAGGACTTCAAAAGGTGTATTAGTAAAGATGTAAGCCTATATCTTGATGAGAAAAGAATAGATAATTTGTCTGATGCTGCAGTTTTAGCTGATGAATATGTTCTCACTCAAAAGAGATATTCTAAAGAAAAGAAAAAAGCTGAGAGTAAGTACGTTGCCTCTACTCAGAGTACAGGTAACAGGAAAGAGAATAAAGATGATATTTCTCAGGAAGTAAATACCAGCTTCACCTCTAGATTTCAGAAAAGTAAATGTACTTATTGTAGTAAGCTTGGTCATACTACGGAGAAATGTTTCAGGAGACAGCGTGATGTGAACAAAAAGGAGTCTTTAAATATTCAGTCAATTGGTCTAGTGTCCACCCTTGAGAGTTCCCAGATTTCTTTAACTGAGTTAACTGAACCTGCTTTGAGGGGTAAATTAAATTCTCATGATGAAGCTCCTCTTTTGAGCAGTAACGTGGGTGACACTCTCAAGAGTTCATGTGCTAATTTCCTGTCTGATGGTTTTGTCAGTCCTCTGGACAATAATGACAGGAAATCAGTTAAAATATATCGTGATACAGGTGCTTGCCAATCCCTTATGCTGACCAGTGTTCTAGGCTCTAATGTTAATTCCTCTGATGAAACTGTAATCTTACAAGGTGTAGGGAATAATTACCTTTCTGTCCCTCTGTGCAGAGTGAATTTAGAGTCTGGTTTTGTTATTGGTTCAGTTATGGTTGGGTTGGTTGAGACATTCCCAATGTCAGGTGTAACTTTCTTACTTGGAAATGATATTGGTGGAAGTCAAGTGTGTCCAGCTCCTCAGTTGTCTAGTGAGCCAGTGGCTGCGTCCCAGGATTGTGATGTCCCTGATGTGTTCCCTTCATGTGCTGTCACTAGGGCTAAGTCTAAAGTTCCTGGCGATTTAGAGGATAATGATGATGATATTATCTTAGCTGACACTTTTCTTGCTAATTTGGACCACTCACCAGATGAGGCAGTACCCCGTAGTGTTGATAATTTGTCTCGTCAAGAGTTGGTTGAGTTGCAGGTTGCTGACCCTGAGTTGAAAGGTCTAGCTAACTCTGCTTGCAGTGAGGAAGAGTCAGCTGGTGCTTCTACTTGTTATTATATAAAGTCAGGAGTACTTATGAGGAAGTGGAGACCCCCAACAGCATCAGCCGACTGTGAATGGGAGGTTGTACATCAAGTTGTCATCCCTCGTGTTTGTAGGCAGGATATCATTAGAGTGGCTCATGATTCCAGTTTGGCAGGACACCTTGGAGTGAGGAAGACTGTGGCACGCATTTTGAAACACTTCTACTGGCCAGGTATCTTCAGGGATGTTTCCTGGTATTGTAAGTCTTGTCACACCTGTCAAGTTGTGGGGAAGTGTAATTAGACCGAAAAGGTTGCACCTCTAGTTCCCATTCCTCCTTTTGAGGCGCCTTTCACCCGTGTGTTGGTGGATATTGTGGGCCCTCTTCCTAAGACTTCTTCAGGATTTTCTTATGTGTTGACCCTGATTGATATGGCTACTCGTTATCCTGAAGCCATTCCACTTAGAAATATCTCAGCAAAGAACGTGGTTAAGGAAATGCTGGGGTTCTTCACAAAGTTTGGTCTGCCCAAGGAGGTACAGTCAGACCGGGGAAGTAATTTCATGTCAAATGTTTTCAAGCAGTCTCTGAAAGAGTTGGGCATCACGCAGATCACGTCTTCAGCTTACCATCCCCAGACTCAAGGAGCGTTGGAGAGATATCATCAAACACTCAAATCGATGCTCAAGAAATACTGTTTGGAACATCAGAAGGACTGGGATAAAGGTCTTCCATTCATTGTGTTTGCTGCAAGAGAATCTCCAAATGAATCACTGGGCTTCTCACCTTTTGAACTACTGTTTGGCCATGAAGTAAGAAGACCCCTTAAGTTACTCAAGGAATGCTGGCTGTTGGAGGAAGATGACGTCAACCTGCTGGAGTATGTGATGAAGTTCAAAGAACGGCTGTCCACTGCTTTACAACTGGCGAGAGAGAATTTAGGAGCTGCTCAGGAGAAGATGAAGACTTGGTATGATAAGAAGTCCAGGTTACGCCACTTTCAGCCAGGAGATCAGGTTTTGATTCTGCTACCGGTTCATGGGCAACCTCTTCAAACCAAGTTTAGCGGTCCTTATTTCGTGGAGAAGAAACTCAGTGATGTCAACTATGTCATCGCCACACCAGATTGTAGAAAGAACAAGCAAATTTGTCACATCAACATGCTAAAGTTATATCACAGGCGGGACGAAAATAATCCAGTCTGCACTGTAGCTGTTCCACCCGAGTCTGCAAGTGAAGCTCTCCCATACAGTATGAGCCTGAGTGATAGTTTGGGGAAGAATCCTGATATCATGAATGATCTCCAGACTAAGCTTTCTCATCTACCTCCCGAGAAAAGGCAGGAGTTTTCGGCATTACTGCAGGAGTACCCACAAGTGTTCTGTGCCACTCCAGGAAGAACCACTGTGTTGATGCATGATGTCGATGTTGGAGACGCAAAGCCAATTAAACTGCCTCCTTACCGTGTGAACCCAGTGAAAGTTCCTCTCATCCAGAAGGAGCTTGGCTACCTGTTGGACCACAAGATGATTGAGCCCTGTTAGAGCGAGTGGAGTTCTCCTGTCACTCTAGTCCCTAAGCCAGGTGGGTCACAGCGACTTTGCATCGACTACAAACGTGTTAATCAGATAACCAAAACAGACACTTACCCTCTCCCTCGCGTGGAAGATTCCATAGACAAGATTGGAAAGGCTAGGTACATAAGTAAGTTTGATTTGTTAAAAGGATACTAGCAAGTACCTATGACTGAACGTGCTAGGGAGATCTCGTGTTTTGTAACACTAGGAAAGACTTTTGCATGTTCTGTGATGCCATATGGTATGAAGAATGCACCAGCCACATTTCAGAAGCTCATGAATGTTGTAACAGAGGGTTTGGCAGGGTGTGTTGTTTATATTGATGATGTATTGGTCTTCAGTGACAACTGGAAAGATCACCTATGCCATGTCAGTAAATTTCTTGAGCGTTTGGTTCAGGCTAATCTTGTAGCTAATTTATCAAAGTGTGAGTTTGGTCGAGCTGAAGTTCAGTACCTTGGGTATGTAATTGGTGATGGACATGTTGCACCACCAGCAGCTAAGGTTCAGGTTATAAGTGATCTTCCCAGACCTAAAAGTAGGAAAGAGCTACAAAGATTTTTGGGAATGGTAGGTTATTACAGGAGATTTGTTCTTAACTTTTCAATTCTTGTATCACCACTTACAGACCTACTGAAAAAGGGAGTTAAATTTGTCTGGACCGATAACTGTGAATTCTCTTTCAACAAACTTAGGGCTGTCCTATTAAGTCAGCCAGTGCTCGCTGCTCCAAATTTTGCTAAGCCTTTTGAGATGTCTGTTGATGCAAGTGATACAGGAGCTGGGGCTGTTTTGCTGCAAGAGGATGATCAGGGTATTGAACACCCTGTATCTTGTTACAGTGAGAAGTGCACTCCACCTCAAAAGAACTACTCAACTATTGAGAAAGAGCTTTTGGCCTTGATTTTGGGTTTACAGCATTTTTCATTTTATTTGTGTTCTGGTTTTGACCCCATAGTCATTTATACCGATCATAACCCACTGAAATTCCTTAGTGAGTTTAAAGATGGAAATCGGAGATTGACAAGATGGAGTCTACTTCTTCAAGAGTATTCATTAGACATACAACATGTCAAGGGGAAAGAAAATGTTATTGCAGATTGCTTATCTAGACTTTACACAGATTGTTTTAGAGTAATAAGAAATTTCCTTTGTAAATTTCTTTTTCTTTGTGGGGAGGTGTTACATAGCCTATGATTTCATCATCCTTTGTGTAATTTTAACGCACAGTATGCTGCATGTTTGATCACGAGCGTGTTCTGCCTCAGTCCTCCCCTTCTACCCTTATAGTAGAGTAAGTCGTCCTTTCTGTTGTTCAGAGCAGGATTGGCAGCTCTTTGTCCCCTATGGCTTCATTTGCACGTCCTTCTTACAAGTTTTATCAAGCTCTGCTGGCCCCTATATAATGAGCTCAGTCTCTGCATTATTGCCACTTAGATCTACTCCTCATTTTGCTCACATCTCTGTCCTCCCCTGTACAGTTATTATTATTGAGAGTGCTCAGGAAGTCTCCAACCATCTAGCAGCTGTGTGTAATTTGAGTATAAGTGTTATTGCATTTTGTTCTTGTACTGTGTAGTGTAAGGTGTTAATTCTTAGGCCTAGTAAATTTTTTGTAATTCATATTGTCAGCAATTGTTAACAATAGTTTGTATCTGTAATAATTTATCTTGCATTTACTGAGCATTACCCAGTGTATTTTCATTTTATCAGGGCTGACTTAGATATATTTACTCTTGCTAATTTCGTGTTAATAGAGGCTATTGCAGTTAACCATATATTTAACCTGTTTTTTGCCATTACATTATCCTTATGAGTCCTGAATGTTTTGTTGTTAGTTTGTGCATTAAACTTTAACTTGTAATTTTATCTAACTCTTTTGTTTTGAACCTGGAACTTTACGGGACAGTAGTGATTTTTAGTATTCTCACTTAAAGTGTACATTATCTTTCTCTGTTCCGTAACAATATATATATATATATATATATATATATATATATATATATATATATATATATATATAATTCATCATCCAGTCCTACGTTGCCGTATGAGGACGTAAGAGCCCGGGGCTAGGCAAGTTAGTCCTGACATTTAAGAAGAGTGTAATCAATCTCACTCGTCCCTGAGTGGCATTACGTGAGCAATAAACCCCAACCACTCCTTGCATATAAACCTTCACTGGCTCAGTTCGTTTGGGGCGCCTTAATTACACACTAAACCACCAGATGCCAAAATTTGGTTAGTAAATGGTTTCCTGGTGTCCAACAAACCATTTGGCTTGTCACTCAGTGTAGAGTCACCCACAGGCAGAAGGAAGAGGAAAGAATGAAGGAAAGAAAGACAGAAATGGGGGTGTAAAGCCACCCGTAGGCAGATGGACAAGGAAAGAATGAAGGAAAGAAAGACAGAAGAGGATGGAAGGAGACAAGGATGGAGGAGAGGAAAGGGCAGACACCTGAGAGCAGCACTGCATTGAGTGAGTTGATGGTGAGCGCCCCCACCTACCACACACACTCTGTGTGTGTGTGTGTGTGTGTGTGTGTGTGTGTGTGTGTGTGTGTGTGTGTGTGTGTGTGTGTGTGTGTGTGTGTGTGTGTGTGTGTGTGTGTATTCATCCGGCAAAGTGGGAAACACATTCATTGTATTGAATCCCAGGCTACTCTACAGAATGCCTAAAACTTCAGGATAAGGTATAAAATAATATCATCTCAACACATCTTCTACCTGTAGTTATTCTGTTTATTACCGAATATGTCCCGTCTTTTGGTGGGGGTAACGCAGTTTGGCAGCACTGTGGGTTGGTACTGCCACACTGCTGCCAGACTATGTCAGGAAGAATTCTGCCACCGTATTCCCTTCGTGTCGTAAAAGGCGACTAAAAGGGACGGGGTGATTGGACTAGGGACCCCCTCCTTTGTACTTTTAGTTCCTACAATGACAGGGAACATAGAAAGGGATGGGGGACTGAGTTATCACCATACCCTTAAGATTGGGTCTATGAATGTGCGTGGATGTAATACGATTGAGGCTAAAAGGGAGCAGACTGGGAGAATGTTTGTGAGAAGAAAGTTGAATGTGTTAGGTTTGTCTGAATCAAAGATGAAAGGGAATGGTAAATCTAAGTCTGGAAGTGTGACCGGAAGGATGCCAGGTGTTGACAGAGGAAGGGTGAGAGAAGGCGTGGCCTTGTTTGTGAGCCAGGAAGTGTAGCAGTGTGTGAATGAATGGAAGGAGGTTTCATCAAGATTGATGTGGGTGAAAGCGAAATTTGTACGTGGGTTATGGGTATTTGTGACTGCATATGGGCCTGGCAGTGAAAGGGATGAAGAGAGGGTGTCCTTCTGGAATGATGTTGATGAGTATCTGCAGAGTTTTGGTGCAAATGTGAATATGGTAATGTTGGGAGATCTTAATGCTAGAGCGGAAAATGTGGCAGTTGAAGGTATAGTTGGTATGCATGGTGTTCCTGGAAGAAATGATAATGGGGAAAGAATGATAGGGATGTGTGTTGAGCGAGAGATTGTGATTAGAAATACTTTGAGAAGAAAGATATTTATAGGTATACATGGGTGAGGCAGGAGGGTGGAAGGTTGCTGATAGAGCAATGATGGATTATGTGGTTGTGTCCAGGAATGTAAGAGGAAGATTGATGGACGCGAGAGTTTTGAGAGGGGAGGGTGGGATTATATCTGACCACTACATTGTGGAGGGAAAGTTGAGGGTAGATATGAAGTGGGTGAGAGCTAGGAGAGTTTGGTGTGGCATGGAGGTATTGAAAAAGAGTGACTTGGATAAAAGAGAGAAAATGGTAGAATATCAGAAGTTGAAAGATGAGTGGCAGGCAGTGAAAAAGCAGGAAAATGGCGGTGTGGAGGAGGAATGGCAATTGTTTAACAGTGCTGCAGTGGGGTATGCGAAAGAGGTGCGTGATGTAAGACGAGTGGGTGGTGGTGTACGAAAAGGAAGTGAATGGTGGTGTGAGGAAGTAAGTATGGATGTGGCTGAGAAGAGACATGCATGTGAAGTGTGGCTCCGGAGGAAGGATGAGGTGTCTTATGAGAGATATAAGGAAAAGAGGAATAGGGCGAGAAGGGCTGTGTGTGATGTTACAGTGGCAGCAGATGAGAGGTGAGGTAGGCGGTTGACTAAAAATTTTTACCGAAATAAGAAAATATTTTGGAAGGAGGTCAAGAGGGTGCAAGGGACAGAATCTGGGAAGGAAGAGAGAGTGTAAGCACAGGAGAGAAGGATGTTAACTGAGACTGATGCAGTAAGGAAGAGATAGGCAAAATATTTTGAAAGATTGGTAAATACAGAGGAGGAAAGGGAGGCAGATGGACGAGTGCAGAGAATAAATGTGTTGTGAGAGTTGAACGTTTCTTTGATCACGATGGAAAAAGTGCAGGAGGGAGTAAAAGAGATGAAAGCTGGGAAAGCTGCAGGTATGGATGGGTGTGCTGTGGAATGTCTGAAAGGTGATGGAGCGACTTTTGTTGACTGGTAAGTAAGATGCTGAATGTGTGTCTTGTGAGTGGTATGGTGCCAGTTGACTAGGCAACTGTTTGTGTGGTTCCGTTGTATAAAAGTACAGGTGGTAAGTATGAATGTACTAGTTTTAGGAGTATAAGTCTACTGAGTGTTGTAGGTAAGATGTATGGTAGAGTACTGATTATGAAAGTTAGACAGGGTACAGAAGGAGTGATTGGTGATGAGCAGTGTGGCATTAGGAGAGTTAGGGGATGCGTGGATCAGGAGTTTGCTGTGAGACGGGTGTGTGAAAAGTATTTGTTGACAGGTAAGGATGTGTTTTTGGCTTTCATGAATTTAGAGAAAGCGTATGATTGAATTGATAGGGACGCTGTGTGGACTGTTTTGGGATTGTATGGGCTAGATGAGAGATTGTTACAAGATGTGAAAAGTTTTTACATAAACAACAGAGAGTGCGTAAGAGTGGGAAATACTGAGTCATTGGTTTCCCGTGGCTGCAGCTGGGATGTGTGATGCAACCTTGTTTGTTAAATGTTTATATGGATGGCGCTGTAAGGGAGGTGAATGCGAGAGTGTTAGGTAGAGGTTTGAGTCTGGTGGATGCTGATGGTAGAGAGTGGAATCTGAATGAGCTGCTGTTTGCGGGTGATACTGCACTGGTGGCTAATTTGGAGAAAAGATTGAAACAGCTGGTAGAGGAGTTTGGAAGGGTAAGTGAAAGGAGGAAATCTAGAGTAAATGAGAATAAAAGTAAAGTGATGATGTGTACGAGACTGGTAAATGGTAGAAGAATGAATGTGAACCTCACTGGTGGCCGATTTGGAGGAGAGACTGAGACAACTTGTAGAGGAGTTTGGAAGGGTGTGTGAAAGGAGGAAATTTAGAGAAAATAAGAATAAGAGTAAAGTGACGAAGTGTATGAGATTGGTAGATGGTAGGAGGATGAATGTAGTATTGAATGGTGAGTTGCTTGAGGAGGTAGGGCGTTTTAAGTATTTAGGGTCACATGTTGCTGTGGATGGAGGAATATATGTAGAGGTGAAGTTTAGAATGAATGGAACAGGAGTGGTCCTTGATGGAATGAAAAAAAGCGTTTAGATGTCGTTTGCCTGGAGTGGATGTAATGGGTGTAGTGGTGCCGAGTGCATTATATGGAGCTGAAACAAGGAATATGGGTGAAGCAGAGAGGAAGAGTTTGAATGTAATGGAGATGAAGTGTTTAAGTATATGTGGATTGACACTTATGGAATGAGAGAGAAATGATGAAGTGGGAAGGAGAACTGGAGTAATGCAGATGGCTGAACAAGTCGAACAGAGAGTGCTGAGATGGTTTAGGCATACGGAGAAATGGATAAAGAGTGACTGATGAAATAGATAGCTGGATCGAATGTGAGAGGAGGTATAAGGCTGAGAGGAACACCGCGAATAGGATGGATGGACAGTGTGAACAGAGGGTTAGATGCCACAGGGATGCCCTTAGAGCAAGGAAAAGTGGCTGCACGTGATAGTGATGACGAGAGAAATTGTGAATGAATGAATGGTGACGCGGTCCCTATGGAATATTCTCCCGCATGTGGTCTGAACGGTTGATCAGGTCAGGTGCGGGTAAGGGGATGGGTCCATTATGATGTGGCAGGGGTAAACCAGCTCTGCTGTCGGGCCCTGCTGCGGATGTCGCTGATTGCACTGCACAGTTGACCCTCGTGCGATGTGGTGCGATAAGGATGTGTCCCTTCTTCCCTTGGGGCTAAGGTACAAGTAAATGTGTGTGTGTGTGTGTGTGTGTGTGTGTGTGTGTGTGTGTGTGTGTGTGTGTGTGTGTGTGTGTGTGTGTGTGTGTGAGTAAACTGGGAGTGTGTCCTGTCTCGGCTAGCCCCCTTTAGGGGGAAGCCACCTAGGTATACAGATAGATGGATAGATAGATTATTTTAGGCAACGTGTGAAACAACCAAAGAAAACAGGCAAACCGTGGAATCAGTTATTTCACGTTAGGCTGGGATAATTTGGGTTAAGTTTAGGTTAGATTAGGTTAGTTAATTTAAACGCATAACATAACTTAGCGTTCGTCTAACATAGCCTAATCTAACCTAGGCTAACCTGACCTGATCTAACCTAACCTAACCTAGCCTAACCTAACCTGACTTAACCTAAATTATTCCAGCCTAACTTAAACAAATTCTATAGAATACGCAGGCATTCTGTTAAAATCCCTAGGTAAAGTATATAAGGAGCCTCTGTGGTACAGTAGTAGAGTGTGTATTTTTGTAGTAGAGTGTGCGTACGTGGGAGAACGAAGGTTCACGCCCTATCAGGGTGATAAACTTTGGGAGCGTTTTGCCGGCCACATACTTCTTTGGCGGACATAAGAGGAGCTGTGGATGAACCAGTGGCACATACTATAAAGTATCCTTGCACCCAGTCGGCTTGCACGGGCCGATTACACTTGGTTCACAGACTACACACACATCCAAAGCCACTCCAACACTACAGTCACACTTACAGGCACTTCTCACCCTACATACAATCTCTACCAGACAGCCTAAACCACTTGGTAAAGGTACATAGGCTGTATCGTCCCCGCTTCGGTCGGGATAGGCCGGTGTATCATTAAATCGTGACCAGTGAACACTCAAACGGCTGCTGCTGATGATGATGATGATGAAACTATATAAGGTCAGAATGATATAAGGTTATTTCATACTTTGCCCCAGAATGCTAGACATTCAATACAATATTTAGGCATTCTGTACAATACTTTAGTTTCACATAATGCCGGTAAAACACACACACACACACACACACACACACACACACACACACACACACACACACAGTTATTCATTTACACTCTGAAAATAGTGGTGATGGTAACTAGTATGGTGATGGTGGTAGCTGTGGTAGTAGATGTGGTGGTCGTCGTGATGATGGTAGCTATGGTGGTTGTTGGTGATGAAAGTAGCTGTGATGATGATGGTGGTGGTGCTAGCTGTGGTGATGGTGGTGGTGATGGTATCTGTGGTGATAATGGTGGTGGCGGTGATGGTGGTAGCTGTAGTGATGGTAGTTGTGGTGGTGGTAGATGTTCAGAAACAGCTCTCATTTGGCAAGTGCTTTGTAGCCCGATATAACTGTGAGGCTCTTGTCTGTACTGCAAAATCTTCTCTCTCTCTCTCTCTCTCTCTCTCTCTCTCTGTAAACTTGCGAGTCGTCCTGCTAGTGGAGCTTTGTGGCCTGATGGGTAGATTGATGGACAGATGAGTAGATGGGTAGGGACTGACTTGAAAGGTGGTACTTGCCACTTAATGAGCTGTGATAGATAATGCTATTATAAGCTGTAGTTACGTGATGAACCTTTGTTTGGAATTGTTTAACTGAAGACTGAAACTCTTTTGTAAGATGCAAATTATGACGAGGTATTCCGTATAAACTCGTCTGAAATCGGTAACCTGTCTAGCCCTGAACTGGCCAGGGCAGGGGCAGGGGAGTGGTGAGGTAAAAAATGTGGAGGCGATAGTTCTCTTGTGAGGCTTTATGAATATTGCCGGAATTTTATGTTCTTTTCTACATTATACAGAATTTTTTTCGACTAAACCAATAAAGCACGATGTAAAATAATACTCAGGTTACAACTAAACATCAAAATAGCTTAGCCTGTATATCTGTTTTTTGGGGGTGGAATAATAAGTGAAGGCAAATGGCTGATGACAATATAAAGAAAAAAGGACAGTACCTTAGCACAGTCCCCCTGGAGGTAGGTTTTTTTTTCAAGAATACTACCCCAGTATCCCTGCTTGTCGTATGAGACGACTAAAAGGGTTGGCGGAGGGTTAGTGCCCTTCCCCGGAAAACAGCTAACTAAAAAGAAGAATAAGAAGCCTCGGACAAGGACTGACAAAAAGATGACGACCAAGGACCGGACAAAGGACATGGTACAGATCGCGACGTGCAATGTAAGGGGTGCGAATGATGAGGTGAAAGAGAGAGAGATTGTCCAGGTGCTTGAGGGTGCGAAAGTGGATGTATGTGGAGTAACTGAAACTAAATGGAAGGGAAAGAATGTGAGAGAATGGGAGTATGGATGAAGTATATGTGTAGGAGTAGGTGTGAATGAGAGGGCAAAAGAAGGAGTGTGTATTGCTGTGAGTAAAAGATGGAAGAAGAACATAAGAGAGTATGGATCAGTTGGCTCAAGGATTGTGTGGGTAAGATTGAAAGTTGGAATACAAATCTGGGCGACTGAGTGCGTGTATTGATCAATGCAAGATCATGCAAGCAGAGTGAGAGAAGAGTTCTGGACAAATGTGGAAGTGTGCTTGAAAAAGTTTGGAAGGAATGAGAGAGTGTTTTTCATTGGTGATATGAATGGTAGAGTAGGGAATGTGAGGGTGGATGGAATAGTTGGTGAGTGGGGTGTGCCTGCAGAGATAGATGAGAATGGCAGTGCATTAGTGGACATTTGTGCCAGGACGGGGTTGGTGATAGCTAATACCCTCATCAGGCACAATATGATCCGCAGGTATACATGGCGAGTGATGAGAAGGGTGGGTGGTGAACTGAGTGAAAGGAAGGCAATGACTGATTATGTGTGTGTGTGAATGAAAGAATGTGTAGAAGTGTAACAGATGCAAGAGCTTGTAGAGGTTGGGGGAATGGACTTTCTGACCACTACTTGGTGATGGCCAGAAGCAAGATCCAAGTAAGATGGAGAAATAGAAGAAGGGATCGACGGGAGGAAGGAGTAGTTGGAAGGAGAGTGGAAAGGTTACAAGAGGATGAGAAAAAGGCAGAATATAAGAGAGAAGTGGAGGAACGATTGGGTAAATATGAATTGGAGCAGACGGGGGATGTGGAAGATGTGTGCAAGATATTCACAGAAGAAATATGTGCAGAATGTGAGATGGTGTGTGGGGTGAAGAGAAGACGGGAGGGGGTGCAAGGAACAGCATGGTGGGATGAAGAGGTGAAACAGGCTGTGGCACAAAAGAAGAAAGCATACAATGAATGGATGAGAAATAGGGGCGTGGAAGAAGTTGAGAGGCAGAAGAGAGAGTTATATGTAGAAAGGAAGAGAGAGGTGAAAAGATTAGTAAGAGAGAGTAAGAAGAGAGTGGATGAGGAATTTGGAAGGAATTTGAGTGTGAAGTGGAGGGACTGTAATAAAAATGTTCTGGAAAGAGGTGAAGAGAGTAAGACAGGGTGGCAGTGACGTTAGTAGGGAAGTGAAGGATAAAACTGGTGGATTACTAAGGGAGAAAAAGTGAGCAGATGGCGAGATCACATTAAGGAATTGTTGATCATAGAGAATGGAAGTGATGCAAGTATAAGTGACTGGGAAATGGCTGGGAGAAGGAGGGAGGTGAGAAGACAGGAAGAAATCAGTAGGATTGAAGTTGTGGAAACAATGGAGAAAGTCAAATTGGGGAAAGCACCAGGAATTGATGGAGTGTGTGGTGAAATGCTTAAGTACTGGGGAGAGGTAGTAGTAGAATGGATGTGGAAGATGTGCAGATTAGCCTGGGAGCAAGGTAGAGACCCGGAGGATTGGATGTTAGGTGTAATTATTCCCTTTTACAAAGGAATAGGGGAAAAAGAAGTGTGTGGTAATCAAAGGAAAATTTGTCTTCTCAGTGTAATAGGAAAAATGTATGGTAGGATACTTATTGACAGAGTTAGGGAAATGAAGAACCGGGAGGGTTTAGGAAGGGAAGAGGTTGTGTAGATCAGATATTCATTCTTAGATCTTTAGTGGAAAAGTTTCTAGAGAAGGGAAAGAATTTGTATGTGGCCTTCATGGATTTGGTGAAAGCATATGACAGTGTGGATAGACAAAGATTGTGGAAAGTATTAAGAATATATTTAGTAGACGGGAAGTTCTTGAATGTTGTACAGAGTATGCATGATGGTGCTAAGGCTGCAGTGCGTGTGGATGTTGAACTAAGTGAATTTTTCTCTTTGAAGGTTGGGTTGAAACAAGGATGTGTCATGTCTCCATGGTTGTTCAATCTCTACATGGATGGGGTAATAAAAGAGATACACGGTAGGGCAGTGGATGTTGGAGTGGCCCTAGTGAGAGAAGGTAGTGTTTGGAAACTCCCTGTACTGTTGTTTGCAGATGATACTGTGTCGTTAAGTGAAGACGAAGGGGAGCTGCAAGGCTTGGTGGATGAGTTTGGGAGAGTATGTAAGAAACGGAATCTAAAGGTGAATGTAGGGAAGAGTAAAGTGATGGTCTTTGAGAGAGGTGAAGTCAATGAATGTACACTGAGGTTGGATGGTGAGGAAATGGAAAATATAAGTACGTTAAAGTACTTGGGGAGTGTGATGAGTAAGGATGGAAGTTTGGAGGGTGAAGTGCTTGAAAGGGTTCTGTACAACAAGGAAGAAAGGTTGCTGGTTCCTTGAAAGCAGTGATAAGGAACAGGGAAGTGAGCATGGAAGTGATAAAGGTACTACATGACAGTATTGTGATACCAACTCTAACGTATGGAAGTGAAGCTTGGACGTTGTTGGAAGCACACAAGTCAAGAGTGAGAGCAGTGGAAATGAGTTATTTAAGAGGAACCTGTGGCGTCACATGGAGAGATAGGCTGACAAATGAGGATATAAAGGAGAGTTGTGGTGTGGATGTGGATGTGATAGGAAGCATTAAGAGGAACACACTGAGGTGGTTTGGCCATGTAGAGAGGATGGAGGGCGAGAGAATGACGAGGAGGGTGTATGTGAGTGAGATGGAGAGGGGGAGAGGGAGGGAGAGGCCGAGGATGAGATGGAGGGATGGAGTGGAGAGGTATATGAGAGAGGGGGGTGTGAGTTGGAAGCAGGGCAATGAAATGGCGGGGGACAGGCGACGTGGAGGCGCTTTGTTTGTGGCCACCCCGTGCGGGATTAAGGGGTCTGGGAATAGATAGATAGATAGTCCTTAACACAGTCAGTTTCATGCTGCTAATTTCAATAAGACGTTCGCGGTGAGAGTAAAAACTTTACTTAACACGTGTACCGAAACTGGAATTATGGGGATCGAAAATGATCCAGTTAGGCTTGATTTATTGACCCTTACCTAAGAAGCTAGAATAGACCAAATTACCCAGACTGAACCTGACTAAGGTAATAAAAAAAATATGTAGTGACTGGTCATAATTCCCCTAACCTCCCTAGAACATATGAGAAGATCCTGAATGGACCTGAAGTGGTCTCAGCTTAGCACTGGACTAAATCTTCATTAGGTCGCTTTGATTTTTCTGACATGCTGGTACGACACAAATTCTCAGTCAACTAAATTAATCTAACCAACTCATTAGTGTTGACCAATTATCTTCCCGTTCCTCAAACTCATCTTGTGCTTCTGTTTCCGGGATAGAGGTGTCCAGACTGTGCCCTCACTTGTTGGTGGGTCACTCAAAAGCAGATATTCTTCAGACTTGGCTTAAACCTGTAGTGGCCATCTTCCTTAGTGACCCTTGTGGAATCGACAGGCCTAAATAAACCGTAATATCTAAGTAACAGGACGAGCTACACTGCCTCTCACAGACTCCCGGAGTTGGCCAGAAAATACCTTATGTTCACTAAGCACCAATTACGTCCTTCAGTCAATCAATAGGCAGTAATAATTTACATGCCGTTCATGATGTGCATTAGGCACTCAAGAGATTAATATAGATGAAATAAACCAGATTAACCAATTTCGCAAGGGAATGCAATATGATCTCCACACAGTTTCAGTACACTGGCATTTTAAGGAACTTGCCATGATGATTAATGATCATACCAGAACAGAGTATCAAAGAATTACATGTTTATATGGTCTGACTTTTCACTACAAATATATTTTTTAGAAATAACAGAACAGAGGATGGAAAACAAATGATTAAAAAAAAAAAATAACAATCCATACATCAGATTACTGGCGTCCACCTTTCATTAAAATCTGTAACAGTTGCATTGCACAGCTATAGGTTGAAGTTTCGGGGGAAACAACTCCGGGGAAGCTAGTTCCAGAGAGATGCAGTTCGGGGAATAAAAGAATTCTGATAGGCAGAAGTTCTGCAATATGGCTGTGTGACATTCCAGTTATGAGCACTACCAGATGCCCGTGTAGCACGAAGGAAAGCATGGAGAGGTGGCACAATGGACGCAACTTCGTCTGAGCATTTGCCATAAAAGTATCTAAATTAATGCAAGGGAGGCAACATTCCTTTTAAATTGTAGGGGAGGTAATTTATTTTTAACAGCAGGGTTTTTAATAATGCCAACAGCTTCGTTCTGAATTTCGTCTAGTTGTTTTATTGCAACCTCTCCACATCCATTCCACAAGGGTGACCAGTATTCTAGATGAGAGTGCACGCGACTCTTATAAATTATAGCTAACTGCTCATCAATGAAGAAGTTACAGAACAATAATCCAAGTTTCATTTGGGCGGTTTTAGCAAGGGATTTGACATGATAGGTCCAACTGATGGCATTGTTAAGTGAAACACTGAGAAATTCAATACTTTTGGAGATGGGAATATTAGTAGCATTGAAGGTATTATACAATTCTGGCAATATCTGTCTATTAGTAAACTGTATATATTTGGTACTACTAGCATTAAATGAGAAGTTTATAATGTCCCCATTCACTGATCTTAGATAAGTCTTGATTTATGGAGATGGTTACACTGACTTGAGAGTAAGAGATATTAAACTTTGTAAATGAGCTTTTGAGTGTGAATGAATTGTGATGTGTTGAGTCATCTGCATATGAATGGATGAGACTGTGGGTGACAGATAAGAATTCACTAGTATTCATTAATATGAACTAGGAATAGGGTTGGCTCCAGAGCTGATCCTTGTGGCACGCCGGCGTTACTTGAGTGGAAATCGGAATATGCATCATCTATTTTTACTCTTACTTTTCTGTTGCTGAGATACGAGAAAGCAGAGGAAAAAAAGATGTTAGTCCATAGCAAGGGAGTTTGGATAGCAGCGAACGGTGCCACACTCTGTTGAAAGCTTTAGAAATATCGAGGACTACTGCATGAGTTTCTCAATGTTGATCAATTGATTTATTGATGGTATGAGTCAGGAGATTGAGTATATCAATGGTGGATCTTTCGTGGCGAAAATTATATTGTCTATCACAAATTAAGTTACTGGATTCAAGGTGTTGAACTATGTGCTTATTAATTACAGTTTCAAATACTTTACCACGAGAAGAGGTGATAGCTCTTGGTCTGTAATCAGAGGGGTCAGAGGAGCTTCCTTTCTTTGAAACTGGGTGGATATTGCCTTCTTTCCATGAATTAGGGAATGAAGAAGTACGTAAGCATAGTTTCAATAATTTAGCTAGAACAGAGGGAAGTTCTGGTAAAATCTTGTTCAAAAGAACTGGAGGAATTCCATTTGGGCCCGGAGCTTTGTTGGTTTGTAAATTATCTAGAAGGCCTAAATAATAATAATAATAATAATAATAATAATAACTACAACAGCAACAAGAACAACAACAACAATAATAATAATAATAATAATAATAATAATAACTAATAATAATAATAACTAGAGGGCACCCCATGGAGGGAATCACACATCCATGAGCCAATACATACCTAGCGGGGCTCGGAATATGACCGTCACCTTGACCTACTTTCACCAATTTCGAGCTCGTAGGAAATTTTCATCCCTACTACACACCTATAAAATTATGTGGTGATATCTTGAGCAGTTGCGAAGGTATCTTGGTAACAGACACACAGACCTTGACCTACTGTACTTTCACCAATTTCGACCTCATAGGAGATTTTCAACCCTACTACAACCCTGTATAAATTTCGTGCTGATATCTTGAGCGATTGCGAAGTTATCGTGATAACAGACACACAAACTTTGACTTACTTTCACCAATTTAGTACTCGTGATCGAATTTTTTTCCCTACTACACACCTGTAAAATTTTATGATATCTTAAGTGGTTACGAAGTTACCGAGCTAACACACACACAGACATACACACACAGTGAAAACAATACCAGCTTCGCTATCGCGGCTGGTAATAATAATAATAATAATAATAATGAAAATGGTTCATGGAGCTATTGGATGAAGGGAGAAGTGTGCCAGTTTTGAAGCAATTCGTGGAGAAATAAAGGAATGGCGTCAAGCTGAGAAGCGTTTGCAAGTAAGAAGATACTGTGGAATTACATTAGTTTTCCACATTCTTCTGTGAAGGTCTGATAAGTTTTTATGTCGCCGGTGGCGTCCATCATCCACTCACTTGATGTAGTGCTACCTGCTTTTTCCTTCACCTTCATCATTTTTTCTGTCTGCCCTCTTTATTCCTATTTCTTCCAACTTTCCTCTCACTTTTTATTACTCTTTTCTTTTCAGGTAGCTTTACATGAGTGACAAGCTTGTTTCCTGCAAGCCAGGAAACCATTTACAGCGAGGGGTGGTAACCATATAATCAACCCATACGTGTTCCCTGCGTGTCTACAAGTAGGTTGGCGGAGGGTTAGTGTCCCTCCCCATAAAATAAATACCATAAACGGCCACTCCTTACGGGATTATGGCGTCTAGCTATAAATTGATAGTCTTTCATACCTACTTCGGTGTTAATAGCAACTGCTGAATTAATGAAACATATACGAGTATAAGAATTAATCAGTGCGAACAGATGTATAGTCAGTTGCTTATATGACATGTATATGTTCACTAGCGTCAGACATAGTAATAAGTATGCTTCCACAGACTGAACACATGCATACTACATCACTGTTACAGGGATCTGTTCATTTGTTTAAACACACACACACACACACACACACACACACACACACACACACACACACACACACACACTGACACAAACTCGCACGCACGCACGCACAGGCATAGAAAAAGCCCGCTCCCTCCCTCGCAACATAAACTTATACACCTTACATATATCATCATCATCATCTCATCATAACTGTTATCATCCACGGCTTTTGTTCTCAACCCTGGGATAAAATTTGTGTAGACAAGTGTGTGAGCCAGTGATAAAGTTAATTCTAATTCCAACTACTCAGCTAACTTCACAAGACTCGCCCACACTGCGGCTACATTATGTTCGATTGTGCTGTCCTCTGTCAAGCGAAAATACTTGTCCGCCACTGGTTAGAGATTTACTAACGTGCGTGTACAGTCAACTAAAAATAATTTAATGGAGACCTTATGCATATTGGATAAGGCCACAGTTCTCCTACCACTGAGGAGTATAGAATCCTGTGTGTGTTTTATTCATTGTAATTGTATCCAGTACTCAACGTAAATTGTTTCACATAACTGCAAATTAACTGTCCAGGATATATGAATATCAAAATACAAATAAGTGTAGTGGTGTGACAAAGCTGGTGATGCCGTCACATGCAGCTGTTGTACAGTGAAGACCGCCAAATGCAGACATTTTGCTATATCTTTGTTGGTAATGGATTGCGGCGTCATATGTCAGAATTACATGAGCACGAAATGTATGATTTTAAGGAAACTAGCTCATGATCCAGTCTCCAGCTTGATCCCCGAGGGTACATCTCACCTACCTGTTTTTTTTTTTTTTTTTCCCATGAACCAATTTTCATCCTATTTTCCTACACAAACCTATTTACATCTATGTACTCATTCACCCTAAGGACCTATTGACTTATTATCCCCCATGGACCTATTTTCCTTCATGAACCAAACTTTCTCATAGATGGATTTTTCCCACGGACATAACTCTGGCATTTTTTTAATTTAGTCCACTGACATATTTTTTTTCCTATGGATTTTCCACTATGGATATATTTTTCCCATGCATCTAATTTTTCCCCTTGGACCACTGTGGACTGATTTAGCTTTACCTCGAATGACGAATGTCCCCAATGGATCTATTTCCCCATGAACAAATTTTCATCATAAACCTCTGTTCCGTCAGCTGAACTCATTTCTCCTTGGACCTAGTTTCTCCACAATCCTATTTTCTCCCCATGAACATAAACCAGATCTCCACATGGAGCTATTTCTCACTTGAACCTATTTCCTCAATGAACTTTTTGTACCCATTGGACTTTTGTTTCCACTTGGCTCCATTTCCCACAAGGAAGATGCTACAGAGAGCGTACTGTCACGTGACCTTGGTTTGTTTACTCCCCCATGTTGGACGGTGGAAAAGACGTGAACGCTACCTTCAAATACTAATATAACTACGATATACCGGTATATAACTGAGACATCAGTGTCAACTACTCAACCTACTAAAGTCGTGGGAAATTTAAAAGAAGTGAGGCGCTACTACACCGGGAAATGTTGAATTTTGGATGTACAGAACCCCTACAAGTTCCCTCCCAGATTATTCAAGGAATTAAAAATGGCTAGGTGGAAGATCTACCGGACATGGCCAACCCCGTGTAACTGCTTTTTACACAAGCAGTTCTATTATACAAGAGAGGAAATTATATACAAATGCTAAAAGCTTACAACCAGCTCGTGGAGGGATGTGCAACGATCTGAATACATGGAAATATCCCACTAAAACCCTGGAACCCGAGACTACGAAAATACGTGATGATTCAAGGTACAATTAACAGACGAGATTCTTCACGAGTTTCACATAACTCTGGACAGAATACTTAAGTGATACCTACCAAAATACCATTCTGAAGTACACTTTACAGGCGGTAAACTTGAATGCCCCAGAAGTTACTTACAGTAAGCTCTCATTGTACTCGCTTAAGTGCTCTACACAACAGAAACAAGAGAAGATATGCAGGCAGATAAATCACAAAGAAACATGAAAGAAAACCTATTCTAAATATGTATGATGGTTTTAAACACTAAGTGCAGATTTAACTGCGTTGGAATAATATTACTATATACCGCAAACATACACAAGAAAGAGTTTCGCAAAAATGAAATTTTTCTCAATACTTGGATACTAAGTCAGTTGTAAATGCAATTGTTTCAGGGTACTGGTCGTTGGCTTCCTTATTTAGTTTTCTCATCTCACGTTCTGAGGTACGAGTCTCCTTTAGAGCAAAGATTTCCTCGTTAAAGACTTATCCCCGTAAGACGTATTCCCTTTACTCCATTCAGCCTATTTATAAATATATTTTTAACAAATAAGAGAGGGCTTGAGTTGTATGGGTGCGAATGCTGGCTGTTTTGCAAATGAAAACAATGGTGGGTAAAAAATGGCAGAATAAATTATATTCTTGTGCGACTTGACTCACGCGGTTCACGATTTTGTCAAAATTGAGCAATATCTGTGTCCCTTGGCAATCATTCTTTTTTATATTCATTCAGAAAATTCAAACATATGTACAAAATAGCTGGTAAACGTCGTGAAATCACACAAAATGTGGAACCGACCATAATCAACCCTACAAGGACACCACCTAACAGCGAACTTGTCGAGGTTAGGTCGTGAAAGCGAGTCACGACTGATCTTGTAATAATCAATACTATCTGTGTTGCATGGTAGGCATGTTTTAACATATCCACTCAGTAAACAGAGAACATATACATATTAACAGGGAAAAATCTTGAAGGCATATTGCACAGAGAACCGTCCACGTTTGGGGAAACTAGGGATGATGCAGCACTTGCTGATGATTGTTGTCTAAAATATAGTTCTGGTTATGCTCCACGGTAATACTTTTTTATCATATCCATTGATACATGTATGAAATAGCAGGAAAGGTCTAGAAAATACGGTACAATACGTGGAAACGTTCATAACCTAACCTAACCGCGCTTTAACGGGAAAACGACCAACCAAGGTCATGTATGCAACTGATGGTTAATTATGTTCAAAAACAGCTTGAGCTGTGCTCCACAGCAATCATTTACTGTCGTATTCATTTTGTAAATTAGAGAGTACATATACAGTATATATATATATATATATATATATATATATATATATATATATATATATATATATATATATATATATATACATATACTGTATATATATATATATATATATATATATATATATATATATATATATATATATATATATATATATATATATATATATATATATATATATATATATATATATAATATATATATATATATATATATATATATATATATATATATATATATATATATATATATATATATATATATATATATATATATATATATATATATATATATATATATATATATATACATATAGAATATATATATATATATATATATATATATATAGTTAGATAGATATAGATATACATAAAATTTTACAATTAAAAAGGAATGGCATGAAAAGAAAGATTAAAGTTACACAACGTTATCCACACACACAGCACTGACAAACAATAGACTGAATTCGCACTTCAAAAACTACACTACAGTCGGACAACGCAGAACAAACAACAGTGAAGAGAGTGGCCTATCATGCTTACATACAAAAAAAATCTCTTTCACAGATGCTACTCAGCAAACGGAAACATGACTTCATTGGTAACACCACGGAAATAACATCAATAGAAATAAAGATGTGCAATGATATTCGCAACATTTTCAGTGTCTACATATTTCCACTCCCATCACCACCCCACGATACACCCTATCCCTCACTCCACTCCTAAATGCCCAGAATGTGGCAGTAGCTAGAGATTTAAATGCACAGGACCCTTCATGTTTCAACACTCAGACACAAGACAGTCAGGGGGCCTTGCTCCAGAACAGCTTGAACATTTAAACATTATAAACAATCACCACATCCCCATCCCAACACAACCTCCACACTGACGGATTGAGATGACCTCCTCCCCAACCATTAATCTGTATATTCCAACACGAGTAAAACAAACTTCCTGGACACAGTACATGATCTCTCATTTGTCCACCTCGCCATCATCTTAGAACAAACCGTAAAAGTGAAACCTGGAAAAGAATGGAAAACTTTCACTAACTACAAGAAAAAAATGGCACAATTCACTCCAAACATAAAACAAACATTAGAAAGTTTTACCACTGATTTCTTTTCAAACAATGCCAAAACAGTCATCACATTTAGTACAATCATTAGCCAGCAAATCTTACAACCCTAGTGGCAACACCAGAGCTTTAACATTTATCCTCTGATAAAACCGCTTTTCCATAACAGAAGCAATTTAAAGAGTAGTCCCAACTCACCCAAGCAGAACTTGAAATCTTGTAGAATCTAAATAACACCATAGATGAATTACTTACTAAGACACATAGGCAAAAAAAAAATAAATGTGGATGCAAATGCAACAATATAGTAATCCCTCCAAGATCCGACGTAATAGAGCCAAAGGCATGTCCGGGACTTGGTTTTGTCCGAGACTTGGGAAAAATGCCCCTTGGTAGGTACTTGTGGACCCCAACCCAATCTAACTTTGAAAACCACCTAAATAACTCCCTACTGGACGTGCACAACACCTATTTAGGACCCTATGCACACAGATAAGGGACAGAAACCTTGAAATAAATGAAAAAGAACCAGAGAATGAGAAATTAGAAGTATGGAAAATATTCAGCAGTGTACAGGGTACTTACGACACGTCTGTGGCCATCACGAAGATTAACCCGCCTCCTCTCAGGCTCTGACAGTGGTGAAGGTGCACTTGAACCACGTACGGTAATCCAGTGTTGTGCTGCACTTAATCCTTTGCACTCTTAATTACAATTTCTTAACATTACACATTCTGTTCTTACTTCCGCTTCACTTGAAATACGCCAGTGTTGCACTCTGCACATAATCCTTTGCACGCTGAATTCTAATTTCTTAACACCGCACATTCTTTTCTTACTTGTGCTGCACTTGAAACACACCGATGTTTCACACTGCACTTAATCCTTTGCACTTTGAATTTTAATTTCTTAACACTGCACATTCTTTTCTTACTTGTGCCATGCCAGTTTCAATATACCAGTGTTTCACTCTGCACTTAATCCTTTGCACTCTGAATTCCAATTCTTAACATTGTACATTCTGTTCTTAACACTGCACAGCACTGTAAATTCCCATCTGGTCTAGAGGTGAGTTTTTGCTGTTTATTCACTGTCAGAGCTGGAGAGTAGGTGTTGCAGCTGGCCGAGGGGGCACGTCGCTGTGACATGGTGATGGGCTTCCCACTACAGACAACTCTGAAGATAGCCGTAAACTCACGTCCAGTGGAGACTCCACTGTGGCCAATGTGCTGCGCTGTGGCTCGGAGATGGAAGGCAGGTCTTGGTGAGGCAGTGGTGCAGAGCCAGGGCTGGGCATGGCAGGGGTCACGGGCCTGAAGAAAGTGTCAATGGTTGATTGACTTAAGGAACGGTGCTTCTGGTGATTGATGATGTGCAACCTAAAAGCATGCACCTCCTCCACAAGTCCCAGGGCCCCCATCTCCCTGTCGCAGTCCAGGTGTTCAAGGAAGTCCAGAACAAACTCAACGTGCTCCCGGAGTGCACTCAGCTTGGGGATGACTGGAGTAGTGGCACATTGAGAGGAGTCTGCATCATCCTCGCTGTCCTCGTCAGAATCCTCAGCTGGGTACCTGTACCTGCAACTGACGATGCAGTCTTGATTATCAGACATGATCTATTACCCAGGGTCGCCCTCGTCATCATCCATTCACTCACGCACTTCATCCACATCCACCTCATTGCCAGCTGCACGAAGACGCACGTGGAAGTCATCCACGTCAAAACCTAGAAAGTCAGGCACCACATCAGATCCAAAAAGCGGACAAGATCAACCACTTTCCAGAGTCTTGACAGGAACTTCTCTCCATGCACCGGCCCATTTGTAGATGGCTGACTTGAGGTTGTAGTGGCGAGGGATTTCCACAGTTCGCTGGCCTTGAGTGTCCCATCCCTCCCTGCACTCGTTCTCAACCTCAAGAACAACCATCACCTCCTCCAGGAACTTTCGATGGTACAGCCTCTTCGTAGCCACGATCACTCCTTGGTCCATTGGTTGGATGAGAGCAGTAGTATTAGGTGGCAAAAACAAGCACCTAATGCAGCCATTCTCAACCAACAACTCCTTTTTGGACTGATGCGCAGGTGCACTGTTCAGAAGGAGAGCCTTTACCTGATTTCGTGGGATTCCTAGTGTGTTCGTCTGATAATGGATGACCTCCTTGACGAAGTGCTGGTGGAAACAGAATTTTAATATCTTGGCTGTGAACCAAGCCTTCACAGAATGGTACCAAATGACAGGAAGGACATCCATCAACCCACAAAGGCACCAAGGCTGCTTTGCATGGCCAACAATAATGGGCTTGGGCCGGTGCATGTCGTTAGCATTGGCACAACACAAAGCAGATATCTGTTGCTTGGAGAGTTTCTGTCCAGGTACCCGCTTCTCTGTCTCCTCTGCTAGGGTGTTCGTGGGCAGTGGGTGATAAAATAGACCAGTTTCATCAGCGCTGTAGACTTGACCGAGAGTGAGGCCCTCCCTGTCAATCATGCCCTTCACCTTCTGCCGAAACTCTTCAACTCCATCCTCGTTTGCATTCAAAGCTTTGCCATGGGCCTTATGGTTGGTAAGTCCATTTCATAGCTTGAAGGTGAAGAGCCACCCTTCAGATGCCTTGAAGTCTAGGGTGTCGTGTAACCTTGCAAAACTTCTCAGCAGCAGCCTTTAGCTCCATACCATGCACCAGTACACCAGCAGCAACCTGACGATACCAAATCAGCATGGAGCGGTCAACTTCTGCAAACCTGGGAGGGTACATAATCCTCCTCTGTATGTTGTGTTTGTCTTTGTTGCGAAGTCTGCCATGTACTGGGTGAGTTTGTCCTGGGATTTCTTGATATCAAACAAGGTAGAGCGGGCCAGGCTGAATTCTGGGAGGATGTGTGAAGTTTACCATCCCCCGTGCACCATCTCCAATATCTCCCTCTTCTTCTTCAGAGCCAGAACCACTCAGATGGTGGGGCCATCATCACACACACAAGTAAGAGGCAGCTGGGGAAGAGTAGGGCCTGCAGCAGGTAGGGCACAACACAAATGCGAGCACGTGCGCAGCCACAGCAACGAGCGTGCAGTCACGATGGTATGTAGGCGGGAAATGGGGAGGATGCAGGGGTGCTCTAGCATATGTCGGAGGAAGTATGCACCAAAACACAGTTGTTCGTCACTGCACAGCAAATTCAAAGTAGGGATGAAAACTGTCTTTTTTTTTTTTTTCATTTTTACGTTTTTTGGCCATTTGTCGTGTCCGACGACCCAAGGCCAAAATGTCCAGGACTTGGGGTGTCCGCGACTTGGATCTGGGTCTTACAGGGATTACTGTACCAATAGCAGCAAATTCAAGGAAACAGAAACATCCTCAAGTATAAGGTAGTCCTACTACTCCTAAAAAAAAAAAACTTTCAACCCTTAGCCCATACCACTCTACCCACGTAGATCTACATCCCCTTAAAAAATGCTGGTGACATAGATCTACATCCTGCAGCGCTGAGAAGTCATTGCAAGCAACCGAAGTAAAATGGAAGGTAATGTCGTATCCTGCTAACTTCAGACAGTTCTCTGCTATGCATACAACACTGATTTAGGATCACGGGAGGCAAGTGAGTCTTAGCAGGCTCACACCCACTCTGCTCTATCTGTAATCTTGAAGATTTCAGAGGTCGAGTGGCACCATCTTGACTTGATTCAGCCTACTTTCTGGCCTTGGTGATTATTTTTATTAGTGACAGGGATCTTTTATTGATAAATTAAGCCCATTTACCCTGAAAAAAATCCAAAATCAGTTCACAAGCTCACAGATCCTCTGCTTTCTCAGTAACCTTGAAGAGTGCAGAGGCAGAGTGGCACCAACCTGACTCGATTCAACCAACTTTCTGGCTTTGGCAAATACTTTTATTAGTGCCACTGATCATATAGGGATGTATTAAGCCCATTTAGCCAGAAAAAAAAAATCCAAAATCGGTTCACAAGCTCAAACTGCTCTGCTCTCTCTGTAACCTCAGAGGTTTCAGAGGTAGAGTGGCACCAACCCGACTCGATTCGACAAACTATTTGGCTTTAGTGATTACTTTTATTAATGCCAGGGATCTTATATTGATGTATGAAGCCCATTTTGCTAGAAAAAAAAAAATTCAAAATTGGCCTCCGTTGAGGCATCATTTTTTTTTTTTTTTTTTTTGTCCAGCACTGCACGGGTTTAAAAACTTTATTATTAATCATAATCCCACGATATGACTGCAAGCTCTCACAGCCCTAATGAGATGACCACAGGCTTTAACAGTTGCTAGGAAAAGCTTGCATATGAAGTTCTATCATTTTTTAAGGAGAGGCTTGAGAAATGTATGAATTAATTTTAGCAACTTGGACATGCAGATTGAGGGGGCACTCAGCTCCTGCCTTGTGCAGTGTGATGAAGCAGCGAGGGTTCTATTTGTTCCTGCTGAGAAGTTGGGATGGCAGTATGTCTCGTGTATTGTAATGTAACAGCAAGGGTTCGATTTGCCCCTGGTGTAACGTGGTTAAGTTGTTCTTTGTGCTTTGTGACATAATGTGGTAGGGAAGGTTGTCTCAATCACTGAGATCTGACCTGGACACTGGACAGGGCGTGAGGGTCCAACACGAGAGCGTCCCCTGGTGGAAGACGTTGGTTGTGAACGTACAGCTCCTGTAGTCTGGTTGGCAATCCCTCCACCACCCCGATACGGTTCCCAGGCACCAACAGACGCTGTAGTGACACTAACTCCTGCAGGCACTCTAGTCTGTGATGAAGCAAGAAATCGATTTTACTTATAAGTACTCATTCGTTATTTTCTGAGATGAACATGATAATGGCTGCAGCTCTCTTTGTAACCTGTTAATCATTAAAACGATTTTAACATACAGTTGTATGTGAAGCAAAAAAAAAAAAAAAGTATGTCCGAGGAATTCTGCCTGGTATCCTTTGCCTGGATCTTATTTAAATAATAATGTTGCCCATTGCAAACCCACAGACACACAATCTTCATTCTATCCAATCAGTCACGATTTTACATTGGGAGAAGCAGCAATCTAAGATCCTCTACAATACCCGAAACTGGTGGCAACAATTCTCAGTATATCCACATTATCGACACTGGCGGCAGTGGTAAAGAAGAACAGCGGTAAGGAAGAAGAAGAAGCGGTAAAGAAGTGGTAATGAAGAACAGTGGTAAAGAAGACGCGGTAAAGAAAGGCGGTAAAGAAGCAACAACAACTAACTACGATGCAACTCTACAATTTACAACTCTACATTCAACTACAACAAAGAATCTATGATGCACCTCTATGATTTACAACTCTACGATCAACTACAACAAATTATCTATGACACAACTCTATTATTTACAACTATACGATCAGCTACAACAAGCATCAGCAGTCTGCTACAAGTAACAAGCTATAAAAGTCAATCACAAGAAGAAGAAGAGAAGTAAGAAAGTGAAGTAACAAGAATGCATAAAAAGTGGGAGTAAGGAAGTGAACTGTGTTGACCTGCAAGTGAATGGTGTTTTGACATAGGCAGCTGAGGTAACCAGAACAAGACATCTGACCTATCACAACCTGCACCAACACCACCTTCATCACCACCACTACCACCATCGGCTAAAACCATCCCTACCACAATTATTACTTATAGCGAATTAAATATTTATTCTTTTCATGGTTGCACTATTTTATTGGCACTTCATCAATTATAATTATACCTCAGTTATGTACATATATCTAAATATACTAACAATAATTCATTTACCAATAATAAAGTAATATGGACATATTGTTCTAACAACAACTAACAATTATATAATATATATATATATATATATATATATATATATATATATATATATTGTTACATAGCCTATGATTTCATCATCCTTTGTGTAATTTTAACGCACAATATGCTGCATGTTTGATAACGAGCGTGTTCTGCCTCAGTCCCCCTTCTACCGTTATAATAGAGTAAGTCGTCCTTTCTGTTGTTCAGAGCAGGATTGTCAGCTGTTTGTCCCCTATGGCTTCATTTGCGCGTCCTTCTTACAAGTTGTATCAAGCTCTGCTGGCCCCTATATAATGAGCTCAGTCTCTGCATTATTGCCACTTAGATCTACTCATTTTGCTCACATCTCTGTCCTCCCCTGTACAGTTGTTATTATTGTGAGTGCTCAGGAAGTCTCCAACCATCTAGCAGCTGTGTAGTTTGAGTATAAGTGTTATTACATTTTGTTCTTGTGGTACTGTATAACATAAGGTGTTAATTTTTAGGCCTAGTGAGGTTTTTGTGCTTAATGTAAAGTTTTACTATCAGCCATTATTAATAATATTTTGTATCTGTAGTGATATATCTTGCATTCACTGAGTATTATCCAGTATTGTCATTTTATCAGGGCTGACTTAGATAAATTTACTCTTGCTAATTTCGTGTTAATAGAGGCTATTGCAGTTAACCATATATTTAACCTGTTTTTTGCCATTACATTATCCTTATGAGTCCTGAATGTTTTGTTGTTAGTTTGAGCATTAAACTTTAACTTGTAATTTTACCTAACTCTTTTGTTTTGAACCTGGAACTTTACGGGACAGTAGTGATTTTTAGTATTCTCACTTAATGTGTACATTATCTTTCTCTGTTCCGTAACAATATATATATATATATATATATATATATATATATATATATATATATATATATAGTCACCGCTCACACAACGCATGATCCTGGTGTGCGAAGCTCACATAATGCGGAGAGAAAAAAAAAAAAATAAGGCCAAAAATGGTTACGTGAAAATGATTGACAATGCAGGTGGAGGAAGCTGTCCATTTTTTAAAAATACAATACTATGATGCGGCAAGAGACATAAAGCGCCCAGAGGCCCCAAATCATGGTTCAAACAGTCATAACGAGCCAGAATAGAGTTATAACGCGGTGAAAACAGACCTAACGCAGCCAGTGATAGTCATAGCGCGGGTTGCATCAGCCACTGATGTATGGCTGTCACGTGTCTGCGCAGGGTGTCATCACAGTCCACTGAGCATTCCTGCCCAGGTTGAGCCTAACCTCTTCCCTCGATTTGGCTGCTCGCTTGGTGTGTGTGATATTTGTTTGGCCATGGAAACACACTCAATCTCCCCCCAGCAAGCCCACAACCTCTTCAATTCAAGGTGGGGAATCCTCAAGTGTTTGTATGTAATGTAGTCTTTATTAGGTAGGTAAATGTCATAGAAAAAAAAAAAAAACTGAAATTTGCCTCAAAGGTGAACTAGAGGCTGGTTTGGGTACCACAAAACCCTTCAACATGTAAGCATACGGCCTCATAACGCGGAATTTTCTTAAGGCGGAAGCTTTAAGGTACGATTTCCCGCGTTATGTGAGCGGTGACTGTGTGTGTGTGTGTGTGTGTGTGTGTGTGTATCTGTCTATCTATCTATATCTATATCTATATCTATCTATCTATCTATATACAGTATATACAGTATATATATATATATATATATATATATATATATATATATATATATATACACGAGGTGCTACCCAGAAGTTCCAGTAATTTGAACAGAGGGAGCAAACCGTTTGCAGGTTTGTCTTTTGCTGGTAGGAGGAGTCAGCAGCATCCCTTGTTGCTCAGTGTGGCCCCAGCCATGTCTCTGAGTGGATGTGTTGTTGAGCTACGCATACTATTGTAACATTGTGTGTAGGTGGTTTGGTGGTTTTGCAATGGCAGACCAATGGCGCAGCAATGTCAAGTCGTTGTTGATCGTTTTCTTCGATATTCAAGGGATTGTTCACAAGGAATTCTTCCCACCTGGTCAGTCTGTCAACGGAAAGTTTTACTGCGAAGTTTTGCTGCTTCTGAGGGAGAACATCCGTCCCAAACGTCCAGAACAGTGGAAGAACAAGAACTGGGTCCTGCAACATGACAATGTCCCCGCCTGCACATCAATTGCTATCCGGCAGTTTCTCCCTTCCACTAACACGGTAGTCACTCCCCACCCACCCTATTCGCCTGATCTTGTCCCCTGCGACTTTTTCCTGTTACCCAAGCTGAAATTATGACTGAAAGGGCGTCAGCTTGATTGAGGAGATCAAGGCAGAATCACAGGAGGTGCTCAAGACCATCACGCCTGAAGCCTTCCAGGGATGCATGGACTCGTTGAAAAAAAGCTGGGACCACTGTATACATCCCCAAGGGGACTACTTCGAAGGCAACGATGAGAACTAGGAGGTAAGGTAACTTATTTTCCTTCAATATTCAAATTATTGGAACTTTTGGGTAGCACCTCGTATGTGTGTATATATATATATATATATATATATATATATATATATATATATATATATATCCTTTGTGGTACAATGGTAGAGTGTGCGTTTCGTACACAGGTGGACCAGGGTTCGCGCCCCGCCAGGGTAATAAACTTTGGGAGTGTTCACCCAGCCACGTACTGCATTGGCGGACACAAGGGGTGCTGTGGTTGAACCAGTGTCGCTTACTGTAAAGTATGCTTGCACCCAATCGGCTTGCGCGGGCCAATTACACTTGGTTCACAGACTACACACACATCCAAAGCCACTCCAACACTACAGTTACACTTACAAACACTTCTTACCCTACATACAATCTCTACCAGACAGCCTAAGCCACTTGGTAGAGATACATTGGCTGTATCGTCCCGAGTTTGGTCGGGATAGGCCGGTCCTGCAGTGGATACTCAAACGGCTGCTGATGATGATATATATATATATATATATATATATATATATATATATATTCCAGTCATACATCTTTCATATCTCATTATTTTTCCCTATACTACTGTAGTGAAAGGCAATACAGGGAGTCCTCAACTTACGAAAATAATTGGTTCCTGAGGTCTTTAAGTATTTTTTTTTTCGTGTTTTTTTCCCTTAAACTTATATCAATCTTAGTTGCCCTTACTTTCATGCATGTATGGTTAATATAAACAAGCATAAATTCAAAGACTGTGATATATTCACGTACTTTGTTCAGTACTGCATAAGAAAAGTTCCTTGTCCCTTAAAATTGTTCCTTCAGTTGAGGGATTCAGTTTCAACACACGTGCTACATCACTCACCGTCTCTCCTCTCTCTACTCTTATAATTATGTCCACTTTGGTTTCCATCATAATTGCATGCCGTTTTCTCCCGCTACCATCACCACTTTCACTACTTTTCCGTTTCTGTGACATTTGGGTGGAAATAATCAAGTCTAAATAATCAAAATTGCAGCTGATGTTACTTGTGTTGATAACAACAATGCTCTGGGCTTCCAAGCGGGAGGAAGGCGGGCGTGCAGTCAGAATCTGCTGGGGACCATGGACTTGTACTTGGCACACGGTTTGAATCAGTAGGCTACGTTATATATATATATTTTTTTTTTCCCCTGAAAGTTATTTCTTTCGTATCTGCAGATTTTTCATATCGATACTTCGTAAGTAGAGGTCTGACTGTATACATTCGACACTGATATATACAGTAGTAAGTGTTTTATAATTTACATTAGTGGGCAATCAAGAGAATTGTAAAATGTGATTATTATTTAATGCTATCTAGTGAGTAATATTATGTAAAAAAAATAATGCCATGTTTAGTGACAGAAGAAACTGCACTAACATTACGTAGTGGTCCACACAAGTAGTAGCAGAAAGCCCAAACCAGGAAACAAATAACCCTACACTAGTAGAGAAACAAGTAGAAACAGACCACCAAAATACAAATGAAAATTACTGCAAAGTAAATAATAATGATAAGTGGTCAGTTTTAAGACAGACAGCGAGAATTTTAATACCTCTCATACATCCTTATTATAATCAAGTAAATTCAGACAGCCTAATCAAGAGAGAACAAAGGTTAGGAAACGCATATGAATTACCTTCATACTACAATTGCAAGGAAGTTCAGATAAAATTGGAAGGACAAACAGATAAAAGCAAGACATTTATAACGTACTTGTTCATTACGTTCACCGCAACATTCCGTACCAGTGTATGTTTATCATGAGGACAAAAGTCTCACAAAATTTTCAGGTAATGTTAAGGACAGAGTAGATATTCAGACAGTGTTAGAACAAAGTGAATTTCATTTCATTAGGTGATGCATTACAGACAAGAAGGAAAAATAGCTCTCCTTTTTTTCAGCTAGAATAAATTAGGAACGTTGCCCAGCTGGCATTTTGCTTAAGCCAGACAAGCTTTTGAGAGCTTAAACATACGATGACTTTGGGAAAGAGTTCCTGAGAAAACTCTCTGGAGGTAGAAACTTTTTAGTTGGTGTGGGAAATAATTTCCCTTGGTGTGGTATTTGCGCTCTTTTTTTTTTTTTTTTTTAATAGTTGTTCCTGTTGAAAGCAGAGGAATGCTCCAGAGAACGTTTATTACAAATTAAAGCAGATTATTAACCCAGAAATTTACCTCTATTTTTCGTTGATAATTCTTTTCATTAATAAATTAAATCTACTGCATTTAACCTTTGTCGATAACTATATAGTAAACTCCCAATTATCCAGCATATTAGAGCCAAAGGACTGATAATTATTGTCAAAAAGCCAGGTTATACAAAAGTCCCTCCTAAGGACCCCTAACCCCCAACCCTATAACACTTATCCGCTGTCTAACCCCCAAAAATGCTTTAAAATGTCAAAAAGCAGCTAACAGACATTCCTGATAATAAATTCTTGTAATGTACTGTTAAGTGTGCTTTAATTTTATGTACAAAAGCATTTTGATGTTAACGATGGGGATAATTCAAAATCCCCCCAGCCGGAAGACCCGTTTTCCTTCACCCGGCAATACATATACTGTATAACGCACACTGTAAACACTAAAAATCGTCGAAAATCAGCTAACAGACTTTCCTAATTTTGAAATACTGTATGTAGTCTTAAGTACACTGTAATCTTATGTACAGAAACACATTTCATGTTAATGGTGGTGATGATTTTGATGGTGGTGGTGAAGACATTATTAGAGAATACTGTACAATAACACCCAAAATAAACAATCAAAATGTCAAATAACAGAACAAACATGAGTAAAATGAAGTGTGCTTCAGTACTGTACTGTGTACACCATACTTTACTTTCTTCAGTCGGTATTCTAGCACTGCCACACAACACAACAAAACTTTCGTCTCGTAGTAGCAAGGACAAACTTCACTTGGGAAGAAACAGTTGTCTAAATGGTTTTATATACTGTTAACGGTTCCTTTGTAGTATGAATAATTTGCTTAGTAAAATAACCACAATTTTATCAACTCTTCTTGTTTAGTAACACAGTTTCATTGACTTTTCTTTCCAATACACTTTCATCGGTGCTTTTGCAGAATCCAACAGTCACGTGCACAGTGAAGTAATGTACACTTCAGATCACTGTAAGTTGTACTTTCCAGAGAGGAGAGGAGAGTTAGAGAGCAACAGTTCGATATGTCAGAAAGACACAGCAGCACTAGAGGGAAACCCATCGCAACGATGCCATTTATCACTTAGCCGCCGGGGGGTTTCCGGCCGCAGCACATGCCTCCCAACGGGCGATTTCGGAGATTTTGGAAAAAAAAAAAACCCTTACTTCAAACCCTTACATCTGCCAAACTATAATAGCTAGAGAATTCAATGAAAGTTCATAAGACTCAGCAACTCTTCCTCTTTCCAATGAAGGTATCCTGAGGTCTCTAGGTGGTCCCGTCGATGAGTAAGGATGAGTTGAAGACGGGTGGTTTTCACGTTTTGGCACGCGGCTCCCAGCGCGGGCCACTGGCCACGGCATTGGCCCAGCCAGCTAGCGTTGGCAGCACTGATTGGAGTGGTGATTGTAACACTGCCCGAGCGTCCTTGGAATGCGGAATATTCCACTCGTTTTTTCTACTCCTCCTTACTCACCACCGTGAAAATGAGTCATCACCCGGTTCATGTGGCTCACCCAAGGATTTACCGCCCACACCACCATGCCACTAAGCCCCGTAGGTGTGTGGGAAAAGAAATATCTCGTCGTTTTTCTGTACTCACTTCTTCCGTAATCATATTTCTCCTTTACTAAGACACTTAGAAATGCACTTTATATCACGATTACGGGTAATTGCCCTTTGACAAGTAAATGCTGTTGCTCTTTCACGCATTATCGTAGAGTATGAGGTAATTATTTGTACTATAAATCAGACTGCTTTGTACTAATCAGGGTTATAGTGAAAATCATATAAATGTTTCACACCACTAACATTATTTGTACTTCACATCACAGATACACTGATGCTCATATTTGGCACAATCGCCCTGAGTATTGAGTGAAATAATTTAAGTAAACGGAAGCAGGTATTGCTCATTGTGGCTCGCTCACAAGTGGTTTTCTTTCAGGTAACAGGTAGGCAAACTCAAGGTATATCCAATAATTTTCTAACCAGTATCTAATTAACAGTATCAACTCCTGTATTGTAGATCAGATATTCTTTGTGTAGATCAGATATTCATTCTTAGATCTTTAGTAGAAAAGTTTCTAGAGAAGGGAAAGAAGTTGCATGCGGCTTTCATGGATTTGGAGAAAGCATATGACAGGGTGGATAGACAAGGATTGTGGAAAGTGTTAAGAATATATGGAGTAGATGGAAAGCTGTTGAATGCTGTGAATGGTGCAAAGGCTGCAGTGCGTGTGGATGGTGAACAAAGTGAATTTTTCTCTTTGAAAGTTGGGTTGAAACACGGATGTGTCATGTCTCCATGGTTGTTCAATCTGTACATGGATGGGGTAATAAAAGAGGTACAAGGTAGGGTAGTGGATGTTGGAGTGGCCCTTGTGAGAGAGGATAGTGTTTGGAAACTCCCTGTACTGTTGTTTGCAGATGATACTGTGTTGTTGAGTGAAGATGAAGGGGAGCTGCAAGGCTTGGTGAATGAGTTTGGGAGAGTGTGTAAGAAACGGAATCTAAAGGTGAATGTAGGGAAGAGTAAAGTGATGGTCTTTGAGAGAGGTGAAGTCAGTGAATGTACAGCGAGGTTGGATGGTGAGGAATTGGAAAATGTGAGTACCTTTAAGTACTTGGGTATTGTGATGAGTAAGGATGGAGGTTTGGAGGGTGAAGTGCTTGAAAGGGTACAGCAGGGAAGAAAGGTTGCTGGTTCTTTGAAAGCAGTGATAATAAACAGGGAAGTGAGCATGGAAGTGAAAAAGTTACTACATGACAGTATTGTGATACCAACTCTAACGTACGGAAGTGAAGCTTGGACGTTGTTGGAAGGACACAAGTCAAGAGTGAAAGCGGTGGAAATGAGTTATTTAAGAGGAGCCTGTGGGGTCACATGGAGAGACAGGCTGACGGATGAGGATATAAAGAAGCGTTGTGGTGTAGATGTGGATGTGATAGGAAGCGTTATGAGGAACACACTGAGGTGGTTTGGCCATGTGGAGAGGATGGAGGATGAAAGACTGACGAAGAGAGTGTATGTGAGTGAGGTGGAGGGGGGAAGAGGGGGGGGGAGGCCAAGGATGAGATGAAGGGATGGGGTGGAGAGGTATAGGAGAGAGGGGGGTGTGAGTTGGGAGGAGGGGAGTGAAATGGCGGGGGACAGGGCGACTTGGAGGCGATTTGCTTGTGGCCACCCCAAACGGGATTGAGGCGTTTGGTAATAGATAGATAGATAGAAATCCTGTATTGCACTTACTATAAATCACTTATATGCACTTGTAGCACTTATAAAAGACTTATACCTTAGCACTTTCTATAATTCACTTACAAAATCACACATTTCACTCATTTATGAAAATACACAAACTTCTGCAGTGCTGTACACTATTTACACTTCCCCACACACCTGCTCAGTACCCATACCACTCCCGAAGGGCCTGGTTGTGGAGAATCTGCCCTTGAAGTGGTAGGCTGAGGTGTGGGGGAGCACAAGCAGGCGGCGAGAGTGTGGGGGAAACGGCTCTGCGGCGTTTTTTCCACAGATGACCGCCAGGTCTGCGTCACTTTCCCGATGTCCTGGGTCATCTTGCACCTCCTTATTGCTGAAATCATCACTCTCATAGACTGTCCCTTCCTCCTGGAGAAGTCGGAGAGCCCTCTCTGGCGTCGGAGAGAGAGCAGGGGTTGGAGGGCGAGAGAGCTCACTCTCCATGTGTTAGCTTTTTTTTTTCTCCTCAGAGGACGTACTCGTACTGAGTATACGAGAGACAGTATCGTCAAAGGCACGTCCTATGGCACTATCACGAAACCCTTTACCTGGCAATAAAGGCAGAACTTTCGCGGGGATTGATAAGGCAATCGGCCCTTCACGGGTGGGACAGAATCGGACGATGTCAAGAAAGATGACGTTGCTCCTCTCGCTACCACTGCCGAGTACAAACTGAACAGCGCAACCGCAGGGTACCTGGGGGTCCTACATACCCCGTAGGTATCACAGAAAACGGTAGTGTAATCAAACAGTGGCAGGAAGGTGAGTGCAGTATAGCAAGGCAACCGGCGGCCCTCCGCGCCCTCAATCCTGTCGTGCATACACGTCAACCTGCGGATAAGGGTTAATAATGTTTTGGAAGAGACATGGAGTGCAGTGTAGGTTCGTTTGAATATCCGCATAATAGCAGCAGAGGACTACAATCGAATGTAAGAGAACATCAACCTTCCTCCTGCCAGTCAATGAAAATCTGCATTAGAATTCTTCCTCCCCTGCCTTAGCCAATCAAAACTCTTCTACTCCCAACCACTTCATCTCCCCTCCCTATCCACCACCTAACAACTCGTGAGCTGTTAGGCCCACCAACCGTCAATCCTCCCTCCCTCCCACCTTCAACACTCCACCCCTTTCACATTACGGTACATGTCCATTATAACCCTAGTCTTTTTGTGCATTTCTTTATTTTATTTATTATATTATTATTATTATTTTTTTGTAATTGTGGCTGGAGGTTTGATGACAAATACTGTCTCATGCAGGATAATAATGTACCTTTAACCAGAAGAAACAGCCCTTCATGTCGGATAGTGTCAAAAATTTTATGCTTTTTGCCAGATACCATCTTAATTCAGCCATTAGCTACGCTGAATAATGTCGTATGCCGGGTAGTGCCGAGAAGGATAATCGGGAGTATACTGTATTGTAAATACGTTTATATACTGTTACGGAACAGAGAAAGATAATGTACACTTTAAGTGAGAATACTAAGAGTCACTACTGTCCCGTAAAGTTCCAGGTTCAAAACAAAAGAGTTAGGTAAAATTACAAGTTAAAGTTTAATGCTCAAACTAACAACAAAACATTCAGGACTCATAAGGATAATGTAATGGCAAATAAACAGGTTAAATATATGGTTAACTGCAATAGCCTCTATTAACACGAAATTAGCAAGAGTAAATTTATCTAAGTCAGCCCTGATAAAATGAGATACCAGATAATACTCAGTGAATGCCAGATAAATTATTACAGATACAAACTATTACCAAAAATGACTGACATAAAACCCAACATCAATCAAAAAACCTCACTAGGCCTAAGAATTAACCTTATGCTATACAGTACAAGAACAAAATGCAATAACACGCATACTCAAATCACACAGCTGCTAGATGGTTGGAGACTTCCTGAGAAATTCACAATAATAATAACTGTACAGGGGAGGACAGAGATGTGAACAAAATGAGGAGCAGATCTAAGTGGCAATGATGCAGAGACTGAGCTCATTATATAGGGGCCGGCAGAGCTTAATACAACTTGTAAGAAGGACGCGCAAATGAAGCCATGGGGACAAAGAGTTGACAATCCTGGTCTGAACTCCAGAAATGACGACTTACTCTACTATAACAGTAGAAGGGGGGAACTGAGGCAGAACACGCTCGTGATCAAACATGCAGCATACTGTGCGTTAAAATTACACAAAGGATGATGAAATCATAGGCTATGTAACACCTCCCCACAAAGAAAAAGAAATTTACAAAGGAAATTTCTTATTACTCTAAAACAATCTGTCTAAAGTCTAGATAAGCAATCTGCAATAACATTTTCTTTCCCCTTGACATGTTGTATGTCTAATGAATACTCCTGAAGAAGTAGACTCCATCTTGTCAATCTCTGATTTTTATCTTTAAACTTACTAAGGAATTTCAGTGGGTTGTGATCGGTATAAATGACTATGGGGTCAAAACCAGAACACAAATAAAATGAAAACTGCTGTAAACCCAAAATCAAGGCCAAAAGCTCTTTCTCAATAGTGGAGTAGTTCTTTTGAGGTGGAGTGAACTTCTTACTGTAATAAGATACAGGGTGTTCAATACCCTGATCATCCTCTTGCAGCAAAACAGCCCCAGCTCCTGTATCACTTGCATCAACAGCCATCTTAAAAGGCTTAGCAAAATTTGGAGTAGCGAGCACTGGCTGACTTAATAGAATAGCTTTAAGTTTGTTGAAAGAGGATTCACAGTTATCGGTCCAGACAAATTCAACTCCCTTTTTCAGTAGGTCTGTAAGTGGTGATACAAGAATAGAAAAGTTAAGAACAAATCTCCTGTAATAACCTACCATTCCCAAAAATCTTTGTAGCTCTTTCCTACTTTTAGGTCTGGGAAGATCACTTATAACCTGAACCTTAGCTCCTGGTGGTGCAACATGTCCATCACCAATTACATACCCAAGGTACTGAACTTTAGCTTGACCAAACTCACACTTTGATAAATTAGCTACAAGATTAGCATGAACTAAACGGTCAAGAAATTTACTGACATGGCATAGGTGATCTTTCCAGTTGTCACTGAAGATTAATACATCATCAATATAAACAACACACCCTGCCAAACCCTCTGTTACAACATTCATGAGCTTCTGAAATGTGGCTGGTGCATTCTTCATACCATACGGCATTACAGAACATGCAAAAGCCTTTCCTAGTGTTACAAAACATGAGATCTCCCTAGCACGTTCAGTCATAGGTACTTGCCAGTATCCCTTTAACAAATCAAACTTACTTATGTACCTAGCCTTTCCGATCTTGTCTATGCAATCTTCCACACGAGGGAGAGGGTAAGTGTCTGTTTTAGTTATCTGATTAACACGTCTGTAGTCGATGCAAAGCCTCTGTGACCCACCTGGCTTAGGGACTAGAGTGACAGGAGAACTCCACTCGCTCTGACAGGGCTCAATCATCTTGTGGTCCAACAGGTAGCCAAGCTCCTTCTGGATGAGAGGAACTTTCACTGGGTTCACACGGTAAGGAGGCAATTTAATTGGCTTTGCGTCTCCAACATCGACATCATGCATCAACACAGTGGTTCTTCCTGGAGTAGCACGGAACACTTGTGGGTACTCCTGCAGTAATGCCGAAAACTCCTGCCTTTCCTTGGGAGGTAGATGAGAAAGCTTAGTCTGGAGATCATTCATGATATCAGGATTCTTCCCCAAACTATCACTCAGGTTCATACTGCATGGAAGAGCTTCACTTGCAGACTCGGGTGGAACAGCTACAGTGCAGACTGGATTATTTTCGTCCCGCCTTTAGCATGTTGATGTGACATAGTTGCTTGCTCTTTCTACGATCTGGTGTGGCGATGACATAGTTGACATCACTGAGTTTCTTCTCCACGAATAAGGGCCACTAAACTTGGCTTGAAGAGGTTGCCCATGAACTGGTAGCAGAATCAAAACCTGATCTCCTGGCTGAAAGTGGCGTAACCTGGACTTCTTATCATACCAAGTCTTCATCTTCTCCTGAGCAGCTCCTAAATTCTCTCTCGCCAGCTGTAAAGCAGTGGACAGCCGTTCTTTGAACTTCATCACATACTCCAGCAGGTTGACGTCATCTTCCTCCGACAGCCAGCATTCCTTGAGTAACTTAAGGGGTCCTCTTACTTCATGGCCAAACAGTAGTTCAAAAGGTGAGAAGCCCAGTGATTCATTTGGAGATTCTCTTGCGGCAAATACGACGAATGGAAGACCTTTATCCCAGTCTTTCTGATGTTCCAAACAGTATTTCTTGAGCATCGATTTGAGTGTTTGATGATATCTCTCCAACGCTCCTTGGGTCTGGGGATGGTAAGCTGAAGACGTGATCTGGGTGATGCCCAACTCTTTCAGAGACTGCTTGAAAACGTTTGACATGAAATTACTTCCCGGTCTGACTGTACCTCCTTGGGCAGACCAAACTTTGTGAAGAACCCTAGCATTTCCTTAACCACGTTCTTTGCTGAGATGTTTCTAAGTGGAATGGCTTCAGGATAACGAGTAGCCATATCAATCATGGTCAACACATAAGAAAATCCTGAAGAAGTCTTAGGAAGAGGGCCCACAATATCCACGAACACACGGGTGAAAGGCGCCTCAAAAGGAGGAATGGGAACTAGAGGTGCAACCTTTTCAGTCTGATTACACTTCCCCACAACTTGACAGGTGTGACAAGACTTACAATACCAGGAAACATCCCTGAAGATACCTGGCCAGTAGAAGTGTTTCAAAATGCGTGCCACAGTCTTCCTCAATCCAAGGTGTCCTGCCAAACTGGAATCATGAGCCACTCTAATGATATCCTGCCTACAAACACGAGGGATGACAACTTGATGTACAACCTCCCATTCACAGTCGGCTGATGCTGTTGGGGGTCTCCACTTCCTCATAAGTACTCCTGACTTTATATAATAACAAGTAGAAGCACCGGCTGACTCTTCTTCACTGTAAGCAGAGTTAGCTAGACCTTTCAACTCAGGGTCAGCAACCTGCAACTCAACCAACTCTTGACGAGACAAATTATCAACACTACGGGGTACTGCCTCATCTGGTGAGTGGTCCAAATTAGCAAGAAAAGTGTCAGCTAGGATAACATCATCATCATCATTATCCTCTAAATCACCAGTAACTTTAGACTTAGCCCTAGTGACAGCACATGCAGGGAACATATCAGGGACATCACAGTCCTGGGACACAGCCACTGGCTCACTAGACAACTGAGGAGCTGGACACACTTGACTTCCACCAATATCATTTCCACGTAAGAAAGTTACACCTGACATTGGGAGTGTCTCAACCAACCCAACCATAACGGAACCATTAACAAAACCAGACTCTAAATTCACTCTGCACAGAGGGACAGAGAAGTAATTATTCCCTACACCTTGTAAGATTACAGTTTCATCAGATGAATTAACATTAGAGCCTAGAACACTGGTCAGCATAAGGGATTGGCAAGCACCTGTATCACGATATATTTTAACTGATATCCTGTCATTACTGTCCAGAGGACTGACAAAACCATCAGACAGGAAATTAGCACATGAACTCTTGAGAGTGTCACCCACGTTACTGCTCAAAAGAGGAGCTCCATCATGAGAATTTAAGTTACCCCTCAAAGCAGGTTCAGTTAACTCAGTTAAAGAATTCTGGAAACTCTCAAGAGTGGACACTAGACCAATTGACTGAATAAGACTCCTTTTTGTTCACATCACGCTGTCTCCTGAAACATCTCTCCGTAGTATGACCAAGCTTACTACAATAAGTACATTTACTTTTCTGAAATCTAGAGGTGAAGCTGGTACTTACTTCCTGAGAAACATCATCCTAATTCTCTTTCCTGTTACCTGTACTCTGAGTAGAGGCAACGTACTTACTCTCAGCTTTCCCTTTTTCTCTAGAATATCTCTTGTGAGTGAGAACGTACTCATCAGCTAAAACTGCAGCATCAGACAAATTATCTATTCTTTTCTCATCAAGATATAGGCTTACATCTTTATAAATACACCTTTTGAAGTCCTCCAGCAAAATCATCTGCTTAAATTTGTCAAAATCAGAATCCACATTCTTAGAATTTAACCACTGCTCTAACAGATCTTCTTTGATTTTTGCATACTCAACATGGGATTGCTTATCTTGCTTGTAAGTTGTCCTAAATTTTACTCTATAAGCTTCAGGAACAAGCTCATAGGCCTTAAGAATCAAGCTCTTAACTACATCATAATTATCAGATTGATCCTGAGGCAAAGATGCATAAGTTACTTGAGCTTTACCGGTGAGAACAGTTTGAAGGAGTACTGTCCAATACTCCTTAGGCCAATTAAAACCTGTAGCTACCCTCTCAAACAACTGAAAATACTTTGTTAAATCAGATTCATTAAAAGGAGGGACAAGTTTAACATTTTTAGCCACATCAAAATCATCAGAGCTAGATGATCCAGTTACACCTTGTTTCATGCGATACTCATGGTCTGCCTGAATCCTAGCAATTTCAACTTGTGCCTCAGCCTCCTTAGCTTTTGCCTGAAATTCAGCCTCCTTAGCTTTTGCCTGAAATTCAGCCTCCTTAGCCTGTGCTTGAAATTCAGCTTCCTTCACACGAGCCTCCTGCAGGGCTAGCTGTAACTTAGCTAATTCAATCTGCGTTTGCTCATTTGGAGGAGTTACATTAAACAAGCTTTCATTAATCATGTCAACAATTTGATCTTTAGAATGATGAGAGCGAACAGCAATTCCCAATTGTTGAGCAAAAAGCTTAAGTTCATTCTTTGTTCTGTTTTCTACATCACACACTGTTTGCACATTTGACAAAAAATCTTTGGCTTCATGAAGTGTAGAAATAGTAGCCATCATGAATATATCACAGTCACAAAATATCAAACAATATCCTTATGATAATATCCTGAATATCCTGATGAGAGGTCGCCAAATTTATGTTACGGAACAGAGAAAGATAATGTACACTTTAAGTGAGAATACTAAGAGTCACTACTGTCCCGTAAAGTTCCAGGTTCAAAACAAAAGAGTTAGGTAAAATTACAAGTTAAAGTTTAATGCTCAAACTAACAACAAAACATTCAGGACTCATAAGGATAATGTAATGGCAAATAAACAGGTTAAATATATGGTTAACTGCAATAGCCTCTATTAACACGAAATTAGCAAGAGTAAATTTATCTAAGTCAGCCCTGATAAAATGAGATACCAGATAATACTCAGTGAATGCCAGATAAATTATTACAGATACAAACTATTACCAAAAATGACTGACATAAAACCCAAGATCAATCAAAAAAACCTCACTAGGCCTAAGAATTAGCCTTATGCTATACAGTAAAAGAACAAAATGCAATAACACGCATACTCAAATCACACAGCTGCTAGATGGTTGGAGACTTCCTGAGAAATTCACAATAATCATAACTGTACAGGGGAGGACAGAGATGTGAACAAAATGAGGAGCAGATCTAAGTGGCAATGATGCAGAGACTGAGCTCATTATATAGGGGCCGGCAGAGCTTGATACAACTTGTAAGAAGGACGCGCAAATGAAGCCATGGGGACAAAGAGTTGACAATCCTGGTCTGAACTCCAGAAATGACGACTTACTCTACTATAACGGTAGAAGGGGGGAACTGAGGCAGAACACGCTCGTGATCAAACATGCAGCATACTGTGCGTTAAAATTACACAAAGGATGATGAAATCATAGGCTATGTAACAATACTTAGAAAGTTTCCATTGTCATATCTGTGCCTGCATGG
The DNA here is from genome assembly GCF_032717465.1 of Coenobita brevimanus. Lineage (NCBI taxonomy): Eukaryota > Metazoa > Arthropoda > Malacostraca > Decapoda > Coenobitidae > Coenobita > Coenobita brevimanus. Next base: position 33,173,139 of record NC_137019.1, read on the forward strand.
TAGGATGACGTGGTATCCTGATGGGAAAACAGAGGAATCTAACATATCTTGGCATAGATGAAGTGAGTACTTGGCTTTAGTTTTATTTAAACTAAGATTAACTTAATTTGGATTTTCCTTGTATATTTCATGAAGTAATTCACTGTATTTAGGTAATTGTAATTAAACAATGTTTAGCATCTCTGAATCCTATGAGGGGAGAGTGACTCGCCATTCTTCATTCTGTTCCTCAAGCTAGTTCAAGCCGCTCACTGTAAAAGTAGCACCAAGGATACTTGGAAAGGCCCAGGCAAACTGACCAAGAATTCAAGCCCGTCATCATCTGTTATTCTGACTGTATCTAGTTAAGTAACCTTTATGATTTGGTAGAATCAGGGGGACTAACTAGGATATATGGAGATAATTACTTGTGAGTTAGAGTATTAACCAGTGGATTGTGCAATTACCTCTTTTATACCACCCCGTGGTGCACAAAAAATGAAGGAAAAAAGTTTTTTTTTTAGTTTTTTTTTTTATTATAAACTTGAAGATAAACATCCAGGGCATCCTCTGGCAAAAAGAAAAAATCTCTCTCTCTCTCCATCTTTGGATAGGGCCATGCGTAATAGTGCGGTACGCTATGTATTCCCGTAGGATTTGGCTGCTAAAATTGATTTTTTTGCTTATTTGGACTCAGTAGGGACCAGACTTTCAGAAAATGAGGGGGTTCAAATTTCCCGCCCCTCCCACCCTTTTTGGGGGTCACTTCCGTTTTGGCCCCCCCTGGAATGGACTATGTCCCTATTTCCACCGTTTTTTGACTGATTTCAGTAATGAAAGAGTTGTTTTATGGGTTTTAAAGTGTCACGAGTTTGTTTATGCTACTTTCAGATCAACCGGAAGTGTCCTTAACCGACTTCCGGTCCACCGGGTGGCATTTAAATGAGGAATAAGCTTTGTGTCAACTTAACATGACTTTACTTCACTAACCACAGGATGATTTTTTACAAAGTTAGTCAAATAGGCACATTGCAGTTCAAAATGCCACTTCCTTATAGTCCGGCTAAACCTAGAGGTAGGGTCGAAAGAATGTCTGGTATGGAAATCAGCATTCATTTCGACCAAAAGCAAATGTTAGGAAAACCGCATGCAATCGATAGCTTTAGAGACCCTCACAAATGGGATTATTTGTGCCTATTAGGCAACACAAATCCATGCCACATTTCCCACAAAAGGCATCACCCACATTCTTTCGACCCTACGTCTAGGTTTAGCCCGACTTTAGATTCATTTTAAATGTCATTGACTTAGTCGTATTGCCTGTTAGAACATTTCGGTCAGTAATTACGGATTACATTGAATGCTACACTATTGTTCCTTGCTCTCTGTCTACAGAAAATCAGGGCAATCTAATCCTCATCAGAGTCACTTTCTCGAATGTTCTCCTGAACTGTGTTCACACAGTCTCCGCCATAGCATTTGCAAAGAGGAGTGCAAGGCAAACCATTTTTAGAGCAACTACATCGCCCCTTGCATCCTGTTTACAGACACATTTGATGAGTTCAATTACTGCCTTTGGGGCAGGAAGCGCAAGACATCTAACTGGAACGTACAGTCCTTTTAACAAAGACCATCCATTCTCTTCAAGTGGAGGAAGCTCTGGGCAGTTGGTCTTGTATGATTTATCTCGCATAGTGATGTAGTTGGCGTGGAGAATATGCGGTAACAATGTGGCGCGAGTAGGAGGTAGCATCTCTCCCTCTAAGTTCTTTGACCGAAATAGTTCCCATCTTAATGATGGCAAGGTTGTTGGACCTTTCGAACTATAGACACGGCACACAAATTGTTCCAAATCCTGGACTTGTGCAGGAAGCTCCTTGCTCTCAAGCTCTGCAGGAATGCAACGTTCTCCGAGTTCTTTGAAACAGCTTACGGCTTGATCATCATCTTCAAGCTTGAGGTAGGCATCGATCCATGTCTTTTTGGTAATTCCAACAAATTTGCCTCCCCAGTCAGCACCAGAGAAGTTGTGGAGTCCAAGAAGGCCTTGGCATTTATGATGCCCAATTACTTTTACTCGTTCAAGTACATCGATTTCTCGTGCCTTGGTGCCCTTACCAGTTGCAAACCTCAGGCAAGTGGGAGCAGCAATGCGTCCGCAAGATACCAGATCAAGCAGCAGCAGTAGTACATCTGTATCTGGAGACCAAACGCACAGTTTTCACATGGTACCATTAGACACAGAAGCAAGAACCTGATGAGGAATCAAGGTATCAGCCTCTTCATGTGTGTGTGCCTCCTCGAAATCATGTCCCTTAATGACGGTATCGTACACAATGACCAGCAGGAAAGAACTCTCCCTTGGGAAGTATTCAAGCAGTCCCTGGCCAAACATGCATGTCAGCTTTTTCTTTGTTGATGATGCAGATAGGAGTTCCTTGATGGACATAGTTAGCTTCATCTCTGGGTGGATTTCATATTCTACAGAAGTAGCTGCTCTCTTCTGCTGAGTTTTATTTTTTAATGACTGGTCCATGTATCTATCAAACACAACTCGACACTCATCATAGCCAAGCATCATCTTTTCAATACGTTTGTTGAATGCATCCTGAAGATCTGACAGCTTCAGCATGGATGGTGTCTTTTTCATACCCTGAAGCACACCCATGGCATCAACTATTAAAACACTGACTGATGAATCTGGCTCATGTAGGAGCTCTGGCTGTGGTGCATCATCTTGGGGCTCTGGTTTGGCGCCTTCAACAGCATGCATGAAACTTGCTTTGTCTGTTGGGATGAACAGCGACCCATCAACAGCGCAGAGGGACCGAGGAACTGTTGACATTTCATATTCCTCTATTATCTCCTCAAGTTTTGGCACTAAGCTTGGTCTGCTGGCATGGATGATAAGAAATCGCCCAAGCAATTCACGCTCTTCCCGCAACTTGATGACCTTATCCCCTACACGTACTTTTGCCTTTTCCATCCAGTTAGAAAAGGCCTTCAGTTTGAGTTTCTTCATCTTGTCCCACACACAGACACTGGATGTAGACATCAACCGCTGAGAAACGAACTCCTCAAAGCACTTCTGACCCTTCTCTGTGAATTGCAGAATTTCTTGCTTTGCCTCATTTGACACTAGCGCTGACGATACCAGACTCTTCAACGGTGTGTTTACTTCAAATGGATTGCCTTCACAGTGCAGCTCGATTTGCTGTCGAATCTTCAGAGCATTTGCTCTTGACCTCAGAGCAATCTCTCCTGAGAGCTGATAATGTTCTCTCCTCACAGAAGATCTGGAAGCTTTGGGGAATCCATTGAGGTACTGATTCACTAGACGAGCCAGATGAGGCGTGGTAGTGACTAGTCGATCCAGAGCTGCTTCATCTCTACTGAGTCCAACCATGCCACCGTGTCCCTTTAGCTTCTTTATCTCCTGCTCAAGAGCCTGATCGGTGAAGAGACGGGTGAAGGGTATCTCCGATTTGGCCACAACAAAGGCACCAGACTTCAGGGCATCCCACGTCTCTGGGTCATCTTCTTCAAGAGCATTCATTTGGGGTAGGTGAACAGGCATCAGTCAAGCATAGTTGAGGAGATCACGGGCAAAGAAATACTTGATGATGTTCTCTAAAGATGCCAGGTAACCATCCCAGTCACCTGAGCGGCAACAGCTGATGAGTTGAAGAAGACTCTCCACTTGGCCAAGGTACTGTGACAGGAACTGAGCAAACTCGCCAATGCCTTTGTCATCTTCATGTGGCTTGATATTTCCTGCATACCATGACTGGATTTCTTCAAAGGTCTCTACCATCTCTGGGTTGCGTTCGTGAAGTTTGTCCTTGAGAGCAATGCACTTGATTCGAACTGGACCTTTTTGGATTGTCGACAAGACAGCATCAAACTGCAACATCATGATTGCTAGGCTGGTTGTGATGTGGTACTCAAGGCCTCGCTTGTAAGCTTTGCCACCAAAAATCCCACGAAGAGCTGCTGATGTGTATGCACCACTTTCAATGGCGCAGGTGTCAAGGCCACTTCCGTCAATCGTTTTACCAAGTGCATGCAGGGCAGCAAAGGCAATGTGGAGGACACCAATCTTCAGTGCACAAGCATAAAGGTCCAGATCAAGCGTTATTAGTGTCTTTCTCTGAGGACCAACAACGGTGGCCGAGATACCCTGTGTTAACTGCAGGGCAGTATAGAGGGTCCCATAATCTGTCGGTGAAGTCTTGAACAGTGGAGCGATCACCTCTGTGTTTGTTCGCACGTGGTCATGACTGTCAGAGGACTGTGATATCAGCAGGGACTTAGTTGCAGCCCAAGTTGGCATCACATCCTCCTTTGCCAATTTAGCTGGTTTACGCACTTGTCCTCTGACTGACAAAATTGAATCAGATTGACCCCTGTCCTTCGAAGGCTCAGTCTCTTCATTGTCCTGTGTGTCTACCTGTGTCGCCTGAGGTTCAGCCAAGGTTTTCTCCCCATCGTCATCAGTTGCAAGGTAGTTAGCAAGTGCCCAGGTGTGAGTGAAGTCTGTGGAAAGAAGGTTGTTACGCTTTCCAATCTTGTAGTCCTGGAATCTCAATGGAGTTGTCTTGATGATCGGCTCTTGCTGCAGCTGCACTTCAAATTTAAGAGGAGCTTGTGGTGGCATCTTCTGCGGTATAACGGGTGGTTCATTCATAGGCTGTCCATCTACGTCCTGCTGGTTGATTACAACGACTGTGCCATGGAATGTTTCCTGTCCTGTTGGCGTGTCCTCCAACAGATCGATGTTGTCTATAGCAAACCAGATGTTCTCATCTTTCTTGACAAAATCAGGGAGACAGAATCCACCAGCATTCTTCATTCGTTGAAGAACACACTGGTCAACATTTTCTTCTAGTTCAAGGATCTTCTTGTAGTTGCTCCCAATGTAGACATCTTAGAGGCTCTGGACAAGGTTCTTGTCACGTACTCTTGAATGGATAGCAAGAGGCAGTCCAATTGAGAGGGGTGTTTGGACAGTTTCCCGGAAAGTTTCATCAGTCTTTGGTTCGTGCTTCACCTGACGATCAGTGCGAGTATTCTGGACCAAAAACTGGCATGCAACATCGACTGTCTTGTCAACTTCTTCCTCCCACACTCCGGACACCTTGCTCACATGACTGCCGAAAAGGAGGTGGCTCAGAAAAAATTGTAGCAAAGAGGGATTCTCGAAGTTATCAAAGCTGCCTGTGAATGACCAACCCCGCTTTGATATCATCTCCTCTCGTAGCAGGCTAGCAGCATTCACAAGGTTACTAACTATCTCACCATTATCCATCATTGAAAGCCTAAGGTCTACGGCTTTACTAACCGCTGCTGACAGGACAAGATTTTCTGGCTCATTCCGTCGCACTGAACTGACAAATTGAACACCTGGAAGCCGCCCAGTAATCAACTTTTTCAGATACTTGCGATAGTTTTTAGTCTCATTAACATCTACGTTATATCTATCTAAGATCGACAAGTAAGCATCATTGACCTGAGCCATGTTGAGTGTAATATCATCGTCTGTAAGAGTGTTTTGTATGATGAGGACTAACTGTTCATCACATAATGAGCGAATAAGTGGCACATTACCAAGATCAGCTTTTGCAGATGTGCGCTGTGCTGACCTCAAGCATGACCTATGGTAATACTTTTCGAGAGCTGAAGCATCACCGGGCTCCTCTAGATCGGCTACACAAATTCTGACTCTGTCATCTATGGTCAGCTGCTTCACTTCAATCAGAGTTTTTCCCATTGCATCAGAAAGTACGCGATGTAACGGCTCTGATCCAGCCTCGGGACAAAAACCACAGGATGAAAACATGCACACCTCCTCCTTTGGGAGTGACCTTGATCGTTTAGGTCGAACAGGTCCTGTTGCACTTGAAGGGCGACCAGGTCCTCGACTAGCACTGGGGTCTGGAGAGTCAGTTCGGGATCGCTTACCCCGGAGCCGTTCAATCATGCCCTTGTTTACGATAGGTTTGCGGCACTCGCTGTGATAGTAAACAGATTTGAGTTCCAGCTCATTCATGCCAGACAGGTGGTCAGTCAGTTGCTGAATATCACTTTGACCTAGGGACACTCTCTCCTGGCAGCACTTTAGAAGGTCCTTTAGCATAGCTGGATCATTTAATAGATTCTTGCCAGGGGTGGCCCCCTCTTTGCAAATCACACAAATTTTGATATCCTCTGACATCTTCCTTAGCACTTGCAGTTCACCATCATCCAGTACAAGGGTTTTAGTTGTGGGCAATCTATTACTGGTTATTCAGTCTTCTCTATATGTTCTTCATGCACACACCTGAAAAAAAGATGGGAACCTTGGTCAATAAATTGGTCAATAAATTACCGACTTAAGGGCACTGACGTTTTTTTTTTTGGGGGGGGGGTCCCAAAAGGATCTGACCCCCAGAAAGTGACTTTGAGGGGGTCTGATTGCTTTCAAAGTGTGATAAATAAACTCGGCACACTGAGAAACCTATAAAACAACACTTATATTATGAAAATTGGTCAATAAATGAACGACATAGGGGCACTGACTATTTTGGGGGGTCCCAAAAGGAAAATGACCCCCCAAGGGTGGTGGAGGAGCGGGAAAATTTGAACCCCTTCAGTTTCTGACAGTCTGGTCCCTACTGAAGCCAAAACTGCACAAAAATCAATTTTAGCACCTAAATCCTAAGGGAGCAGTTTTTCGTACATAGCGTACCGCACTATAAGGTTACGTGTGGGAGTAGTGAAAAATGAAAAAAAATCACTTTTTGGAGGGAGGTTTGTAAAATGCGTGGCTTGAAGAACAGTGCCCCTAAAGAATACCATAGTACCCCTGATGACAGGGCAAGCCAAACACAGCTTAGTATGCCCGAAGATGCGCCAACACCCCCACACGGACCCCACGGGGTAGCCGCCACCAGTCACCACCACTCCTGGCAACAGCGACACATGTCAGCCCGGGCCGTGCGCCCCTGTGTCATGCAGCCACCACGCCACCGCCACCGTAGGAGAAGGACACTACCTTCGCGGAGTGGAATTGCTGAGCCAGTTAGGGGTGGAGTTAGAAAAAACACTCCAGACGGCACCCCTCTAGTAGAGACGATCTATGGTCGCTCCCAAAGTGTTCCGGTAGAGACGATCTATGGTCGCTCCCAAAGTGTTCCGGTAGAGATGATCTATGGTCGCTCCCAAAGTGTTCCGGTAGAGATGATCTATGGTCGCTCCCATCCTCGTGAGACGATCTACGGTTGCTCCGAAAGTGCTCCAGTAGAGACGGTTCTATGGTCACTCCCATCCTCATGAGACGATCTATGGTCGGTCCGAAAGTGCTCCGGTAGAGATGATCTATGGTCACTCCCATCCTCGCGAGACGATCTATGGTTGCTCCGAAAGTGCTCCGGTAGAGATGATCTATGGTCGCTCCCATCTTCAGGAGACGATCTATGGTCGCTCCCATCTTCAGGAGACGATCTGTGGTCGCTCCCATCTTCAGGAGACGATCTATGGTCGCTCCCATCTTCAGGAGACGATCTATGGTCGCTCCGAAAGTGTTCCGGTAGAGACGATCTATGGTCGCTCCCATCCTTGTGGGACGATCTATGGTTGCTCCGAAAGTGCTCCGGTAGAGACGATCTATGGTCGCTCCCATCCTCGTGAGACGATCCATGGTCGCTCGGAAAGTGCTCCGGTAGAGACGATCCATGGTTGCTCCCATCCTAGTGAGACGATCTATGGTCGCTCCAAGAGTGTCTTGGTAGAGACGACCTATTGTCGCTCCCTTCCTCGTGAGACGATCTACTGTCGCTCCGAGGGTGTGCAGAGAGAGGTGAGTGGAGAGACGTCCCCACGGCAGGAGACTAGAGCCCAGGCTTCCTGTCCCAGAGTGACCCAGACAGGCCTCACAGCCTCCCCTGGTCTCTGTTCCCTACGCCTGGCTCTAGAGCAGACGCACCTGACGGACCCCAGTGGTAGTCGCTGCCACAGCCCTCCCCTGTCGGCGCCCCTAGACGCTGGAGACCGCAGCCCACAGTCTCTCTCGGTTCTCCCCAGGACACCCGGGCATGATCTCTCTACGCCCCCATGACACCGGGACTTATCACGGAGGTTCCTGGAGCTATTCGGCCCCAGTCCCGAGGGCCACACGCCTGAGCCAAGCCCAGAAGCCATGGGAAGCCCAGGACGCAAGAGGACGCCCTTACGAGTTATCCCGTGCCCTCTAGGCACGCCTCGCATTGGCGGTGCCCCTAGCTCGGCAGGATCGCCGACGACATGTTCCTACCTATCCCCTTGATGAATACGTGTGATATTGTAGCACGAGTTATTTAGGTTAAGTGTGATTTCCCCTAATGTAAGTATTGTGCAGTGATTTCATATAATGAATATCGGGGTGAATAAGATCACAGTGAGAAGTTAAAGGACGAGAGTGTGGAACAAGATCTGATTGACTATACGTGTGAGTGACATCCCTGTTATACAATTAATAAGCCTGTGCCGCCGGGAGATTCCCCTATAATGACATACCCCATTACTGTGAAGGAATATTGTGAAAGTTAGTATTAATGGTATTCTCTTCCTCCCCCACGCTACCCATAAATCTTGTTTACCACCCTCTCTCACTCCCTTATCTCAAGTAAGTGTAAATCAAGAATAAAATCAATTACTAAAGTCTTTTGGCTAGTGGAAACCATATAAACTTCACGGCTAATATCTGCTGCCCTCCAGTATTACCATAACTTTCCCCTAGCCGTCACGAGTCACTCCCCGCACCTCCCCTATCTCCTCCTAGTGAGATTCAACCCCCCCCCCTGCGCCCCCGCGCGCGCCTATATTTACTGCGCTCCTGATACACTAGGATTGTTTGTGTTGTCATTACTATCAGAGAAGCAAGTATCCTGCGAGATACACATATCCTAGATAAGGTTTTATATTGCTATATATTGTGCTGTAATATCTGCTGATTTGTCCTGTGTCTGACTGTGGTAATATACGTGTAAATGTTGTTGCCTAGAGTTTTTGTGTCCTGCCTTTCTTTATTGCACTAAGCTCCGGTCTCGAAGGAGGACCCCGCTCCACGTTAGGTGAAATAGGAACGAGAAGTCGAGCCTAATTTCACCTAGCATTACACTGGTTGCCAGTGGTCGTTCTAGACCCGGGCGTAAGAGAGAGGTAATCAGGAAATATTTGGCAAAATGGCAACCAAACCGCACGTTCAGTTACCCAAGTTTGACCCCGACCAGTATGATATACACACATATCTGGCAATAATTAAACCCTTACTGGGTATTGGCTTTGAAAATGACCAACAAAAAATTGCAGTCATACTACCACTATTGGGTAAAGCGGCGGCGAACATAGCGCCGAAAATCGTCCCAGAACTCACCTGGCAGAACTTTACAAAGTTCACTGTACAAGCCATCACCCCATCATTAGGGAAAGTAGTGGCTCTATCCAAATTGGATAGTTTTGCATTTGACTGGGATTTAGATAATACCCTAATACAGGCAAGATGCCTGGTTACCGCTAGGCTACCTACCCGGAGGCAGATGAGGAAACCTGGGATCAGCATACATTTAATACTCTGCTCAGAGTACTCCCAAGTGTTGTGAAACAACACTTCACTATCCATGACCCAACAGGAGACATAGATAGAGATATACAGCTGATGCGGTGCCTCCTGACCGCCTGCCCTTCTCCACAACAAATTAACGTTGTTAAGAAATTCCCCACCCAACCCCCGGCTCCCCCAGCCACACCGCGTCCACCTCTGCCTCACACCAGCCCGACCCAAACGCCTAGCCCGCCCAGGGCACACCCCTCCCATCAGCGCCCCGCCCCGCGAGAAAACCCGAACCTAATTCTTATCAACCCGTGGGAATTCACAGCCTGCAACTCCCGCTGCCCCCTTCATGACATATGGGACCAGCTTAAAGCTGCTCGCCGCAGAATCACAGCCCCGGGTTCGCGTAAAGTGCCCGCTTTAGCAGGCGAGGCCCCAGGGGACGAGCTGACGCCCGTGGACGAGCCCCATCCAGGAGAACTAGAGCAGGAACAGGAGAACGAGAGCCCTAGCCAGCTGGATTTTTAGGCCTGCCCCCGCACCAACCCACGGTGGCGGGGGCCATCACCCCTAAGTATCGCCCCCCAGTATACCACAAGATGAAAATAAATGGCGTGAAGGCCAGACTACTAGTCGATACGGGAGCGGCCAGGTCCTGCCTTTACAGACACTATTTCTCCCGCTACAAATCGCGGTTTGGCCCACTCTGCTCTACTACCACTCACCTTGTGGACACGGGGGATGGCCCCCTGCCCATCCGTGGGGAAACTCGGGCCCTACGGGTCGACACCCACCAGCCAGTGTCCGCCCAACATCCATTCATCATTTTTTATTCCTCCTGCTGGAGTTATGACGGGTATTTAGGGTTAGACTTGCTCCAAAAACTCGGAGCCACGATCGACTGTCGCCACCGACAACTTCAGTTCCGCCCCCCACCCCGTGCCACTCCAGCTGTTTGCACATGCACGCCGCGGCCCCGGCCGGAGGATTCGCCCTCTTCCTCCCCCCAGTGCCCCCCTTCTCCCCCCCTTTTTCCACCTCCCTCTTCCCCCCCTCCTGTGACTTTCCACCCCACTCCTGCCCCCTCTTTCCCTGCCACCATCTCCGCCGCCGTTACCATCCCCTCCCACCATGAGGCATGGGTGCCCCTTAACAGGCCCTCAGGTCCATCCATTTTGTTCTCCCCCCTCCTCCCCTCCAGACCCCTTTCTGCCTGCCTTGTGTTCCCCACCTTCCTCCCTCCCCACCACGCCGTCATCCGCATCGCAAATCTTGCCCCGTCCCCTCTCACCCTCCCCAAAGGGCTTATCATTGGAGAGATGGAGGAAGCCAAGCCCTGTGCTCCATCCTCCTCCCACCACCCCACCCCTCTACCCCCCATCCCTGACCATCTCTCCAACCAGCAGTCAGACACCTTACGCCGCCTCTTCCTGGATTTCCAGGATTTGTTTGCGACAGGACCAGCAGATATAGGGCATACTACGTACCTGTCGCACGAAATCCATATGACAGGCCCACCTATACGACAACCTTCCCGACGCAAGAACCCCCGACAGAGAGAAGAGGAGGACCGCCAGGTGCGCGAAATGGAAGAGGCAGGTGTTATCTCCCCCTCCACCAGCCCGTGGTCCTCCCCCATCGTTCTAGTAAAAAAGAAAGATGGCACGATGCGGTTTTGCATCGACTACCGACGTGTGAACGACGTCACCATTAAAGATGCCACCCCCCTCCCCCGTATTGATGATTCCTTAGACTCCCTCTACAGGGCGTCTTGGTTTTCTACCCTCGACCTCCAGTCTGGATACTGGCAGGTCCCCGTCCACCTGGACCATCGAGGCAAGACGGCCTTTTCCACCAGTAATGGCAAACATTACGAATTCAATGTTCTGCCATTCGGCCTCTGCAACGCCCCTGCCACTTTCTCCAGACTAATGGAATCTGTCTTGAGCGGCCTCACTTGGGAAATATGTTTAGCTTAACTTGACAACATCATTGTTTTTAGCCAGACCTGGGCCGACCACTTGCAGCGCCTCCGTCGCGTTTTCACCAGAATTCGCCAGGCAGGCATCAAGCTACATCCTTCTGTGTCCTGGCCGCTAAGACTCTCTCATTCCTAGGACATACTATTTCCCAAGCAGGAATTTCCCCAGATCCCATCAAGCTCCATGCCATAGCGGACATACCACCTCCGCAGGATGTCCACGGCGTCCGCGCCTTCCTGGGACTCACGTCGTATTACCGTCGCTTCGTGAAGGGATTCGGGCAGATCGCTAAGCCTCTTCATGACTTGACACGAAAAGGGGAACCTTTCCTCTGGACCAAGGATCGGCGAGCTGCTTTTCAACAGCTAAAAGACAAGCTTGTCTCGGCCCCCATTGTGGTCTTCCCCGACTATGCCCTCCCTTTTCGCCTCTACACGGATGTATCCCTTACCGCGATAGGCGCCGTCCTAGCCCAGGTACAGGCCAGCCGGGAACACATCATCGCCTGCGCCAGCCGCACTGTGAACCCAGCCGAAAAAAATTATGCCGCCACCAAGCGAGAATGCCTCGGCATAATCTGGGCCCTCCAATATTTTAGGGCTTATCTTTCCGGGACCCAAGTCACGATAATCACCGACCACCAATCACTCCAGTGGTTGCGCCAATCAGACTCCCATAACACCCAACTCGTCCGGTGGCGTGACGCCCTCAAGGAGTTTCAGTACGAGATTTCATACAGACCCGGAAAGCTCCACACCAATGCAGATGCCCTCTCCCGCCTCCCCATCCACGCGGTACAACCGGACCCCGACCTACTACAACTCTGGCACCACAAGGAACGGCTCCCCTGGATCCCTGCTCACCTCTTCCCCAAGCTGTGCCGACAGGGTGACCACCTTCTAACCCCGTCCGGACACATCCTCTTGACCCCCGATTCGGCACGTGACACCCTACACCAACTACATGCTCACAACGGCATCCACTTGGGCACCAAAAAATTACTACAGGTGTTCAATGATATTTACTGGGCCCCAAATCCCTCCACCCTTGCCAAGGAAATTATCCAGACTTGCCCCACCTGCGCGCTTGGGAAAGATATCACCCGGACCGCTGGGCCATCTGGCCATATCACCGCCCACAAGCCATGGCAACTCCTGGCGATCGATGTAGTAGGCCCTCTTCCCCCTAAATCTGGATATAAATACGTGATCACTTTTGTAGAAACGTACTCCAAATTCGTAGTAGCCTGCCCAGCTAGGGAACATCATGCCGTCGCTGTCGCCGATGCCCTGCTCCGACACGTGTTCCCTTACTTTGGCATTCCCCAAGCCATCCATTCCGATAATGCCCCCGAGTTCTCCGGAAAAGTCTGGGAAGAACTAGCCAGGATTTTCGGGTACAAGATCTCCCACTCCTCACCATACTGGCCACAAGGGAACGCGGTATGTGAACGTAGCCATCGTACCCTTATCAATCAGCTACGCACCAGAATCGAGGCTACAAAAGACGACGATTGGCCAGCACATGTAAAAATTGTCCAATGGGGCATGAATTCGTGCCCCCGAGAAGACGGGGTTTCCCCCCACGAAAGAATCTTTGGCGAAACCCACCTCCTACTACCCCTACGCCATCACCTGCAACCGCCCACTTCCGCTCCCACTACAGACCCGCTACACTTGCTAAAAGGGCAGATATACCACCAATAAAAGAACCTAGACCTTGGACCCGACACAGCCACCAACCCTTTCAACCCGGGTGACACAGTCGTCATCGCCCAACTTCCCACTCCTAACAAGCTCGCCCCCCGTTTCACAGGGCCCCACACAATCACCAAAGTCCCCAACCCATACCAAGTAGTCGTAGACTATCACGGCACTCCCCGTACCCTCCGCAACCGTCACATGCGGCCTTTCCGCACGCCCACCTCCCCCGCTCTGGCCTCACACCCCCAGCCCCCTCCGGCTCCCGCACCACCCTTTACAGTCACATATGAGTGCTATGTTTCCTCCTCGCCCTCCCACTCCGCCCCCCCTACCATCTCCACCTCCCCGACCACCACCCTCCCCAGCACCTCACTTGACACCTCCCCCACCACCCCTCCCTCACCCTCACCCCTTCCTTCCATGGCCTCTCCCTCAACGCCCACTCCCACATCTTCCACCCACGCCACCACACCCTCACCACAACCCACTACCACCCCCCCTCCCCCACCCACCATCCGTACACCCACTCCGCCAACACCGCGCCCCACCGCGCCCACAACATGCAAAACAACCTGCCCATCCCAGACGCCCACTTCTCCCCCCACCCCGACCCTCAAGACCACCTCCACCCGCACGGGCCGCCTCTCACGCCCGCCCGCCCGATACTTACACACCCCTACACCACCCACCTCTCCATGACTTCACACCATCAAGCTACATCAGGCCCAAATCCCCTCTACCTGTACTCCCCAGAGACTCAATGCCGCATTACCACGGCACAAAACCCGGCCCTTACCCGCAGTATCCAGCATTCAGCCCCCAACCACACCGACAGCTACACCAAGCAAGAAGAGAGTGAAGCGGGCTGTATGGGCACCTACCCTTGGCAGGAACCACAGACTCCATGGGCCACACCACCTGCTAAACCTCCTCCAGTCTACCACCGCTACCTCCACACTCATCCTCACCTGCGACCCAGCACAAGAAGAGAACCCCTACACTGTCGCCTGGCAAACTATGCTGCAACACCTCCAGCCCGTCTACACCACCTTCAACACACAAGCGTTACACCTCCAGCCACGAGGACATGACTTTTTACAGAGGGAGAGTGGTAAAATGCGTGGCTTGAAGAACAGTGCCCCCGAAGAATACCATAGTACCCCCGACGATAGGGCAAGCCAAACACAGCTTAGTATGCCCGAAGATGCGCCGACACCCCCACACGGACCCCACGGGGTAGCCGCCACCAGTCACCACCACTCCCGGCAACAGCGACACATGTCAGCCCGGGCCGTGCGCCCCTGTGTCATGCAGCCACCACGCCGCCACCACCGTAGGAGAAGGACATTACCTTCGCGGAGTGGAATTGCTGAGCCAGCTAGGGGTGGAATTAGAAAAAACACTCCAGACGGCGCCCCTCTCGTAGAGACGATCTATGGTCGCTCCCAAAGTGTTCCGGTAGAGACGATATATGGTCGCTCCCAAAGTGTTCCAGTAGAGACGATCTATGGTCGCTCCCATCCTTGTGAGACGATCTATGGTCGCTCCGAAAGTGCTCCGGTAGAGACGATCTATGGTCGCTCCGAAAGTGCTCCGGTAGAGACGATCTATGGTCGCTCCGAAAGTGCTCCGGTAGAGACGATCTATGGTCGCTCCGAAAGTGCTCCGGTAGAGACGATCTATGGTCGCTCCGAAAGTGCTCCGGTAGAGACGATCTATGGTCGCTCCCATCCTCGTGAGACGATCCATGGTCGCTCCGAAAGTGCTCCGGTAGAGACGATCCATGGTCGCTCCCATCCTTGTGAGACGATCTATGGTCGCTCCGAGAGTGTTTTGGTAGAGACGACCTATTGTCGCTCCCTTCCTCGTGAGACGATCTACTGTCGCTCCGAGGGTATGCAGAGAGAGGTGAGTGGAGAGACGTTCCCACAGCAGGAGACTAGAGCCCAGCCTTCCTGTCCCAGAGTGACCCAGACAGGCCTCACAGCCTCCCCTGGTCTCTGTTCCCTACACCTGGCTCTAGAGCAGATGCACCTGACGGACCCCAGTGGAAGTCGCTGCCGCAGCTCTCCTCTGTCGGCGCCCCTAGACGCTGGAGACCGCAGCCCACAGTCTCTCTCAGTTCTCCCCAGGACACCCGGGAGTGATCTCTCTACGCCCCCACTACGCCGGGACTTATCACGGAGGTTCCTGGAGCTATTCGGCCCCAGTCCCGAGGGCCACAGGCCTGAGCCAAGCCCGGAAGCCACGGGAAGCCCAGGACGTGAGAGGACGCCCTTACGAGTTATCCCGTGCCCTCTAGGCACGCCTCGCATTGGCGGTGCCCCTAGCCCGGCAGGATCGCCGACGACATCTTCCTGCCTATCCCCCTGATGAATACGTGTGATATTGTAGCACGAGTGATTTAGGTTAAGTGTGATTTCCCCTAATGTAAGTATTGTGCAGTGATTTCATATAATGAATATCGGGGTGAATAAGATCACAGTGAGAAGTTAAAGGACGAGAGTGTGGAACAAGATCTGATTGACTATACGTGTGAGTGACATCCCTGTTATACAATTAATAAGCCTGTGCTGCCGGGAGATTCCCCTATAAAGACATACCCCCATTACTGTGAAGGAATATTGTGAAAGGAAGTATTAATGGTATTCTCTTCCTCCCCCACGCTACCCATAAATCTTGTTTACCACCCTCTCTCACTCCCTTATCTCAAGTAAGTGTAAATCAAGAATAAAATCAATTACCAAAGTCTTTTGGCTAGTGGAAACCATATAAACTTCACGGCTAATATCTGCTGCCCTCCAGTATTACCATAACTTTCCCCTAGCCGTCACGAGTCACTCCCCGTACCTCCCCTATCTCCTCCTAGTGAGACTCAACCCCCCCCCCCTGCGCCCCCGCGCGCGCCTATATTTACTGCGCTCCTGATACACTAGGATTGTTTGTGTTGTCATTACTATCAGAGAAGCAAGTATCCTGCGAGATACATATATCCTAGAGAAGGTTTTATATTGCTATATATTGTGCTGTAATATCTGCTGATTTGTCCTGTGTCTGACTGTGGTAATATACGTGTAAAGGTTGTTGCCTAGAGTTTTTGTGTCCTGCCTCTCTTTATTGCACTAAGCTCCGGTCTCGAAGGAGGACCCCGCTCCACGTTAGGTGAAATAGGAACGAGAAGTCGAGCCTAATTTCACCTAGCATTACAGTTTGTTTATTATAAAATTGAAGATAAACATCCAGGGCATCATCTAGTGAACAGAAAAAAAAAAAGAAAAATCTCTCTCTCTCTTCGTCTTTGCGTAGCGCCATGTGAAAGTTCGCTTTGGGATCAAGTTGTTTACGGTAATGCACGGCCAGCACAGCCTGAGCTGTGGCTCGCAACACGACGCTACCCAACATGAGCTGTGGCTCGCAATCCACAGGTTAATTATTCCCTAATTTCCTAAGAGACTTCAAATTTTTAAATCAAATATTTGTTGTTGTTAGACTAACACTCATCAGAAAAGAATGCAAAAGTTTCTGACATTTTGGCATCCCGAGTGAGGAAAACAAATGTGTGCTAAGGTGTTAATCGAGTTCAAGGTCGGGTTTGTGGGACACAATTTACTTCCGCGTTCCATATAGGTACTGGATACGGAAATACGCATCTGCAGGGCTCCTGGCAGAAAGGCAAGTTCATTTTCTGATGATGAGAGGCTAAATGTCATGTTGGACTGGACGCATGATCATACTATCTTTTCCTGGAAGGATATGACGTTTATGAAGAGTTCATGGCACGTTAGTTAATTTAAAAATATGATTCTGGGAACAATGATGTAGCCAAGCAGTTTAACAATCCAGGGATGTAGGTTTAAAAAGAAAAAACCCTACAATCGTCAAAATTTATTATCATTAACTGCTTCTGGGCTCAGTTAAATTTTGTTGTTCATTATAGAAATTAAATTTAATTCTAGTTATAGGAATTTAAAGTGTAAATTATAAATCAGCCAAAATGTCTACTTCCTTGTCACAGAAGTTAACGAACGGTAAGGCAGGATGGGTAACGAGAGCTATAAATGACTGTAAGAAAGAATTAGATGAAATACCTGTCAAGGGAGAAAATAAGATATTAAAACGCAGATGGATTAAGTATGAAGAAAGCTACACTAACATAGAAGCAGCTATAGTGGAAGAAGAGAATAAAGATCTGTTGGAAACGGAGACCACCAAATATGAAAGTAACTTAGAGCAATATATAACAATCGTGAAGCTGTTTCAGTGAAAATTATACAATCGCAGTAATTTGATTTGTGGAACTGAATAGTAAAGCTGTAGCCTACCACCAGAAATTATGATCCCAGAGTTTGATGGGGAGAAAAATTGCAGATGCTTTTGGGATCAGTCTGTATTCTTAGTCTATGACAGAACTCTCCAATGTAACTAAACTCTCCTATATGTTAGGACAGGTCAAGGGCACGCCTTACGAGTTGATAAGGGAATTACCTATTGAAGAAAATAATTTTGTGGCTGTTTTGACTATCCTTAGACGGAATTATGAAGATAGGGAGCAGATCATTACCCAGTTACTGAAGGGTCTAACAGAATTACCCATACCTAACATGATTTTGATTCCTTGCAAAATTTTCAGATTGCAGTGAGTTGTAATTTAAAAACTTTAGGTACTTAAGGAGATCTAAAAGCAGCAGAGTGGGTGCTTTCTAGAATTGTATCCTTAAAGCTGCTACCTAGAACTGCCTTGTATGGTGGGTATCAAAAGGATCATTTCTCCTGTGAGGATATTGAGGAGAATCAATGCCACGCTGTAAACATTTGCAAGGAACAGTAAAGCCTACTGACAGTAAACAGAGGGCTGAAATAAGGAAAAGAATCACTAACCAACTGGCTGTGAAACCTAATTCAGGGATTGTTAAGCCTGTAAATAAAGAAGAGGTTGGCACTTTTCGTAGCTCCTTAAAATCTGAGGAGAAAGTGTTAAAGACGAGGAATTGACAAGCTGATAAAAATAAGGAGGTAAAAATTTCCATGGTAAAGGACAGGAAGTTTTGTGTGTGTTGTAGTGAACAACAATTTAATGTATCTTGTCAGAGTTATCCGGATTACGCTTCTAGAATAGTGAGGCTGAAGGAATTTGGGTGTTGTATGATTTGCATGAGTTCAGGACACACTTCCACGGACTGTAAAAGCAAATTAAATCTTTGTTTCAAGTGCGAAAGTGATAATCATCACAGTGCTTTGTGCCCAAAGATGATCAAGTGTGAGGTTCCTAAACCCACAAGATTCAATATGACGGTTGCGAAAGCAAATACCCCAGTAACAATGCCAGCTGCAGTTCCAATTGCAGATGAGAAAATATTGATGGAAAATAAAAGCATGTCGGCATGTACTTTTTCTGATTCAGGTGCACAGAAATCCTTCATTTCTGTAGAATTGTGGAGAAATTAAGGTTACCTGTTATCGGCAAAGTAAATCTAATCATTACATGATTTTTAACGACTAAGGAAGCACAATCTTTTGATTTAGTCAGACCTTTAATACAACTTAGCCGATATATATATATATATATATATATATATATATATATATATATATATATATATATATATATATATATATATATATATATATATATATATATATATATGTGTGTGTGTGTGTGTGTGTGTGTGTGTGTGTGTGTGTCCGACTCTGGACATAGGCTTTACATCCTGCTACCAAGGCCCAGTAGTCCTCCTACATACTATACACCTCTACACGTCACCATATCGGCGCTAACACCCACCGTCCATATTGAATTAATGCTAGGGCTGTCTCATACAGGACTGGTGCACTGGTATTAGCGGGGGTATTTTTACGACATGTCGGCGGGTCTTTTGATAGATCAGTAAAGGCTCCTTTTTTGACATTCAAATCCTTCAACTATTCTCTGCCTCAGCGGGGATTCGAACCTGGGTCCGGTAGGACTGCGGGCCACCTCTCTACCGACTTAGCCATCGCCTCCCCCCAAATTGCCGTAAAACAGCAGCTGTACTGGATAAGATGGAACCATATATATATATATATATATATATATATATATATATATATATATATATCAGCCGTTTGAGTATCCACTGCAGGACCGGCTTATCCCGACCGAAGTCGAGACGATACAGCCAATGTATCTCTACCAAGTGGCTTAGGCTGTCTGGTTGAGATTGTGTGTAGGGTGAGAAGTGCTTGTAAGTGTAATTGTAGAGTTGGAGTGGCTTTGGATGTGTGTGTAGTCTGTGAACCAAGTGTAATCGGCCCGCGCGAACCGACTGGGTGCAAGCATACTTTACAGTAAGCGACACTGGTTCAACCACAGCACCCCTTGTGTCCGCCAATGCAGTACGTGGCCGGGTGAACACTCCCAAAGTTTATTACCCTGGCGGGGCGCGAACCCTGGCTCACCCGTGTACGAAACGCACACTATACCACTGTACCACAGAGGCTCCATATATATATATATATATATATATATATATATATATATATATATATATATATATATATATATATAGGACATGGAGGAACAGGTTGACGAATGAAGAAGTGAAGGAACGTTGTGGGGTGAATGTGGATGTGGTTGAGAAGATTAGGAGAAATACTTTGAGGTGGTTTGGACATGTGGAGAGAATGGAGAATGAAAGACTGACTAATAGGGTGTATGTAGGTGAGGTGGAAGGAGAGAGAGGGAGGGATAGACCGAGGATGAGGTGGAGGGATGGAGTTGAGAGGTATATGAGGGAGGGAGGGGTGAGTTGGGGGGAGGGTAGTCAAATGGTGGGTGACAGAGCGACTTGGAGGCGTTTTGTGTGTGGCCACCCTTTGCGAGATTAGGGCGTCGGGCTATACATATATATATATATATATATATATATATATATATATATATATATATATAAGGACTGAAGGAAATCTCTGATCATCTACAGAGCTCAGGGATAAGGCTGGCTAAACAGAATGTGAAATGTGATACTGTTGGTCCCATAAAAATGGTCATTGGGCCAGATTACTCTGGAAGATTCCTTCCTAGGACTTACATGAAAAATAGAGTACAGCTGTTCACGAGTCCAGGAGGTTGCTTTATTATGGGCCAGTTGCTTTTTCCAAAGCAAGCCGGAGGAGAGGCCAAATTGGTAGACTCATCTACTATCCCCACACAGTCATTGATGATATTTAGAATAGGTGCGGAATTAGAACCTTCTCAGATAAATGACTTGCTGGATGAAAAAATTGAACCTGTACATAAATTGTGGGACCTTGATAGTGCAGGAATACACCCTGAAGAACAAACCTTTGAATATAAAATAACTCTGGATTGAATAACCAGTCTGAGGAATTTGGGGGATACGATTCCGTGGCTCTGATGCAGGAATGTGAGCCCTCTCCCAGAATCCCCCTAGTTCCTCAGACAGACCTCTTGGCATCAGGTAGAAAAGGCACGCTAACACTTATCCACTAGAGGGTAACTTACTTCCAAGTAGTCTTGGTTGGCCAACAAACCAAATTTTGGTTTTTCTCCTGCTTTTCATCACTGTCGTTGACAATTTCTCTTTAGTCATAGTCATAGTAAGCAATGGAGATGGGACTGCTGAGGAATGTATGTGCAGTACAGAGAGTGGATAGGATACGAAATAATGTGATCCATGAAAGATGTGAAGTGAGGAAGTCTGTGGACACCCGAATCGAAGAGAGTGTACTGAGATGGTATGGTCATGTGTAGAGAATATATATATATATATATATATATATATATATATATATATATATACTGAACAACCATGGGGACATCACACAGTCTTGTCACACTCCCACACCGATCATGAACCATTCAATTAGATGTCCATTATCCCTTGGACATGCTTCGCTACCGTCATCTTTCTCGGTCAAAGCCTGTCGTGCACCGTCATGGAGTCCCTGTTCCTCATTCTGACCCTCCTCCTCGTCCCTTGTCTGATACCAGACGTCCTACTACTCCTCCTCGTGGTAACTCAGAAACTCCAGTACCTTTGCAGTCTGCATCTCATCCAGCTGCTGCTCCTGTACTGGCTGCTACTACAGTACCAGCTGCTACCCCTCTAGTGGCTGCTACTCCTGTAGCGGCTGCTACTCCTGTACTGGCTGCTACTGCTCTACCAATTGATACTCCTGTTCCGACTACTACTCCTGTATCAGCTGCTCCTCCCGTACCGGCTGCTGCTCCTGTACTACCTGCTCGCTCTGCTACTAATGTTCAGTCTACTCCACAGTGTGCCTCTACAGTTTGTAGTGTGTCGTCAAGTTCTGTCATAGAGATGGAAAATGTGTCTGCCAACCTCAAACAGGTGAGGAGTGATGAGTCTTTGGGTGTTTCCCCTCCACCTAAGGTTCAAACTTCTGTGCCGCATGAGGACTCTGAGGGGGCTCTTCACTCGGCAACCTAGGTAGTGGTGGCATCTAAGTCAGTGGGTGTTCTTAACAGTCTTTCTAAGATCCCAGTCCTTGCTTCTTGCTTAGGTGTGGCGGGGTCTGGGCCTTTGGATACTCAAAGGGTTCGGTCGCCTGCTCCATCTGATCAGTCACCCAGCAGCCAGGCCTTGGTAGATTCGGTTGGAGAGAGTCTGCTTGGCCCCAAGATGCTAGCCGGACCCCCAAGCCGGGGTGTGGCCAGAACGAGTGGGTCCTCCAGGATGGTCTCTGTGCCTCAGGCTCATTCTGGCGATGGGTGAGACCGGTCTCAGGATAAAAGCCCTTCCATCCATGGAAACTCTAAATCTTCATTGTCTTCTCATTTGGTAAGGCAGAGCTCCACGCCTAGGAAGAAGGGCTTTCACACCCTTCCCAGATAGCCTTGACGTTTCTCATTTCATATTATTTATTACTAACTATGGCTCAATCAGTACAAATTTGTCTCCAGTGGAATTCTAGAGGTGCCATGGCGAACTGGGAGGAATTGCAGTTATTACTCTTTGCTCTGAACCCGCTTTGTGTCTGTCTTCAGGAGAGAATGATGTGGGATAGACAATTCCCTTCTATTAGGGGGTATGAGGTCTTCCATGCGTCTCCTTCTGGCAGTCACAGAGGTGGATGTGCAATTTTGTGCCATTCTGATGTCCCCTTTATTTCCTTTGCGATACAGTCTCCCCTTCAAGTTCTAGCAGTACAGATGCACGTTGGGAGGTGCTATACCATCTGTTGTCTGTACCTTCCACCTTCCAACCCTGTTATGCGTGCTGATCTGGAAACCTTTATCAGCCAGCTTTCACTGCCTTTCCTACTCTTTGGTGATTATAATGGCCACCATCGTTTGTGGGGTAACTCACTTTCAAATCCCCGGGGTGATCTTGCCTCTTTGAGCGGGGATTTAGGTTTGGTTGTCCTAAACGATGGGAGGCCGACCCATTTCCATGTTCAGACTGGCACATACTCTGTCACTGACCTCACCATCTCCTCCTCTGATTGTGCCCTTGATTATTCATGGAAGGTTCTGGATGATCTGCATGGTAGTGACCATTATCCTGTGTTGGTCCAGACTACTAGCTCTATTCCTGCAGCCCGTATGCCAACTGATGTCTGGATAGGGCTGATTGGTCTCTCTTTGAGGAACTATGTGTATTTGCCTACAGAGTTACTGATTTTTCAACTATCGACGATGCTGAATGTTATTTTACTAAGATCATTTTCTCGGCAGGGGTTCATTCCATCCCATGGACTTCTGGTGTTTTTTCCTGCAGACCTGTGCCATGGTGGAATGACGACTGTTCTATAGCAATGGGAGCTTACAAAGTGGCTGCCTGTCGGTATTTTGCCAATCGTGATGTTGTTTTTCTAAAAATCTAGTTTCGCAAAGCACGTGCTCACTACAGATGGGTCATGAAGAATGCTCGCCAAAACTCATGGAGGTCGTATGTACCTACAGTTACGTCCTCTACTCCAATGCCTAGTGTGTGGAAAAGGGTATCAAAGATTTCTGGTAGGTCCATGCCCCCCTCCCCACCGGTGTTGTGACTTCACGGAGATCTAGTGTCTGCACCAGATGCAGTAGCCTCTGCCTTTGAAGATCAGTTTTGCGTTGTCTCAAAAAAGGATCCTTCTAGGCCGTTTGCTAGCGTTCATAGGAATCAGGAGAGGCTGGGTCTTGACTTTAGCTCTTGTGGCAGAGAGCCATATAATTTAGACTTTAGGCTCTGTGAGCTGCAAGCTGCCCTCTCTGAGTATGGTGACACTGCTCCTGTGCCTGACAACATTCCATATGCTATGCTACGTCATCTGCTGACTGATTCAGTTCAATTCTTATTGGACTTTTTAACAGGGTTTGGAGTGAGGGCTCTATTCCCAAGAGTTGGAAGTTGGGTGTTGTCCTTCCCATTTCAAAGCCTGGTAAAGACCATTCCCATATCTCCAACTATTGCCCTATCAGTTTGACATCATGTGTGTGCAAACTGTTTGAAAAGATGGTCAATGTCACGCTTATGTGGTTTCTGGAGAAGGGTTGTTTTCTCTCCTCATGTAGAACGGCGTTTTGTCTGCGGCCACCCTTTGCTGGATTAGGGCGTCGGGCTATAGATAGATAGATAGATAGACTACCGACAACCTTATCAGGCTCAAGGCATCAATCTGTGAAGTATTTGCCTCTAAGCAACATTTGGTGGCTGTGTTCTCTGACCTGGAGAAGGCTTATGACACTGCCCAGCGCCATGGCATCCTCCAACAACTTCATGCCTTTGGTTTACATGGTCGCCTGCCTGTGTTGCTTAGAGACTTCTTGACTGATCGTGTGTTTCGGGTCCGTGTGGGTTCTACCCTCTCTGCGCCACTGTGCCAGGAGGAAGGTGTCCCACAGGGAAGTGTCTTAAGTCTTTCCCTATTTGCGGTGGCCATCAATGGTATTCTCGACACTGTGCCTACCGGGGTATCCTCATCCCTTTACGTGGATGACTTAGCTATATGATTTTCTGGCTTCTGCACGTCTGCTATTGACCGGCGTATGCAACTTGCCTTGGACAAAATTTCTGCCTGGACCACTTCCAAGGGTTTTCGGTTTTTCCCTTCTAAGACTGTGGCTATGCAGTTTTGTAGGATGAGAGGGGTACACCCAGACCCTGATCTCCAGCTTTGTGGCCGGAGACTCTGTTGTGTGGAAGAGACGAAATTCTTGGGCCTGACGTTTGACTGCCATTTGACTTGGGTTTCACACATGGCAAGTCTTAAAGCATCAGGTATGAAGGCTCTCAATCTCTTGAGGGTTCTGTCCCATACCTCTTGGGGTGCTGATAGGAGAACACTCTTGCATTTGTTTCAGGTTTTTGTAGCCTCCAAGCTGTCATATTGCTGCGAGGTCTACTCCTCTGCCACAGAGGCCAGACTAAAAACTGAAGATGCTGTCTACCATGCTGGTCTTCGCCTTGCAGCTGGAACTTTTTTGTCATCTCCAATTCCCAGCTTCTTAATGGAAGCTGGTGTGCTTCCCTTAGATCTATTGCATCAGTCTGTTGCAGCACGGTGCTGGCTCCGGATTCGTCGCCTTCCAGGCTCACTTGTCTGTGAGTGTGTGATGCAACAGTGTTGTTTTTTGTAGTATAGTAGACATCTTCGCACGCCTTGTCCGTTTGGCTATAGGGTTTGGGATATCATGTCAGCAAGCTAAAGGAAGTAACCAAGTTCATCGCTCAGAAAGTTTGTTTTACAATGCCTCATAAGTTAGAAACTGTTCTGGCTCTCCTTTGCATTGGACATACCAATCTCACACGAGTTCCTCATGTGTGGAGGTGTGCAGCCATTCTGTGATGACTGTTTGGTTCCCCTTACTGTCAGGCATTTGCTGGTTGAGTGTCCAGTTTGGGCGACTTAAGTCGGAGGCTGCTATTGAGGGAGGGTGGTGTTTACTGTCTCTTTTCGATGCTTGGGGGAGAGCCTGGTACCCCTGGGGACGATGTGTTTTTATTTCTGAATGAGGCTGGCCTCCTTCACCTTTTATGATTGCACTGTTTTTTCTTTGATGTCTAGTTTTTATTATGAAGTTTTACTTTTTAATGATTTTATATTTCTACTGCTTATATTTTTGCTTTTACGGCACCATATGACCTTGTTGTTGCTGTGCCATGCGTTCTCTCTTGACGTCACCTGGCAGTTTACCATATACACCGTACATGCGCAAAACCTTCCACAATCCTTCTCTGTCTTCTTTGTCGTATGGTTTTTCCAGATCCATGAATGCCTTAAACATCTTATAGCCCTTCTCACAAGCCTTCTCTGCTATCTGTCTCACTGCAAATACTTGATCCACACATCCTCTACCACTCCTAAAGCCACCCTGTTTGTCCCCCACTAGGACTTCGGATATCTCTCTTACTTTCTCTATAATAATCCTTCTATTCTATTCCTTACCACACTCAGTAAACTTATGCCACGATAATCCTTGGACTCACTTCGCTCACCTATATTTTTGTACAAGGGTTGAATTTGGTAGGCTAGTACAGAGTTTTACTGATGTCTGTGAGGGTCGTGCCTTGAGCGTAAATGTAGAAACGAGTAAAGTGATGGTTATTGAGAGAGAAGATGACAACTAGTGCGATGTTACATTGAATGGAGTGAAACTGGAATTGGTGGGAGAGTTCAAATACCTGGGTACAGTGATAGAAGAGAGAGGAAAATGTGCAAACGAAGTTGAAAGTAGAGTGACACAAGGAAGAAATGTAGCTGGTGCAATGAAGGCCTTAATAAGAAACAGAGGCGTGAGTGTTGCAGTTGCACGAGTCTTACATGAAGGAATGTTAGAGCCAAATTTAACATATGGATGTGAGACTATGGCGTGGCATGAAAATGAAAAGTCAAGAGTAAGAGCAGTGGAGATGGAACTGCTGAGGAATGTATGAGTACAGAGGATGGATAGGATAGGAAAGAATGTGATTCGTGAAAGATGTGGAGTGAGGAAGTCGGTGGACACCAGAATCGAAGAGAGTGTACTGAGATGATATGGTCATGTGGAGAGAATGGATAACAATAATAGTGAAAAAGGTATATCTGAGCGAATTTGAAGGATGGAGGAGGCGAGGTAGGCCAAGGGGAAGGTGGAGAGGTATGGCGGATGAGTGTGTGAGGAAGAGAGGTTTGGAAGTTGGTGAGGCTAGAGGATTAATAAGAGATTGAGCTGGCTGGATGAATATTGTGAGGAAAAGCCCATGATCAGGGATTTGGCACCCCCTTTTTAACGTAGCAGAGTCTGGATTGACTCTATCGGATACGTTTATGCGAAGCTACACAACGTGGTGTATGTTTTTGGCGTGTCCAATAGAGCCAAGGTTCCGTGGGCTTGAGTGATGAGTGAATGGAAGTGTGGCCCATTGGATTGGGCAAAACTGAGTTGTCTAGACAATGCTACTCCTCACCCTGCCCTAGGGTGGGAAAGGAGGTCCGGATGATGAATATACATATATATATAAATATTTAATATATATATATATATATATATATATATATATATATATATATATATATATATATATATATATATATATACACCAAAGGTCAGAAGCCGTGAAAACTGTTTCCTGTAAGAGAAAAATAAAATAAGAAAGAGCCAAATTCAAGACCCTTTCACTTCGAGATGCCCGGACACATTAGATTTTTGAAGTTTGGGGGCCACAGGCAGTGGGAAATAAAAGCAGAGGAAGACATTTCCAGAGCTGACCTGTTACATACATGAAGAACTCTTGCAATATAGCTGGACAGAAAAGCAATGAGAGTTTGTTGCCACATGGGTGCTATGTGTCCATAGTAATGGATGATGGATGCACGCATCAGTTCAGAGAAACGGTAACCACTGAAGTGGCCATTAAAGAGATAAAGATGCAACAAGGCTGTGAAGAGACAGAGGCTGAAGGCAGCCAGTAAAAAGAGGAAAGTTAATGAGACGAGAACCTTTGACTCCATTGTGTTGAGAAAACCTGTATGTGGGAAGCCTCCTCACACACGAGAGTTGTACTTTAAACAGGGGCAAATAAAACCGATGTATAAAGTCAACAGCTGTGCAGATTTAAATAAGACTTGGAGTGGGCTAAGCAGACCTGATCTCTTATATGCAGATATGACAAGAGAGGTAATACGATCTCTCCAAGATAAATCCCGAAAGAATGAAACCCCAAACATGTTTAAAGATGACACAGAATTGAGTTGGATGTTGTTCAGAATTAGAGGATATTCCTGAGAAAGATTTTGATGGAGTGAATGATATAAGAACTGAGTTTGGATGTGTTAAAAACATAATTACCCTTACCCAAATCATAGATATGACCCAAGTTTGATACTAGGTGTGCCATAGCCTCATCCCTTGTTTGATGAAGTAATTGCCGAGATAGGTGCTGCAAGAAGCGAATGGAAAAGTGAAAGGTTGAGTCATCATTGTATGAGTGGATAGGGATGGATGTACAGCTTAGAAAAGAGGTGCCAAACTGGTGGCCTGCGAGCCACAAGTGGCCCTCGAAGGGGAAAAGAGTCCCCCGCAATGACTTACGAAAACATGAGAAGTAACAAATAGAAAATCACATATAATTCATCAAATGATCAAGTGAGCAATTATTACAGCACTGTTAATATTTATTGATAATTTGATAGATAAAAACACCATTTGAATAATTTTTGAAGAACAAATGTGTTACGACACTTTTATTTAAATATTACCTATAACTTGAAGCAGAAACCAATGCCACTACAAGGGTTAGAGGGTGTACCGAACTTCCCCGAACGTTTGAATAGGATGTGGCTTTGCCGTATTACATGTTATAGTTTAAGAAGACTTGGCCTTCAAACGATCAACAGAACTGAAGTGTGGCCCTTAGGAAGGATTGAGATTGGCACCACTGGCTTAGAAAATCATTGATGAATAGAAGGAAGTGAGTTGGTGATAGGACAGAACCCTCAGGAACAACCCCATTAATAGCTCTAGGAGAAGAATGGTGGCCGTCTACAACTGCAGCTACAGAACGACCAGAAAGGAAGCTAGAGATGAAGGCACAGATAGAGGGATAGAAACCGCAAGTGGGAAATTCAGAAACTAAAGATATATGGTAGATTCAATCGAAAGCCTTTGAGATGTCAAGGGCAATGGCAAAGCATTTGTAAAAGTCGCAAAAGAAGGATGACCAGGAGTCTGAAAGAAATGTTAGAAAATCGCCGGTGGAGCGTCCCTGGCGGAACTCATACTGGCGAATGGAAAGCAGATTCTGATAGGAAAGGTGCTTTACATTTGTTATTAAAAGAATAGACTCAAAAACTATAGAAATACAAGATGCGAAAGCAAATGGGAAATGGTTAGAGGGCTGGGACTGGTTACCTTTCTTTGGGACAGGCTGAATGACAGCAAAGTTCCAGCAAGAAGGAAAGGTACAAGTCGTCAGACAGTTGCGAAGGAGTTTACCTACGCAAGGTGTAAGAACAGTTCTTGAGGACTACAGGAGGGTCCCCATCAGGCTCATATGCCTTGCTGGTATTAAGGCCAATGAGGGCAGAGTGTACATCAATTGACTTAAGTTAATGTCATTTATGAGGAAGGCAGAGTAGGTAAGTGATGGAGGAACAGCACCAGAATCCTCTAAGGCTGAACTGGAGGAGAAAGTTTGAGAAAATAGTTCTGCTTTTTCAGAAAAAGAAACAGCTACAGAGCCATCAGGGAGAGAAAGAGGAGGGAAGGATGATGAAGTACAGTTCTGAGAGAGGTTTTTGGCAAATGCCAGAAAGAGTGGGAAGAATTTGAGTAAGAGAATCCAGAGCATTTAGAATGAATTAAAGTATTCTTATAAGAGTGGAGAAAAGACTTAGAACAGTTCTGGACAGACATAAAACAGATGAGATTTAGGAATGGGTTGGCCCTGATAACTTTTGTAGGCCCTCTCCTTGTTGCGGACAGCATTAGAGCAAGTGTGATTAAACCAAGTTTTTTTTTTCCCACTGGTCACAGGATAAACAGAGCAATGTATGCTTCCATGCCTGAGAGAATAAGCTCCGCAGTGCGTGAGGCTAAGTCAGATGGCTCTTGGTTATGGAAGCATTGATCATGCCATGGCAAATCAGACAAGTACTGCCTGAGAGTCTCTCACTCAGCACCTCCGAAGTGCCACAGCCTACATTTCTCAGAAGGGTCCACAGGCCTTGCTGAAGTGACAGGACAGGTTAAGGTGATACAGTTGTGATTGGAGGAGCCCAGTGGACAGTAAAGTTAATAGAGTAAGGAGAAGGATTGGTTGTAAATAAGATGTCATGTATGTCTGAACTCTCTCCAAGGCAGTCAAGGAAATGGGTAGACTTCTGTAGAAGTTGCTCTAGGGAAGTATGGATAGAGATGTAGGCTTGTTCACTACAGTAGGTGGATGAAAATGAAAGTAAAGGAGCACCAAATTTGGTGGTGAACACTGAAATTGCCTAGAACTGAGATTTCAGAGAAAGGAGAAATTGATAGGATGTGCTCCATCTTAGGAAAGGGATGCTAACAAAAAAAATTCTTAGTGGATTAGGGAATAAGTACACAGCACAAACATTATTTAGTCAGAGAATGACAAAATAGCCGAAACCAAAGAGTAGAGAATACAGAGGATCAAGTTCAGAAACATGAGAGCAAGGTATATTGTTGCATAAACATATAAGTATATACATACAATATGCATAATACATATATATGATGATCTGTCCAAAAAGAAACAAGTTTTTAAGCAGCGCATCAACTAGCAGACATAGCTTGGTCGCGACAGGAGCGTTGTGTACTCGTAGCAGTGACTTTGAGTTTTAGTCTTAAGTCCCATCCACACTAGGGCTCATGTTGCACACACTGTTGAGTCTTCTTGCCCAGCTCTTGTTGCTGAGGCTGGTGATGTACACACTAATGCTATGGGCAGTGTGTGCCAGTTAGGAAAGGAGGGGGATGGACACAACACCGCAGCAATTGAAGAGACTATAATGTGGAACATTGTGGCACTAGGTTGTTCCAAAATAAAACGAATAGAAAAAACTAGACGTGGTGCAAGTTGTGGTGGTCCCATGTAATTTTAAACTTGTACCCCTTACATTCTTGTTTTTGTATTACTTGTTTTTCAACTGCCAGATACATAGATGCATTGTCAGCAGTTCTATAAAATGTAGGGTGTTGCCCTTTGACCATTCAGTACCTGTACTTTCTTCTGTCATTGCTTCGTATTGGAGATTAAAAAGAGTGGTAACAATATGGCTTCTATCAACGAAAGCCAGATGACTACTGCAAGGGCATCACTGCATCACAGCGTGTGCTGTCACCATGAAACGCCTCTTGGCCAGATTTGCCAGAAGTGCGTGGCACAGACCCTCCGCGGCAGGAAAACCCAACATGGACAACATGACGTGCAACAGTATGTGCGCCATGACCTCTGGTGTGGACGGGCCTTAACACTAGCCGCATCACGGCACGTCACTTAGTCATAGAGATAGGTGTGCCTGAATGAACGTGTCTTTAGCACACTTGGTAAATTTGCTTCTAATGCTTCTATCGTCAGAAATCGGCGACCTTTCAGGGTGGATTTTAACATTGGGGAAAGAAGAAAAAAAAAGCCTGCAGAAGCCAAATTCAGAGTCAGAGAGTAGAGTGGCTGGGGGATGATAGTCGGCTTGTGCGTCGCCATAAATTCACAAATAAGGAGCGACACTTGAGCATGGGCATTGTCATGGTACAGCATCCAGGTTTTGTTTGTCCACGCCTAAGGCCTCTTCCTTCACATTGCATCCTCAAACGTTTCAGGACGTCCAAGCAGAACTCTACTGACTGTCTGAGCATGTGGACCAGGCTCATGATGAGCGAGGTAAAAAAAATCAATCTCATCTTCATATTTGAGCTGCACTAAAGTGCTTTTTTTTTTTTTTTTTTTTTTGTCACAGTGACAATGTTCCAACCCACTGCGACGCTTGCCTTTCTGTTTCGACACTGTAGCCGTACACCCACGTTTCATCACCTGTTGTAACATTTTCAGAAAGTTTTCATTAGCATTTATATAATCAAACAGCTCCTGGCTGACTTTTACACAGTTCTCTTTTTGCTCATCTGTCAACAGACTGGCACAAATTATATGTCAAAATGTTGCATCTTCAACTTTTAGGTTAAACTCTTGTGGCACAAACTTTTATATATGCCTGCTACTTCGGAAACTTCACGGACAGTCAGGCGACGATTTTCATGGATCACAGCATGCACTTTCTCAAAGAGATCGTCGTCCCTTGACGTGTAAGGCCATCAAGATCTGGGATCGTCTTTGGTGGATGTTATTCCCAATTTCAACACCTGAAACCACTTGTGACATTGCGTAAGACTCAAATAATCCTTCCTATAAACCTGTTGCAACATCTGAACAGTCTTCACAGAAATTTTTCCTAAAATAAAACAGAATTTCACACGAACACTGTGTTCATGAAGTCCCTTCATTGTTCGACTTGTTACAAATCCGCAAGTGTACTTAACACAGGTTCATACAAATGTGTGTACCTCTCTGACTAAGTGACGCAGAGTTATGAGGCTAGTGTAGCCACCGCTACACAGCGTTCCCATAGAAATCACACTACGCATGCTAGTTGGTGCGCTGTTTATTAATTTTTTTTTTTTTCAGACTTCGTATTTATGTCTATATCAATATCTGTCTATAAATATCCATCCATCCATCATCCACTCCTACGTTGCCCCACGAGGAGCATACGAGCCCGGGACTATGCATGTTGGTCCTGACATTTAAGATGAGAGTGACCAGCCTCACTCATCCCTGAGTGGCATTACGTGAGCAATAAACCCCAACCACCCCTTGGATATAAACCTTCACCGGCTCAATCCGATTGGAGTGCCGTAATTACCCCCTAAACCACCAGACGCCAAAAGTTACCACCCAGCGTAGTAAATGGTTTCCTGGTGTACAGAAAACCATTTGGCTTGTCACTCAATGTAGAGTCACCCACGGGTAGAAATAAGAGGAAAGAATGAAGGAAAGAAAGACAGAAGAGGGAGTGTAAAGTCACCAGTAGGCAGAACGACGAGGAAAGAATGAAGGGAAGAAAGACAGAAGAGGATGGAAGGAAAGAAGGATGGAGGAGAGGAAAGGGTAGACACCCAAGAGCAGCAATACATTGAGTAAGTGGATGGCGAGCGCCCCCACCTACCACTAACGACCCCATCTACCACCACCTACATACACACACACACACACACATACACACACACACACACACACACACATATATATATATATATATATATATATATATATATATATATATATATATATATATATCTATCTATATATGTATGTATGTATATATATGTATTGTTACATAGCCTATGATTTCACCATCCTTTGTGTAATTCTAACGTACAGTATGCTGCATGTTTGATCACGAGCGTGTTCTACCTCACTCCCCCCTTCTACCCTTATAGTAGAGTAAGTCGTTCTTTCTGTTGTTCAGAGCAAGATTGTCAACTCTTTGTCCCCTATGGCTTCATTTGCGCGTCCTTCTTACAAGTTCTATCAAGCTCTGCCGGCCCCTATATAATGAGCTCAGTCTCTACATTAATTGCCACTTAGATCTACTCCTCATTTTGCTCACATCTCTGTCCTCCTCTGTACAGTTGTTATTATTGTGAGTGCTCAGGAAGTTTCCAGCCATCTAGCAGCTGTGTAATTTGAGTATAAGTGTTATTACATTTTTTCCTTGTACTGTATAGCATATGGTGTTGATTCGTATGCCTAATGAGGTTTTTGTGATTCATGTGTTTTTATGTCAGTCATTTTTGATAATATTTTGTATCTGTAATAATATATCTTGCATTCACTGAGCATTATCCGGTTTTCTCATTTTATCAGGGCTGACTTAGATAAATTTACTCTTGCTAATTTCGTGTTAATGGAGGCTATTGCAGTTAACCATATATTTAACATGTTTTTTGCCATTACATTATCCTTACGAGTCCTGAATGTTTAGTTGTTAGTTTGAGCATTAAACTTTAACTTGTAATTTTACCTAACCCTTTTGTTTTGAACCTGGAACTTTGCGGGACAGTTTTCTCTGTTCCGTAACATAAATTTGGCGACCTCTTATCAGGATATTCAGGATATTATCATAAGGATATTGCTTGATTTTTTGTGACTGTGATCTATTCATGATGTCTACTATTACTACGCTTGATGAAGCCAAAGATTTTTTGTCAAATGTGCAAACAGTGTGTGATATAGAAAACAGAACAAAGAATGAACTTAAGCTTGTTGCTCAACAATTGGGAATTGCTGTTCGCTTTCATCATTCTAAAGATCAAATTGTTGACATGATTAATGAAAGCTTGTTTAATGTAACTCCTCCAAATGAACAAACGCAGATTGAATTAGCTAAGTTACAGCTAGCCCTGCAGGAGGCTCGTGCTAAGGAGGCTGAATTTCAGGCAAATGCTAAGGAGGCTGAGTGTCAGGCTCGTATTCAGGAGGCACAGGCACAGGCTCAGACACAAATTGAACTTGCTAGGATTCAGGTAGACCATGAGTATCGTATGAAAGAAGGTGGAACTGGATCATCTAGCTCTGATGATTTTGATGTGGCTAAAAATTTTAAACTTGTCCCTCCTTTTAATGAATCTCATTTAACAAAGTATTTTCAGTTGTTTGAGAGGGTAGCTACAGGTTTTAATTGGCCCAAAAAGTATTGGCCAGTACTCCTTCAAACTGTTCTCACCGGTAAAGCTCAAGTAACTTATGCATCTTTGCCTCAGGATCAATGTGATAATTATGATATAGTTAAGAGCTTGATTCTTAAGGCCTATGAGCTTGTTCCTGAAGCCTATAGAGTAAAATTTAGGACAACTTATCAGCAAGATAAGCAATCCCATGTTGAGTATGCAAAAATCAAAGAAGATCTGTTAGAGCAGTGGTTAAATTCTAAGAATGTGGATTCTGATTTTGACAAATTTAAGCAGATGATTTTGCTGGAGGACTTCAAAAGGTGTATTAATAATGATGTAAGCCTATATCTTGATGAGAGAAGAATAGATAATTTGTCTGATGCTGCAGTTTTAGCTGATGAATATGTTCTCACTCACAAGAGATATTCTAGAGAAAAAAGGAAAGCTGAGAGTAAGTACGTTGCCTTTACTCAGAGTACAGGTAACAAGAAAGAGAATAAAGATGATGTTTCTCAGGAAGTAAATACCAGCTTCACCTCTAGATTTCAGAAAAGTAAATGTACTTATTGTAGTAAGCTTGGTCATACTACGGAGAAATGTTTCAGGAGACAGCGTGATGTGAACAAAAAGGAGTCTTTAAATATTCAGTCAATTAGTCTAGTGTCCACCCTTGAGAGTTCCCAGAATTCTTTAACCGAGTTAATTGAACCTGGCTTGAGGGGTAAATTAAATTCGCATGATGAAGCTCCTCTTTTGAGCAGTAACGTAGGTGACACTCTCAAGAGTTCATGTGCTAATTTCCTGTCTGATGGTTTTGTCAGTCCTCTGGACAGTAATGACAGGAAATCAGTTACAATATATCGTGATACAGGTGCTTGCCAATTCCTTATGCTGACCAGTGTTCTAGGCTCTAATGTTAATTCCTCTGATGAAACTGTAATCTTACAAGGTGTAGGGAATAATTACTTCTCTGTCCCTCTGTGCAGAGTGAATTTAGAGTCTGGTTTTGTTAATGGTTCCGTTATGGTTGGGTTGGTTGAGACACTCCCAATGTCAGGTGTAACTTTCTTACATGGAAATGATATTGGTGGAAGTCAAGTGTGTCCAGCTCTTCAGTTGTCTAGTGAGCCAGTGGCTGCGGCCCAGGATTGTGATGTCCCTGATGTGTTCCCTGCATGTGCTGTCACTAGGGCTAAGTCTAAAGTTACTGGTGACTTAGAGGATAATGATGATAATGATGTTATCCTAGCTGACACTTTTCTTGCTAATTTGGACCACTCACCAGATGAGGCAGTACCCCGTAGTGTTGATAATTTGTTTCGTCAAGAGTTGGTTGAGTTGCAGGTTGCTGACCCTGAGTTGAAAGGTCTAGCTAACTCTGCTTGCAGTGAGGAAGAGTCAGCCGGTGCTTCTACATGTTAGGAGTACTTATGAGGAAGTGGAGACCCCCAACAGCATCAGCCGACTGTGAATGGGAAGTTGTACATCAAAGTTGCCATCCCTCGTGTTTGTAGGCAGGATATCATTAGAGTGGCTCATGATTCCAGTTTGGTAGGACACCTTGGAGTGAGGAAGACTGTGGCACGCATTTTGAAACACTTCTACTGGCAAGGTATCTTCAGGGATGTTTCCTGGTATTGTAAGTCTTGTCACACCTGTCAAGTTGTGGGGAAGTGTAATCAGACCGAAAAGGTCGCACCTTTAGTTCCCATTCCTCCTTTTGAGGCGCCTTTCACCCGTGTGTTGGTGTATATTGTGGGTCCTCTTCCTAAGACTTCTTCAGGATTTTCTTATGTGTTGACCCTGATTGATATGGCTACTCATTATCCTGAAGCCATTCCACTTTGAAATATCTCAGCAAAGAACGTGGTTAAGGAAATGCTAGGGTTCTTCACAAAGTTTGGTCTGCCCAATGAGGTACAGTCAGACCGGGGAAGTAATTTCATGTCAAATGTTTTCAAGCAGTCTCTGAAAGAGTTGGGCATCACCCAGATCACGCCTTCAGCTTACCATCCCCAGACCCAAGGAGCGTTGGAGAGATATCATCAAACACTCAAATCGATGCTCAAGAAATACTGTTTGGAACATCAGAAAGACTGGAATAAACGTCTTCCATTCGTTGTATTTGCCGCAAGAGAATCTCCAAATGAATCACTGGGCTTCTCACCCTTTGAACTACTGTTTGGCCATGAAGTAATAGGACCCCTCAAGTTACTCAAGGAATGCTGGCTGTCGGAGGAAGATGACGTCAACCTGCTGGAGTATGTGATGAAGTTCAAAGAATGGCTGTCCACTGGTTTACAGCTGGCGAGAGAGAATTTAGGAGCTGCTCAGGAGAAGATGAAGACTTGGTATGATAAGAAGTCCAGGTTACGCCACTTTCAGCCGGGAGATCAGGTTTTGATTCTGCTACCGGTGCATGGGCAACCTCTTCAAGCCAAGTTTAGTGGTCCTTATTTCGTGGAGAAGAAACTCAGTGATGTCAACTATGTCATCGCCATACCAGGTCGTAGAAAGAACAAGCAACTTTGTCACATCAACATGCTAAAGTTATATCACAGGCGGGACGAAAATAACCCAGTCTGCACTGTAGCTGTTCCACCCGAGTCTGCAAGTGAAGTTCTCCCATGCAGTATGAGCCTGAGTGATAGTTTGGGGAAGAATCCTGATATCATGAATGATCTCCAGACTAAGCTTTCTCATCTAGGTCCCGAGGAAAGGCAGGAGTTTTCGGCATTACTGCAGGAGTACCCGCAAGTGTTCCGTGCTACTCCAGGAAAAACCACTGCGTTGATGCATGATGTCGATGTTGGAGATGCAAAGCCAATTAAACTGCCTCCTTACCGTGTGAACCCAGTGAAAGTTCCTCTCATCCAGAAGGAGATTGGCTACCTGTTGGACCACAAGATGATTGAGCCCTGTCAGAGCGAGTGGAGTTCTCCTGTCACTCTAGTCCCTAAGCCAGATGGGTCACAGCGGCTTTGCATTGACTACAGACGTGTTAATCAGATAACCAAAACAGACACTTACCCTCTCCCTCGTGTGGAAGATTGCATAGACAAGATCGGAAAGGCTAGGTACATAAGTAAGTTTGATTTGTTAAAGGGATACTGGCAAGTACCTATGACTGAACGTGCTAGGGAGATCTCATGTTTTGTAACACTAGGAAAGACTTTTGCATGTTCTGTAATGCCATATGGTATGAAGAATGCACCAGCCACATTTCAGAAGCTCATGAATGTTGTAACGGAGGGTTTGGC
Organism: Coenobita brevimanus; assembly: GCF_032717465.1. NCBI lineage: Eukaryota > Metazoa > Arthropoda > Malacostraca > Decapoda > Coenobitidae > Coenobita > Coenobita brevimanus. Next base: position 33,210,302 of record NC_137019.1, read on the forward strand.
AGGGTGTGTTGTTTATATTGATGATGTATTAAACTTCAGTGATAACTGGAAAGATCACCTATGTCATGTCAGTAAATTTCTTGAGCGTTTGGTTCAGGCTAATCTTGTAGCTAATTTATCAAAGTGTGAGTTTGGTCAAGCTGAAGTTCAGTACCTTGGGTACGTAATTGGTGATGGACACGTTGCACCACCAGGAGCTAAGGTTCAGGTTATATATAAGTGATCTTCCCAGACCTAAAAGTAGGAAAGAGCTACAAAGATTTTTGGAAATGGTAGGTTATTACCGGAGATTTGTTCTTAACTTTTCAATTCTTGTATCACCAATTACAGACCTACTGAAAAAGGGAGTTAAATTTGTCTGGACCGATAACTGTGAATCCTCTTTCAGCAAACTTAAAGCTATCCTATTAAGTCAGCCAGAGCTCGCTACTCCAAATTTTGCTAAGCCTTTTAAGATGGCTGTTGACGCAAGTGATACAGGAGCTGGGGCTGTTTTGCTGCAAGAGGATGATCAGGGCATTGAACACCCTGTATCTTATTACAGTAAGAAGTTCACTCCACCTCAAAAGAACTAGTCAACTATTGAGAAAGAGCTTTTGGCCTTGAATTTGGGTTTACAGCATTTTTCATTTTATTTGTGTTCTGGTTTTGACCCCATAGTCATTTATACCAATCATAACCCGCTGAAATTCCTTAGTAAGTTTAAAGATAAAAATCAGAGATTGACAAGATGGAGTCTACTTCTTCAGGAGTGTTCATTAGACATACAGCATGTCAAGGGGAAAGAAAATGTTATTGGAGATTGCTTATCTAGACTTTAGAGAGATTGTTTTAGAGTAATAAGAAATTTCCTTTGTAAATTTCTCTTTTCTTTGCGAGGTGTTACATAGCCTATGATTTCATCATCCTTTGTGTAATTCTAACGTACAGTATGCTGCATGTTTGTTCACGAGCGTGTTCTACCTCTTTCCCCCCTTCTACCCTTATAGTAGAGTAAGTCGTTCTTTCTGTTGTTCAGAGCAGGATTGTCAACTCTTTGTCCCCTATGGATTCATTTGCGCGTCCTTCTTACAAGTTTTATCAAGCTCTGCCGGCCCCTATATAATGAGCTCAGTCTCTACATTAATTGCCACTTAGATCTACTTCTCATTTTGCTCACATCTCTGTCCTCCCCTGTACAGTTGTTGTTATTGTGAGTGCTCAGGAAGTCTCCAGCCATCTAGCAGCTGTGTAATTTGAGTATAAGTGTTATTACATTTTTTCCTGGTACTGTATAGCATAAGGTGTTGATTCGTAGGCCTAGTGAGGTTTTTGTGATTCATGTGTTTTTATGTCAGTCATTTTTGATAATATTTTGTATCTGTAATAATATATCTTGCATTCACTGAGCATTATCCGGTTTTCTGATTTTATCAGGGCTGACTTAGATAAATTTACTCTTGTTAATTTCGTGTTAATAGAGGCTATTGCAGTTAACCATATATTTAACCTGTTTTTTGCCATTACATTATCCTTATGAGTCCTGAATGTTTAGTTGTTAGTTTGAGCATTAAACTTTAACTTGTAATTTTACCTAACTCTTTTGTTTTGAACCTGGAACTTTGCGGGACAGTTTTCTCTGTTCCGTAACAATATATATATATATATATATATATATATATATATATATATATATATATATATATATATATATATATATATATATATATATATATATATATATATATACAGGGTGTCCCTGGAGGTATGTCAAAAACTTTGAGAAATAACAGACGAGGGAATTCTAAGCAAAAAATATAATATGAACATGTGACCAAATCTCAACCGTTTCGGAGCTACAATTACTGATGACCTAATGGGTGAAAATGGTCTCCTTCATAATTCGCCCATCAGGTCATCAGTAACTGTAGCTCCGTAACGGTTGGAATTTGGACACAAGTTCATATAACATTTTTTCCTCAGAATTCCCTCCTCTATCATTTCCCAAAGTTTTTGATTTAACCCCCTGTGGCGGGGGGGTACAGAATCTGGCCGCACTATGGGGTGGTACTACTACTCTGCGGCCAGGTTGTGTTAGGAAGAATACTGCCACCGTATTCCCTGCGTGTCGTAAAAGGCGACTAAAAGGGGCGGAGTGAGGGGACTAGGGACCCCCTCCTCTGTTTTTTAGTTCCTAAAACGAGACAGGCCAGAGAAAGGGATGGGGGATGGAGTTATCCCCGTACCCTGAAGATTTGGTCTATGAATGTGCGTGGATGTAGTACGATTGAGGCTAAAAGGGAGGAGATTGGGAGAATGTTTGTGAGAAGAAAGTTGGATATGTTAGCTTTGAGTGAAACGAAGATGAAAGGGAAGCGTGAGTCTATGTTTGGAAGTGTCAATGGAAGATTGTCAGGTGTTGATAGAGGAAGGGCAAGAGAAGGTGTGGCCTTGTTAGTGAGTCCGGAAGTACAGCAGGGTGTGATTGAATGGAAGGAGGTGTCATCGAGACTGATGTGGGTGAAAGCGAAATTTGAACGTGAGTTGTGGGTGTTTGTGAGTGCATATGGGCCTGGTAGTGAAAGGGTTGAGGAAGAGAGGGAGTCTTTCTGGAATGATGTTCATGAGTGTCTGCAGAGTTTTAGAGCGAATGTGAATGTGGTAATGATGGGAGATCTGAATGCTAGAGTGGGAAATGTAGCAGCTGAAGGTGTAGTTGGTATGCATGGTGTGCCTGGAACAAATGAAAATGGGGAACGAATGATAGGGATGTGTGTTGAGCGAGAGATGGTGATTGGAAATCCTCTGTTTGAGAAGAAAGATATTTACAAGTATACATGGGTGAGACAGGAGGGTGGAAGGGTTATTGATAGAGCTTTGATGGACTATGTGGTTGTGTCCAGGAATGTAATAGGAAGATTGTTGGATGTGAGAGTTCTGAGAGGGGAGGGTGGAGGTATGTCTGACCACTACCCGGTGGAGGGAAAGTTAAGAGTAGGTAAGAGATAGGTGAGAGCTAGGAGGGTTAGGTGTGGCAGGGAGATTTTGAAAGTGAGTGAGTTGGATAAAAGAGAGAAAATGATAGAGTATCAGGAGAAATTGAAAGATAAGTGGAATGCAGTGAAAGATCAGGAAAATGGCAGTGTGGAGGAGGAATGGCAGTTGTTTAAGAGTGCTGTGGTGGGGGATGCAGAAGAGGTGTGTGGTGTGAGACGTGTGGGTGGTGGTGTAAGAAAAGGAAGTGAATGGTGGTGTGAGGAAGTAAGTATGGCTGTGGCTGAGAAGAGATGTGCATATGAAGTGTGGCTGCAGAGGAAGGATGAGGTGTCATATGAGAGGTATAAGGAAAAGAGGAATAGGGCGAGAAGGGCTGTGCGTGATGCTAAAGCGGCAGCAGATGAGAGGTGGGGTAGGCGGCTGACTGAAAATTTTCAACAGAATAAGATGTTCTGGAAGGAGGTGAAAAGGGTGCGAAAGGGAGAGTCTGGGAAGGAAGAACGAGTAAAAGCAGAGGATGGAAGGATGTTAATTGAGATGGATGTAGGAAGGAAGAGATGGGCAGAATATTTTGAAAGATTGTTAAATGTAGAGAAGGAAATGGTGGCTGAGATTGTTGCTTTTGGAAGGGTGCAAGGAATAAATGTGTTAGGAGAGTTGAATGATTCTTTGATCACGAAGGAAGAAGTGGAGAAGGCAGTAAAGGAGATGAAAACAGGGAAGGCTGCAGGTATGGATAGGTGTGCTGTGGAATGCCTGAAGGGTGGTGGAGTAACTATTGTTGACTGGTTAGTAAGATTGTTGAATATGTGCTTTGTGAAAGGTATGGTGCCAATTGACTGGGCAAGTGTTACTGTGGTCCCATTGTATAAAGGCAAGGGTGACAAGTATGAATGTACTAGCTTTAGGGGTATAAGTCTCTTGAGTGTTGTAGGGAAGGTGTATGGTAGAGTGTTAATTATGAAAGTTAGAGATGGTACAGAGGGAGAGATTGGTGATGAGCAGTGTGGCTTTAGGAGGGGGAGAGGATGTGTGGATCAGGTGTTTGCTGTGAGACAAGTGTGTGAAAAATATTTAGCAAAAGGCAAGGATGTGTTTTGGGCATTCATGTATTTAGAGAAAGCATATGATAGAAATGATAGGGAGGCTTTGTGGACTGTTTTAATATTGTATGGACTTGATGGTATGGTACTAAAAGGGGTGAAAAGTTTTTATGTAAATAGTAGAGCGTTTGTAAGAGTGGGAAATGCTGTGAGTGATTGATTTCCTGTGAGAGTGGGGCTGCGACAGGGATGTGTGATGTCGCCTTGGTTGTTTAATATTTATATGGATGGTGTTGTAAGGGAGGTGAATGCAAGAGCTTTGAGTGGAGGTCTGAGTCTGGTGAATGTTGATGGTGGAGAGTGGAATCTGCAGCAGCAGCTGTTTGCAGATGATACTGCAGTGGTGGCTGATTCAGAGGAGAAATTGTGACAGTTGGTAGAGGAGTTTGGAAGGGTGTGTGAAAGGAGGAAATTGAAAGTAAATGAGAACACTGGTAAAGTGATGAAGTGTACAAGGTTGGTAGATGGTGGGGGGATGAATATAGTTTTGAATGGTGAGTTGCTTGAGGAGGTAGAGTGTTTTAAATATTTAGGGCCACATGTTGCTGTGGATGGAAAAATAGATGCGGAAGTAAAGTTTAGAATGAATGAAGTAGGAAAGGTGCTGGGAGGAATGAAAAAGGTGTTTAGATGTCGTTCACTTAGAATGGATGTAAAGAGAAGGCTGTATTAGGGTATTGTCGTACCGACTGCGTTATATGGGGCTGAAACATGGAATATGGGTGTAGCAGAGAGGAAAAGTTTGAATGTAATGGAAATGAGGTGTCTGAGGAGTATGTGTGGAGTGACGCATATGGATCGAGTGTGAAATGATGAAATGCGAAGGAGAACTGGAGTTGTTCAGGAGATGGCTGATAGAGTTGAGCAGAGGGTGTTGCGATGGTTTGGGCATATGGAGAGAATGGATAATGAGCGATTGGTGAAAAAGATAACTAGATCTGATGTGAGAGGTGTAAGGCTGAGAGGGAGACCACGAATAGGATAGATGGACAGTGTGAAGAGAGCGCTGGTTGTGAGAGGGATGTCTGTTGAGCAAGGAAGAGTGGCTGTGCGTGACAGAAATAAATGGAGAGAAATTGTGAGTGAATAAATGATGATGCAGCCCTGAGGGGATATTCTCCCTCATTTGGTCTGATCAGCTAGTCAGGTCAGGTGTGGGTAAGGGGATGGGTCTATTATGATGTGGTAGGGGTAAACCAGCTCTGCTGTCGGGCCCTGATGCGGATGTCACTGATTGTACTGTGCAGTTGACCCTTGTGCGGTGTGGTGCAGTGAGGATTTGTCACTTCTTCCCTTTGGGGCTATGATGCGAATGAATGTGTTTCAATCGATGTGTAAATGGGGAGTGTGTCGTCCTGTCTCGGCTACCTCCCTTTCCTTGGGGGAAGCAGCCTAGGTGTATATATATATATATATATATATAAATATATATATATATATATATATATGGAGCCTCTGTGGTACAGTGGTAGAGTGTGCGTTTCGCACGCTGGTGAACGGGGGTTCGCCTCCTGCCAGAGTTGTAAAAACTTTGGGAATCGTTCACCGAGCCACTTGCTAATTTGGTGGACATAAGGGGTGCTGTGGTTGAACCAGTGTCGCATACTAGTATGCTTGCACCCAGTCGGCTTAAGGCGGGCCGATTACACTTGGTTCACAGACTACACACACATCCAAAGCCACTACAACACTACAATTACACTTACAAGCACTTCTCACCCTACATACAGTCTCTACCAGACAGCCTAAGCCACTGGGTAGAGATACATTGGCTTGTATCGTTTCTGCTTCGGTAGGGATAGGCCGGTCCTGCAGTGGACCTATATATATATATATATATATATATATATATATATATATATATATATATATATATATATATATATATATATATGCAAAATAACCAAAGGAGAAATGAAAGGAGCGACAGTGAGTACTTTCGTATAATACATCTTCAGAGTGAGACAGAAGCGTAAAGGGCAGAGGTCTTTTATGCACACCCGCAGCAGGGAGTGGCACACAACAAAGGATGACCTGAATCTAAAAATGGGCGATACACAGAACAATAGGTATCTTTATTTTTTCTTCCTTAGGGATGCACCTGACAAAATACATAAATTATATACATGTATATTTATGTACTTATATATACGTATACATATGTATATATCGAATATATAAATTATATATATGAATATATATGTGCCCCCTGGGGAAGGGGGGATAGAATACTTCCCCAGTATTCCCTGTTTGTCGTAAGAGGCGACTAAAAGGGACACTTTTATCTACATTCTTTTTGCTCTCTTTCTTTCCCTTGTACTTTGTCTGTCCAAACCCTCTGCATTTTACTTTATTTTAGTTAATATCCTCTCTCCACTGTCTGGTTCCTGCTAGTCACTGGCATTGGCTCCAGGGTAAAATATTTTACTGCCTAAGAAATCTTGATGAACTCTGGTGACGAAGCAATGGCCCTCAGTTCCGTGCAGCAAGTGGGCAGGGGGTGCTAAGAATCCCACGGTGTAAAAATAAGTTTATACATCCAAAAAGAACCTTAAGAATAGGAAACTGGAATGTTCGAACTCTCAATCAGGCTGGTAAAATGGAAGAGCTTAATTCAGTGTTCAAGGAATACAAGATGGATATTTGTGCTCTTACAGAAGCAAGGTTGCTTGGAGTTGATAAAATGAATTTGGAAGATGGTATTTCTATGGTGGTTTCTGGTAGGAGTGATGGAAATCATTACCAAGGAGTAGGCTTACTGCTGAGTAGAGATGCTTGTAAGGCAGTATGAGAGTTTGAACCAATTAATGAGCGCTTGCTTTATGCTCGTTTAAAATCTGACCATGGTAATATCAGTATGGTTGTAGGGTACGCCCCGACAAATGAGGCTGCTGATGAAATGAAGGATGACTTTTATGAGAAGCTGCAGGATGTAATGAATAGAGTGGCAAGACATGATGTGTTAGTTTGCAGTTGTGATTTTAATGAGATTATTGGAAGTTGTAGGGATGGCTTTGAAGACTGTGTGGGTAAGGAGGGTGTTGGTGTAAGAAACGAAAATGGGGTGCGACTTGGAAGCTTTTGTTTGGCAAATGACCTCATAATTGGTGGAACTATCTTTGAGCATAGAAAAATACATAAGACTACTTGGATTTCACCATCAGGTAAATATTGTAACCAGATTGACCACATTGTAATTAGCAGAAGGCATAGGAGTTATTTGCAAGATGTTTGCGTAAGGAGGGGGGCAAATATAGGTAGTGATCATCAACTTGTTGTGTCAAAGATTAAAATAAAACTTAAGAGAAACGTTAATGGTAATTGTATAGGAGGTAATAATTATGATTTTGATGAGCTGAGAAGTGATGAAAGCACGAGTTTCGGTGGGAATGTAGGAACAGGTTTCTAGTCCTGCAGACTTTGATGGAATCTGAGGACAATGATATTAATCAAATGTGGAGAGAGGTAAAAGAGGTTTTGCATGAGAGTGCTAAGGTTACTATTAAGAAAAAGGGAAAAGCGAGAATGAAAAAGTGGATGTCAGATGAAACAGAAAAGGAAAGAGGCTAAGTTAAGAAGTGAAGAACAACATGTTGATGGCCCGGTAGTTGAAGTACTTAGAGCAAAGTACTGGAGTTTACATTCTGAAGTAAAAAGACTCGTTAGACGTGATAAGAGGAGACTATATGATGAAAAGGCGACAGAGACAGAAAATAAATTAAGTAAAAATGACGGTCAGAGCACAAGAGCAGCGTATCAGGCCATAAAAGAATTAACTGGGACTGAAAAGAGAAGGAATGAAATACCTGTACGAGATAGAAATGGTAATTTGATGACTAAAGATTTGGATATAAAAGGAAGGTGGAAAGAGCACTTTGAATCTGTTCTAAATAGACCAATCCCAGCTGAAGAGGATATTTTGCCAGCCGAAAGAGATTTCCAGATAGAAACAGGGGATATAACTTTGGAAGAGGTAGCAAATCTGTAATGGAGTTAAAGAATTTTAAGACCCCAGGAGAGGATGGAATATTTCCTGAAATGCTTAAGATGGAAAATGACGAGTTGATGAATGCGCTTTTGAAACTTTTTAATGTGGCTTGGGATAATAGTGGAATTCCAGAAGAGTGGAAAAATGGAGAGATTATAAAAATACCAAAAAAGGGAGATTTAAGTGTGTGTGGCAATTGGAGGGGGATAACTTTGACACCTGTAGTTGCAAAAGTCTTTTCCAAAATCTTGTTGAACAGAATAGAGCCAGTAATTGATACAATTTTAAGAGAAGAACAAGCGGGATTTAGAAAGGGTCGAGGTTGTAATGATCATATTTTTATTGTAAGGCATCTGATGCAACAAACTAATGAGATGAAAATGCCACTTAGTATGTGTTTTGTGGATTTTGAAAAGGCGTTTCATAGTGTTTCACGAGGAGCTATGTTGAAAATTATGAGATTCTATGGTATACCAGAAAAGTTTGTAATTATTATTAGAAGCCTGCATGAAGGTACTTTTTGTAAGGTAATGGTAGATGGTTCTTTGAGTGATCCATTTCAAGTTATGTCAGGAGTGATTCAAGGAGGAGTTCTTTCGCCATTGTTGTTTGTTTTGGTTATGGATTCTGTTATGAAAGGGGTTGTAGGGAGAACAGGTGCAGGAATTAACTGGAACGAAAATAAGAAGCTGATGGATTTAGACTATGCTTATGATATTGTACTGATTTGCGGAAGTATTTACGAGACGCAGAGAGTGCTTGATTGTCTGGTGGAGGAAGGAGAAAAAGTGGGATTGGTAGTAAATTGTGGAAAGACTGAAATTATTAATATGAACCTGGAGAACCAAATCGATTGTGTAATTGGGAATAATGTGGTGAAGAATGCAGAAAACTTTAAATATCTGGGAACGATTGTATCATCTAATGGATCATTAAACAATGAAATTGAGGAGAGGATTAGACAGGCTTGGCGAGCTGTTGGAATGTTGGAATCTGTTTGGAATAATAATATGCTTTCGGTACATACTAAAGTGAAAATTTACAAGTCCATGGTTAGACCAATTTTAATTTACGGGCATGAGTCATGGTACAGTACAATTGCAACAGATCAGAAAGTATTAGGATTTGAGAATAAAATACTGAGAAGGATTCTTGGGGTAAAGTGGCAAGACAGAGTTACAAATGCAAGAATAAGGGATATTACGAGAGTGGAACCAGTTAATGAATATGTGAGACTGTCTCGCTGGAAGTGGCTGGGGCACACATACAGAAAAGAAGGTAGTTTAATACAGGATGTGCCAGAGTGGACTGTTAGAGGAAGAAGAGGTAGAGGTAGGCCGAGGGAAACCTGGTTGAGGACAATGAAAAAAGAAGCAGGAGAGGAGTGTTGGTGGGACCTGAAGGAGATGGCAAGAGACAAATATTGGTGGAGACAGTTCATTGAGGGCCTATGCATCCCGTGCGGTGCCACAGGAAATGATTGATTGATTGATTGATATATATGTACTTATACGTATACATATACTGTATATCGAATACTTAAATTATACACACACACACACACACACACACACACACACACACACACACACACAGAGGGCGGGTCGAATTCCTATGAACTTAGAGTTGCTAGTATGAAACTTGGTGGAAATGATGCTCCATCACGGTCACTACGCCACTGCACAAACGGTTTCTGTGTTGTGTACGCTTACATCAGCAACTTTCACTCCAAAATCGAGGAAATGATGACCAAATTAAGAATCTGAATGATACGTGTTAGAGGATTTCTCGCACCATTTAGCTTTGAACGAACGATAAAATCATTTGCTTGCCTGTATTCGATATATTCAAACAGTATTCTGCCAATAAAAAAAAAAAAAATGTAGATGTATATGAAACACCAATCAGTGACAAACAACATAACGCATTTCAGATCTATTTCTTTAGGAACCGTAATCACGAACCGGGCACGTATGTTCCAGTCAGAAATCTTTTTCACTCTCACGTTTTGGGTAATCTCTGCGAGACCGATTACGCTGCAGAAGCATGCCATGTCGCGCCCAATGCCTGTAGCCTTTTTGCGTGGTCGATGTTACATCTTTGACGCAACACTCCACACCTTGATAGTGACAAGGGTAGCGTTGGTCCAAGATCATGGGTTGGCTACCGTCCATTGTGACTTTCTTCAAAAGTGGAGGGATTGTGATAGACGATTTGTCTAGCAACACCAGCTCGGTGTAACTCTTGGCCTAGAAATCTATCTTCAAAGCAGATTTGTCAAATACTCTGGCATCGTCGCTATCGTTCTCCCACGCTCACTGGAGTGCAACAGCCATGCAATGTACGTGTGGATCTTCATCAGCAACAGCCAACAGCTGGATATTTTCAGGATGGCAGAAGTAATTGTTATTGCTGAGGATTGGGCAAACGATGCCCTGATCTTCTGGTGGCAATTCTTGCTCCATCCTGACACGAACTGTTCACTCTCACTTTAAACCAAGCTGTCGCGTAAAAGTTGAGAATGAATGAAACAAGTCATTTCAATACTGGAGATGGCTCTTCTGACAAAGTGTAGAGCAGCAATGAATGGTTGGCTTTAGTTAGCCACCTTGCATGGTTCAGTGGCCCTGGCTGCGGAGATGGTTTCAAAACTACACCCTCGGCTCCTCCAACTTGCATTGCCAGACATGCGCAATGCAAGTATCGCTGATCTTTCCTGAAATCCTTCTCAACTTCATCTGGTAGAGTGCAAATTTTACCACACACCCGTTCATAGTCTACAGTCGTCAGATCATTTGGATTGAACTTAAGGGGTCTACCCACTTCCCCTTTAGAGCCAGTTGAACCCGTCATTGCACTGTCAATGGTGTCAAAATACCGTCTGGAAACTACTTTGATGAGATGTAACAAACACACAAGCCATTGTAATGGTCTCTCCAGCTGGGTTTCCAGCACACGAATCACCTCATTTTTCTTGCCACTACCATCACAAACAATACTGTAGCTTGCCGTGATTCTGCTGAATCGGTCTCATGGGCAACCAACATGATTTCCTTAGCAATGTTCACTGCTTTTCTACTTTCAGGGGAGACATGAACTATGTAAGCAACATCAGGGAAGTAAATTACCGAGTACTGGTCTTCCTTGATGATGACCCTCTCACCTTGAGGGTTTTGCCCAGTCTTGTCAATTTTACTATCAAAACCCCGACAAACTAACTATGTCATGGTGCTTTCATGCTGTTGAACAGCAATATCCCTCCAGTATCTTCTTTGATGCTGAAGTTTGCTGGAATCAAGTTTGTTTTCCTCAGCAAGAGTACCTATGTCCTCCAGTGCGGCAATCACTATGAAGCATATACCTCTGTTGCTCATTTGGCATTGGTCCGATACACGACATAGTCCAGAATATGCCTGGACTGACCCCGTTTGCCTCTCTCTATTTCTTCAGTACCATCATCGTCATATTAATCATCTGATTCATCACAACTAGTATCATCAATATCATCCCCACATGCTGTTCCTACAGCTTCTTCATCATGCATAGCTTCCTGAACTGACTTTTCATGAAGCTTTTTTTCCTTTGTCTGCTTGCAGTGAGTTCATTTTTTGCTGTCTTTTGCTTGTCTACTTTGCCGATGTACATTTTCCTACAACTGCTTTGGTCCACCCAAAAGGGCCACTCTTCAGGAGGTATCTTGAAAGCCCTGGCATGGCGACACTCAGACCTCTCTCTCGAGCATGAACATTTTAGTAGCATTTACAGCAGCAGATATCAAATAGAAATTCAAGGCTGGCCAACTTCTCCAAGCAGGTGCTTGAAGTCCTTTTGTTTGCAGAGTATTTTCTTACCTCCTGAGCTTTTGTTATCAAGCGTTTCACACGGATGACAATTTTCTTGTAGTCAATTCTAGGAATCGATGCCTTCTCCTATAGTTCTACTACTCGGTCAGCAATAGCTTCAGTGTGGGCTTGCTTCCATGATAATGGATCTGTCATTTTCTTCCAAGTATTCTCTAATGTCATCTTTGCATGTAGACAGCTGATGCACTGGAAGACTACGAGGTAAAGCAAATACGGAATCTTTGATCTTTTTTCTCGTGCTGCAGGTAGTCTTTATTTCAACACAGGGTATAAATGAATGCAAAAAGTTAAAACTAACAGTTGACAAGCACAATTCATTTGTGTTACCAGTAACAAAGCTGTCAAAATCAGTATTGTCACTGTCACAGCTGCCAAAGCTCGTCTATCTATCCAGACGCCTTAATCCCGTACAGGGTGGCCACAAACAAATCGATTCCACGTCGCCCTGTCCCACGCCATTTCACTGCCCTGCTCCCAACTCACACCCCCCTCTCTCATATACCTCTCCACACCATCCATCCATCTCATCCTCAGCCTCCCCCTACCTTTCCCCCCCTCCACCTCATTCACATACACTTTCCTCGTCAGTCTCTCACCCTCCATCCTCTCCACATGGCCAAACCACCTCAGTGTGTTCCTCCTAATGCTTCCTGTCACATCCACATCCACACCACAATGCTTCTCTATATCCTTATTTGTCAGCTTCTCTCTCCATGTGACTCCACAGGCTCCTCTTAAATAACTCATTTCCACTGCTTTCACTCTTGACTTGTGTTCTTCCAACAACGTCCAAGCTTCACTTCCATACGTTAGAGTTGGTATCACAATACTGTCATGCAGTAAGTTTTTCACTTCCATGCTCACCTCCTTGTTCCTTATCATTGCTTTCAAGGAACCAGCAATCTTTCTTCCTTGTTATACTTTCAATCACATCACCCTCCAAACTTGCATCCTTACTCATCACACTCCCCAAGTACTTAAACATACTCACATTATCCATCTCATCACCATCCAACCTCACTGTACAATCACTGGCTTCACCTATCTCAAAGGCCATCACTTTACTCTTCCCTACATTCACCTTTAGATTTCGTTTCTTACACACTCTTCAAAACTCATCCACCAAGCCTTGCAGATCCCCTTTGTCTTCACTTAAAAACACAGTATCATCTGCAAACAACAGTACAGGGAGTTTCCAAACACTACCTTCTCTCACTAGGGCCACTCCAGCATCCACTGCCCTACCCTGTATCTCTTTTATTACCCCATCCATGTACAGACTGAACAACCATGGAGACATGACAAACCTCTGTTTCAACCCAACCTTCAAAGAGAAAAATTCACTCAGTTCACCATCCACACACCCTGCATGCTTAGCACCATCATACATACTCTGCACAGTATTCAACAACTTCCCGTCTACTCCATATATTCTTAACCCCTTAACCGCGAGGCATCACTTTCGTGATGCTTGTGAGCAAGGAATCATACCGCGGGGCATCACTTTTGTAATTCTGTGTTATTTCGAATTTGCCCAGGCTTTCAAGTGGTGGCCTGTATCATCTATCAGTACTGCCAATATCCAACACTAGTCAGCACTCCTAATCTCATCTGTACTCCCATCCATTGTTGACAATTTAGCCATTTCTCCGTTTTTGACTCCCCTCCCTACCTCCCCTCCATTACCCTCTCCTCTCGCCTGCCTGGCCGCGCTGCACTAATTAAATCTTCCCCGGAATTTTCCACTGATTTCATTCATGGAAATAAGCCCTATGCCCTATTCTTATACAAAATAATATATACAAAAAAGAAATAAGGTAAGTGATAGTGCCATACACCTGGAACTGGCTAATTATCACCTGACAACACCTCACGTGCACTCGTTTGCTAATTTTCCCTGTTTATTTCCCCTTGAAATATGCCTTATAATCTATTCTCGTAATAAAAATATATATAAGAAAGGAAGGGAGAAGCCTAAGTGATATTTACATTCACCTGGAACTACTTAATATTGTCTAGATGTCCTGCCAATCATTTCATAGCGCTTATATTAGCAGGTGTCACCACGCTGACATTGGCAGCTTTCACTGCCCCTAGGCCACCACAGCATTCAGTGTCGTCTTTCAAGGTGAAACCACGTCGGATTCGCGCCTGTCCAATTCAGCCGCATTTTAGCCCAATGCAAAGGGCCCTGTGACCTCTACCCTACTAAACCTCATGTGGAAAGGGGTAAAGGGCTAAGTGACTGCTGTGGAACGTGAACTGGCTAATTTATCAATGAAAATGATGGACAGTGACTACGAGCTTTCTGGTGACTAAAACAGTGCAAGTGGAAAAGTAAATAATGTGTAAATAATGTGTAAACAGCAAGTGAAAGCAATGAATGTAAATATAAGTGAACAATGGAAAATAGTTTTATAAGTCACTGCAAGTGACAGTGCATAACACAATGTAAATAAAATAGAAATGTAAATAATGTAAATAAAATAGAGAATGTAAATAGAAATGTAAATGAATAGTAATATAAGAATACGAGTATATATACTAGGAGTAATGAAAGTGAAAGTTTCACTTTAGCATGTATGAATACTATGAGTTATGAAAATGAAAATGAAAGTGACAGATTCGCTTTCAGCGCTAGTATACAGGACGAGAAAGTGAATGCTATGTATTTTACTGAAAGAGATTTCGAATGCCTACAGTGACAATAAACTACTGTTACTGAAGGAAACTTATGGATAAAGTCTGCAGATATATAGAAGTGTTATATAGTAATAGAAATATAAAGTGTGAGTGTTTTTATGAAAAATAAATGACAGAATACCAGCGGCGAACGAGCGCAAGTGGGAAGCTGGTACGTGCTCGTAATTTTCATTGCTTTCACAGTGTTTTTTTTGGGGGGAGGGGAGAATGGATTCCAAACTATTTGAAAATCACAGAATAGTGTTTCTAGTGATAATATCAGGCTGTGATAATCATATTACAGGGTGTCGGGAAGTGTAAAGTGGAGACTTCATTACCCAACTTCAGAAGTCTCCACAAGTCCTACGGTACTCGATGAAGGCTCAACAAACATCCCAGGAGAAAGCTAAAGGTATGTGCCATAGGCATATTTAATTATGATATTCTAGGACTAATAACTGATTTTTGGCAAATATTTTTACAAAGTCTGTCGGAGCCTGAATATCAACGCAGGACACGCAAGGAGCACCAAAACAACCCCGCGGTTTAGGGGTTAATACTTTCCACAATCCTTGTCGATCCACCCTGTCACATGCTTTCTCCAAATCCATGAAGGCCGCATACAACTTCTTTTCCTTCTCTAGATACTTTTCCACTACAGATCTAAGAATGAATATCTGACCGACGCAATCTCTTCCCTTCCTAAAGCCTCCCTGTTCTTCTCCAACTAATTCCTCTGTTATTTCCCTAACTCTGTCAATAAGTATCCTACCGTATACGCTTCCTATTACACTAAGAAGACAAATGCCCCTGTGATTACCACACACTTCATTTCCCCCTTTTCCTTTGTACAGGGAATAAATATACCTGACTTCCAATTCTCCGGGACTCTACCTTCCTCCCAGGCCAGTTTGCACATCTTCCACATCCATTCTACTACTGTCTCTCCCTCATGCTTCAGCATTTCACCACACACTCCATCAATTCCTGAGGCTTTCCCCGATTTGACTTTCTACATTGCTTCCATAACTTCCTACCTACTGATTTCTTCCTGTCTTCTCACCTCCATCCTTCTCCAGGTCATTCCCCAACCACTTATACTCACATTACTTCCATCCTGTATGTTCAACATTTCCAAGTGTTCTCTCCATCTGCTCAATTATGCTCCCTTCTCCACTAGTAATCTACCATTTTTATCTTTCACTCCCCTACTAACTTCACTGCCACCCTGTCTTACTCTCTTCACCTCTTTCCAGAATATTTTCTTACAGTCCCTCCACTTTACACTCAAATTCCTTCCAAATTCCTTGTCCACTCGCTTCTTACTCTCTCCTACTAATCTTTTCACCTCTCTCTTCCTTTCTACATATAACTCCCTCTTCCACCTCTCAACTTCTTTCACGTCCCTATTTCTTATCCATTCATTGTATGCTTTCTTCTTTTGTGCCACAGCCTGTCTCACCTTTTCATTCCACCATGCTGTTCATTGCACCCCCTTCTGTCTTCTCTTCACCCCACACACCACCTCACATGCTGTACATATTTCTTCTGTGAATATCTTGCATACACATTCCACTTCCCCCATCTGCTCCAATTCATATTTACCCAATCGTTCCTCCTTTTCTCTCTTATATTCTGCCTTTTTCTCATCCTCTTGTAACCTTTCCACTCTCCTTTCAACTACTCCTTCTTCCCGTCCCTCCTTTCTTCTATTTCTGCATCTTACTTGGATCTTGATTCTGGCCACCACCAAGTAGTGGTCAGAAAGTCCACTCCCCCAACCTCTATAGGCTCTTGCATCCATTACACATCTTCGCATCCTTTCATCCACCCAAACACATAATCAGTCATTGCTTTCCTTTCATTCAGTTCACCACCCACACTTCTCATCACTTGCCACGTATACCTGTGGATCATTCTGTGCCTAAAGAGGATATTAGCTATCACCGACCCCCTCCCCGTACAAATGTCCACTAACTCACTGCCATTCTCAGCTATCTCAGCAGGCACACCCCACTCAGCAACTATTGCATCCACCTTCACATTCCCTACTTTACCATTCGTATTACCAATCAAAAACACTCTCTCATTCCTTCCAAACTTTTCCATGCACACTTCCACATTTGTCCAGAACTCTTCTCTCACTCTGCTTGCACGATCTCGTGTTGGCGCATACAGACACACAGTCGCCTACATTTGTATTCCAACTTTCAATCTTACCCACACAATCCTTGACCCAACTGATCCATACTTTCCTATGTTCTTCTTCCATCTTTTACTCACAACAATACACACTCCCTCTTTTGTCCTCTCATTCTCACCTACTCCTGCACATTCAGTATATCCCATCCATACTCCCATTCTCTCACACTCTCTCCTCTCCATTTAGATTGATTTAGTCCACATACATCCACTTTCGCACCCTCAAGCACATGGACAATCTCTCTCTCTCTTTCACCTCATCATTCTCACCCCTTACATTCCACATCGCGATCCATACCAGGTCCTTTGTCCGGTCCTTGGTCGTCATCTTTTGGTCAGTCCCTCTCCGAGGCTTCTTATTCTTCTTTTTTGTTAGCTGTTTTCCGGGGAGGGGCACTAACCCTCCGCCAACCTTTTAAGTCGTCTCATACGACAAGCAGGGATACTGGGGGAGTATTCTTGAAAACCCCCCTACCCCCGGGGGGCAGTATTATTGCCAAATTATTGCTAAATTTGTTCGTATTATTGCTAAATTTGTTAGTATTATTGCTAAATTATTACTGTGCTCATTCAGTGCAAGCATATAATAAAGCTGCTGGAGGAGCGATGGCCCATTTTCAGTAATACAGTTATTTTATGTGGATATGTTGTTTCGGGCATTAAAATATCCATGTCTCGTTAAATTTAAAATTTTCGACCCACCCTTATTGTCACACACACACACACACACACACACACACATATATATATATATATATATATATATATATATAGTGGTTAATTAAGGTGCTCCAATCGAACGGAGCCTGTGTAGGTTTTTATCCAAGGGGTGGTTGGAGTTTATTGCTCACGTAATGCCACTCAGGGATGAGTGAGACTGGTTACTGTCATCTTAAATGTCAGGACTAACTTGCCTAGCCCCGGGTTCCTACACACCTTATGGGGCGACATAGGATTATATGATGGATGGACGGATGGATAATATATATATATATATATATATATATATATATATATATATATATATATATATATCATCGAGCATTACAAATCCACTGTTGATCAAAGGCCTCCCCCAACCTTTTCCACGAATTCCTTGACTGGGCCAGTCTCTGTCACGTTTTACCTGACTCGTCTCCCGACCTTCTTTTCTCACAACCAGATTCCGGATAAGCCTTCGCTTGTAAGTCGTCCTGTCTCATAAACTTCCTCCACCAGTGCCGGTCTTGATAGAGCTACTGTCCTCCACTTCCTCCAGTTATCTTCCCCTCTTTTGCACTGCGTTTTTGATGTTATCTTTGCATCTTGTTCTAGATCTTTCAGGGGGCCTACTACCCTCTGGTGTCCAATCATAGTAACTCCCTGGGTCGCGTTGTTCTCCCATTTTCTTTACGAACCCGAACCGTCACAGTTGCCCTCTCTCCACAGAGTCCTGTATGCCTTCATCTCCAAGAGAAACTCTTATTCTGTCATTCCTGATTTTATCCGTTCTTGTAACTCCAAATGTTAGTCTTGGAACTTTCATTTCACATGGTTGGAGCTTACTTTTAGTCTTCCTTTTAACAGACCGAGCTTCATGGCCGTAAGTCAAGACTGGTCTCAGGATAGAAGTGTAGATGATTCTCTTTACTATGGAGGGTGCATTTTTGTCTTTCATGAGTAGGTATGATAAATGGAAAGAGTTGTTATATTTGCTGATTCTACTGTGTAGTTCAAGGGACATACCGTTTACTGTGCCAGAGACAATTCTAAGATATTGAAAGGTCTCTGATTGCTATAGTATATTATGGTCCCCCAAGGTTACGTTCATTGCTTGTTGGTTTCTAGATAGATGTATTACTTCTGTTTGGGTTCTGCTGATCTTCATCCCACTTGCGACCAGTTCCTCATCCCATGCATCTATGAGTTGCTGTGGGGTTTCCTTCGATAATGTTATCAGATCAAGGTCGTCTGCAGAGCCAAAGATTCCTCCATCTGAGTTAAATTTCAGTGTTATGGGTGCAATAATCCATGAAGAGAATAAACAATAAGGGCAAAAACACACTTCCTTCCCTAACTCCTGTTGCTCATTGGCTGTTGCATTTTGACTCCACATATGTTGCTTAAGTGTGTACTTTAATGGCATTGCTAAGTTTTGCAGGGATGCCATATTGTTCCCTTGCTAAGATGTTCCTTAGGATTCATCTAGGCACCCTGCCAAAAACCTTTTCAAGGTCTAGAAAGGCTTTATAGAGGTTCTTATTCCACTCCCAATTTTCCTCATATACCCTCTTTAAGCCGTTGATGAAATCAATCGTAAATCTACCTGGTCAGAATCCATGTTGCCATTCTCCAAACTTATCCTCCACCAAGCCTGTCAGTCTTCTTTCCAGGACACTCATAGACCTTTTGCCATATGGGCCTTTAGAGCAATCCCTTTGTAGTTCTTGCATTCTGTCTTGTTGCCCTTTTTGTGAATTGGACAGATAAAGGATATATTCCAATCATGCAATCACCCATGCATCCCAGCACTTCTCAAAGATGTCTCTGATCCAGGCAAAGCTCTCCTCTCCGACGTTTTTGAGAACTTCAGTTGGTATTTCATCCTCGCCAGGGGCCTTACCATTCTTTATATCATTTAGGACTGCTTTAATTTCACTGATGGTAATTAGTTGATTTTCTCACTGCTCCTGTATGTAATCCATCACTGCATGCTCAAGGTTATCATCAAGGTCATTTGACACATTTAGTTGTGTTTCAAAAGGGTTCTTCCACCATCTCCCTATTTCTTCAGGATCCGTGAGGACGTTAGTGTCATTTTGATCTCTGACCCACAGCATCCCGGTAAATTTTTCACCAATGACCCCCCCCCCCCAATCCCGAGAGATTTTCGAAAAGTTTTTTTTATTTTGGCTAAAACCTTCTGTTTTTATGAGAAACATCGTAAATTCAGAGAGAAAGTGCTCAGTTGAGTTTAGAAATACCAATCCAGGTAACAGTACTGTGTTCTCTCAGGCCAGGCTCAAGAGAAGACGTTCTCTTGTGAGGGGTAACGATTCCAAACCACTCATTATATGTAAATGTTTATTTATTTGGTACGAATTTATATGTAGTACAAGAGTATACAAGCATACAATGAATGGATGCGAAATAGGGGCGTGGAAGAAGCTGAGAGGCGGAAGAGAGAGTTATATGTAGAAAGAAAGAGAGAGGTGAAAAGATTAGTAAGAGAGAGTACGAAGAGAGTGGATGAGAAATTTGGAAGGAATTTGAGTGTAAAGTGGAGGGACTGAAAGAAGATGTTCTGCAAAAGAGGTGAAGAGAGTAAGACAGGGTGGAAGTGAGGTTAGCAGAGGAGTGAAAGATAAAAATAGTAGATTACTAGTGGAGAAGGGAGAAAAAGTGAGCAGATGGAGAGAACACTTTAAGGAATTGTTGAAAATACAGGATGGAAGTAATGCGAGTATATGTGGCTGGGGAATGGCTGGGAGAAGGATGGAGGTGAGAAGACAGGAAGAAATCAGTAGGATAGAAGTTGTGGAAGCAATGAAGAAAGTTAAATTGGGGAAAGCCCCAGGAATTGATGGAGTGTGTGGTGAAATGCTGAAGCATTTCGGAGGAGAGATTGTAGTAGAATGTATGTGGAAGATGTGTAGATTGGCCTGGGAGGAACGTAGAGTCCCGGAGGATTGGAAGTCAGGTATAATTATTCCCCTGTACAAAAGGAAAGGGGAAAAAGAAGTGTGTGGTAATCACAGAGGCATTTGTCTTCTTAGTATAATAGGAAAAGTGTATGGTAGGATACTTATTGACAGAGTTAGAGAAAGAACAGAGGAAATAGTGGGAGAAGAACAGGGAGGCTTTAGGAAGGGAAGAGGTTGTGTAGATCAGATATTCATTCTTAGATCTTTAGTGGAAAAGTTTCTAGAGAAGGGAAAGAAGTTGTATGCGACTTTCATGGATTTGGAGAAAGCATATGACAGGGTGGATAGACAAGGATTGTGGAAAGTATTAAGAATATATGGAGTAGATGGGAAGTTGTTGAATGCTGTGAACAGTATGTATGATGGTGCTAAGGCTGCAGTGCGAGTGGATGGTGAACTAAGTGAATTTTTCTCTTTGAAGGTTTGGTTGAAACAGGGATGTGTCATGTCTCCATGGTTGCTCAATCTGTACATCGATGGGGTAATAAAAGAGGTACAAGTAGGGTAGTGGATGTTGGAGTGGGCCTGGTGAGAGAGGATAGTGTTTGGAAACTCCCTGTGCTGTTGTTTGCAGATGATACTGTGTTGTTGAGTGAAGACGAAGGGGAGCTGCAAGGCTTGGTGGATGAGTTTGGGAGAGTGTGTAAGAAACGGAATCTAAAGGTGAATGTAGGGAAGAGTAAAGTGGTGGTCTTTGTGAAAGGTGAAGTCAGTGAATGTACAGCGAGGCTGGATGGTGAGGAATTGGAAATGTGAGTACGTTTAAGTACTTGGGTAGTGTGATGAGTAAGGATGGAGGTTTGGAAGGTGAAGGGCTTGAAAGGGTACAGCAGAGAAGAAAGGTTGCTGGTTCTTTGAAAGCAGTGATAAGAAACAGGGAAGTGAGCATGGAAGTGAAAAAGTTACTACATGACAGTATTGTGATACAAACTCTAACGTATGAAAGTGCAGCTTGGACGTTGTTGGAAAGACACAAGTCAAGAGTGAAAGCAGTGGAAATGAGTTATTTAAGAGGAGCCTGTGGGGTCACATGGAGAGACAGGCTGACGGATGAGGATATAAAGGAGTGTTGTGGTGTGGATGTGGA
Organism: Coenobita brevimanus; assembly: GCF_032717465.1. Lineage (NCBI taxonomy): Eukaryota > Metazoa > Arthropoda > Malacostraca > Decapoda > Coenobitidae > Coenobita > Coenobita brevimanus. Next base: position 33,231,886 of record NC_137019.1, read on the forward strand.
TGTGATAGGAAGCGTTATGAGGAACACACTGAGGTGGTTTGGCCATATGGAGAGGATGGAGGGTGAAAGACTGACGAAGAGAGTGTATGTGAGTGAGGTGTAAGGGGGAAGAGGGAAGGGGAGGCCGAGGACGAGATGGAAGGATGGAGTGGAGAGGTATATGAGAGAGGGGAATGTGAGTTGGGAGTAGGGCAGTGAAATGGCGGGGGACAGGGCGACGTGGAGGCGTTTTGTTTGTGGCCACCCCAAACGGGATTGAGGCATCTGGCAATAGATAGATAGACAAGAGTACGAGGGGTGATTAGAAAGAGATGACAGTGAGTCCATAAACTTTTATTAGCATGAAGAACTATCAAACTATGACTCACATTCCTTCAAAGTACTCCCCTCCAACCTCTATGCAGCGTTCTATTCTCTTTCTCCACTTCATGAAGCAAGCGTGGTACTCTGAAGACGGTATACTTCGGAGTTCTGAATTGACGGTCCGTGCCAAGTCTTGGATGCAATGAAATTGCTTCCCAGCGATGGCAGATTTAATTTTTGGAAACAACCAAAAGTCACAGGGAGCCAGGTCAGGGGAGTAGGGTGGGTGGGGGAGCAGAGTTATACCTTGTTGTTCCAGGTACTGCATAGTGAGGCGAGCTTTATTGGGTGCAGCATTGTCGTGGTGCAGCAAAAGGCGAGACCGACGGCGGGTTGGTGCGGTGTTGGCCTTGTGTTCCAAGACTTGTGAAAGGACCTGGTCTGTGTAGTATTGGGCTGTGATAGTGGACTTTTCAGGCATCACATCCACGCATATTGGTCCTTGAGAATTGAAAAAGATGGTGAAAAGGCGCTTCCGGCTGCGAAATCCTTCCTTCAAAATCTGAGGTCGAGGGTCTTCATCGCCCAACCACACCATGTTTGACTGCTTGTCACGGGTTGTGAAGAATGAAATCCAACACTCATCTCCAGTAGCAACATCTGAGAACCGTTTTGGACCATTTGGTTCAAATTCAGCAAGCCAGACACGACAAATCCTCACCCGTTCAGCCTTTTGCTCATCAGTCAACAAATGGAGTATCCATCGACAACACTTCTTCCTCAGGTGTAATTGTTCATGCACGATGTCATATGCACTCCCATAACTGATATCAAGCTCCAAGGCTAAGAACCTAAGAGTTACAGTTGGATCCTCGTCAATGATGGACCGTGCACGGACAGTTGTTGCTTCGGTCACGGATGTCCGGGGGCGTCCAGAGCGTTGTTCATCTTTCAATTCAGTTTTTCCTGCTGTGAAAGCACGAATCCAGCGGGAAACAGTTTCCAGGGAAGGAGTAGTGTCTGGATAAACTTGTAATAATTCCCCTCGAATCTCTGTTGCTTTCTTTCCCAGTTTCCACCTCATAAAAATGTAGAACCTGCAGCCTTCTTTCGAGTAACCCATGTTTCTGGCCAGAGAGCAAAAACAAGAGTGAAGCATTCACTCACAACAATAAAACAAGTAAAGTCAGGCATACGGCGACAAGTTCAAACTCGTAAGGACAGGCAACTCTGCACTCTCCTTGCTCCCCTACCTCCCATCATTCAAGGTTTTCATGTTATAGCACGAACTGTCATTACTTTCTGATCACCCTTCGTATATTGGTTTTTACACAATAATACAGGCGATATAAGTGTTGTTCACTCACCAAACACATCAGCATATGGCACCTTCCTTTACGACGTTACCACCTCATCACTTCTGCTTGTTTCTTTCTCTGGCTTGTTTCTTCCCTTGCCCTCCACCTCGGGAATGACTTTCGCCTTGAATTTAGTCATTGGAGAAACTGTGGTGCGACATGTCTTTACTGGCCAGGTCACTGCTAACTGGTGAGTTCCTGAGAAAATCGAGTGCGGGCAGGAGGGGGGGTCAGATGGGGCCAGGCATTATCCCCGCCGGCCATTGGGTAGAGGAAGATCTCCAACATAAGCCTACCAAGAATCACCCGTGAAATTTGATAAATGTGCAAATGACGGACCTCGCAATTGCAAAACATATGGATATGTTGTCGGGTGTCACCATGGCAAAACACGGCAAAGTATCCATACGGTGTCGGGACGCCTCGGTTAATGGCATAGGTTGGGAGTATGGAGTTTTTTCGATAGTTATTAACCAGGTTGTAAATCAGCTTTCGGGTGTCGAGTAGATCTTCTAGATCTCACCTGATTCTTTGCCATGCTTGCTGTTTAGCATCATTTTTCACTCTCTGTGCTAGTTGCACGGCCTCTCCATGTATGTTTCTGTCGTGCTGCCTTCTGGTCTTCATCCATCTTTGGAACCAGTCATTTCTCTAGAGACTGAAGATTTAACCTCGTCTGTCCACCATGTTGCTTGCTTTTTCTTCTTGCCATAAGATGTTCTACAATGGATGGTTGCCTCTGCGGATTCTTTCACTGCTGTCAGAAAGTTTTTCCAACTATCCTCAGTGCTATGCACATCATCCTGGGAGCTTCGATGATGTTGAATCTTTCTCTCAAACTCCTCTCTGCAAGGGGATCATTCACAGTTTCAGCAAGGAATCTTTTTCTATCCACAATTCTGAATAGTTTCAATCTGGAGATAGCAATGCATTTTTGCAAGCACTAAATGATTGTCAGCATCTCCTGAGTTTGACAGAATACTTTTCACATTGTTGAAGATCATTTTATTGCCTAATATCAAGTCTATCATTGACTTGCCAGTATAATTTTGATGGGTAGAGTATTGGTACTATGTCCATTGTTACTTTCTCTTTATTTATGAAATATATTCATGATGGACATTGATTTAAAATGCAAAAATCTATTTTACTTAGTCATTCTGGGTTTAATTCTCCTTTGCTAAAGGCACCAGTGACATGTTCTATTCCAAATCTCTCCCTACTAACCTGCCCATTCAAATCTCCCATTACTATGATGTTGTCAAAGGATGAATGATTTTTGACATCTTGCAACTCATGATATGGCTCTTCTTTCGTTGGTTAGTCTGTCGTGTTGTGGGACATAATCTTGTACGAAACTCATATCAGTTTCACAGTTTAAAGTGAGAAACTAAGGATTCTTTCATTTCTGAAATCTGTGTGGTGTACTCTTTGTGCAAGTTATTCAGGTAGACTTACTCCTGCTCCATGTCTGGCTTCCTCATCTCCATTTTATGGTAGATGGTAATTATTGCTGAGGAACTTAGTACATTTACTCGTAAACATAGTCTCACAGAGTCCAAGACTGTCCACGGATCTCTTCTGAATAAGTTGGACCATTTCTTCCTCCTTTCCACGTAAAGTGGCAATATTGAGTACTGTGATTCATAATGTTTTCTTTTCGAGAGGTTTCCACTTGCATTGTCCATATCCAGGACGGGTCAGCTGATCAGAGACGTCCGCGTTCCGAGGCAAAACGTGTGTTGCTTGAGCTGTAGGGTTTTAAGGATTGCCGGCTTGCTAGACCTGTCGCTCTCCTTGAGGCTGCTAATTAGTACCACCCTGTGTCCCCTCCCCAAAGGTTACAGTTCTGTTGCTACCAGGCCAGAGCAGGGACACAAGTAGGCTTAAGCCACCTCTCCTCTTCAAGGTTGCACAATCCCTTGCCCAAGTGGGTAGCAACCTCTGTCTGGCCTTTTTCTACTGTGCTTACTACCTCACAGAGTCCTGTGAGTCAGCCGCTTGCTCCATCGGTTAACCCTTATTCTTGCTACATGACCTGCCCACCTTCAATTCTGTTCTTTTAAAACATCTATAATGTCTTTGACTTTAGTCTCCTCTCTCACCCTAGTTATCTTTTCCTGTTTCTTAAAGATATTCCCAAAATTGACCCTTCCATTGCTCTTTGACAACGAATTAGTTGATTTTCCATCGATTCTGTCAGCTTTCAGGTCACACAACTGTACGTCATAGCTGGGATTATCTATCTATCTATCTATATACCTAGGCTGCTTCCCCCAAGGAAAGGGAGGTAGCCGAGACAGGACGACTCACTCTCCATTTACTCATCCATTCAAACACATTCATTCGCATCTTAGCTCCAAAGGGGAGAACGGACAGATCCTCACTGCACCACACCGCACAAGGGTCAACTGGGCAATGCAATCAGTGACATCCGCAGCAGGGCCCGACAGCAGAACTGGTTTACCCCTGCCACATCATAACAGACCCATCCCCTTACCCGCACCTGACCTGACTAGCTGATCAGACCAAATGCGGGAGAATATCCCCTCAGGGCTGCGTCATCACTTATTCATTCACAATTTCTCTCCATTTATTTCTGTCACGCACAGCCACTCATCCTTGCTCAACAGACATCCCTCTCGCATCCAGCGCTCTCTTCACACTGTCCATCCATCCTATTCGTGGTCTTCCTCTCAGCCTTACACCTCTCACATCAGATCTAGTTATCTTTTTCACCAATCGCTCATTATCCATTCTCTCCATATGCCCAAACCATTGCAACACCCTCTGCTCAACTCTGCCAGCCATCTCCCGAACAACTCCAGTTCTCCTTCGCACTTCATCATTTCGCACCCGATCCATACGCGTCACTCCACACATACTCCTCAGACATCTCATCTCCATTACATTCAAACTTTTCCTCTCTGCTACACCCATATTCCATGTTTCAGCCCCATATAATGCAGTCGGTACCACAACACCCTCATACAGCCTTCTCTTTACATCCATTCTAAGCGAACGACATTTAAACACTTTTTTCATTCCTCCCAGCACCTTTCCTACTTCATTTATTCTAAACTTCACTTCTGCATCTATTCTTCCATCCACAGCAACATGTGACCCTAGATATTTAAAACAATCTACCTCCTCAAGCAACTCACCATTCAAAACTATATTCATCCCCCTACCATCTATCAACCTCGTACACTTCATCACTTTACTCTTATTCTCATTTACTTTCAATTTCCTCCTTTCACACACCCTTCCAAACTCCTCTACCAACTGTCTCAATCTCTCCTCTGAATCAGTCACCAGTGCAGTATCATCTGCAAACAGCAGCTGCTTCAGATTCCACTCTCCTCCATCAACATTTACCAGACTCAGACCACCTAAAACTCTTGCATTCACCTCCCTTACAACACCATCCATGTAAATATTAAACAACCAAGGCGACATCACACATCCCTGTCGCAGCCCCACTCTCACGGGAAACCAATCACTCACAGCATTTCCCACTCTTACACACGCTCTACTATTTACATAAAAACTTTTCACCCCTTTTAGTAACCTACCATCAAGTCCATACAATCTTAAAACAGTCCACAAAGCCTCCCTATCAATTCTATCATACGCTTTCTCTAAATCCATAAATGCCCAAAACACATCCTTGCCTTTCGCTAAATACTTTTCACACACTTGTCTCACAGCAAACACCTGATCAACGCATCCCCTCCCTCTCCTAAAGCCACACTGCTCATCACTAATCACTCCCTCTGTACCCTCTCTAACTCTCATAATTAACACTCTACCATACACCTTACCTACAACACTCAACAGACTTATACCCCTAAAGCTAGTACATTCATACTTATCACCCTTGCCTTTATACAACGGGACCACACAAGCACTTGCCCAGTCAATTGGCACCATACCTTTCTCAAAGCACACATTCAACAATCTTACTAACCAGTCAACAATAGTCACTCCACCACCCTTCAGGCATTCCACAGCACTCCCACCCATACCTGCAGCTTTTCCTGTTTTCATCTCCTTTACTGCCTTCTCCACTTCCTCCTTCGTGATCAAAGAATCATTCAACTTTCCCAACACATTTATTCCTTGCACCCTTCCATCTGCCACAATCTCAGCCACCCTTTCCTCCTCTACATTTAACAATCTTTCAAAATACTCTGCCCATCTCTTCCTTACTGCATCCATCTCAATTAACATCCTTCCATCCTCTGATTTTACTCGTTCTTCCTTCCCAGACTCTCCCTTTCGCACCCTTTTCACCTCCTTCCAAAACATTTTCTTATTCTGCTGAAAATTCTCTGTCAGCCGCCTACCCCACCTCTCATCTGCTGCCACTTTAGCATCACGCACAGCCCTTCTCGCTCTATTCCTCTTCTCCTTATACCTTTCATATGACATCTCATCCTTCCTCTGCAGCCACACTTCATATGCACGTCTCTTCTCAGGCACAGCCATACTTACTTCCTCGCACCACCATTCACTTCCTTTTCTTACACCACCACCCACACGTCTCACACCACACACCTCTTCTGCATGCCCCACCACAGCACTCTTAAACAACTGCCATTCCTCCTCCACGCTGCCATTTTCCCGATCTTTCACTGCGTTCCACTCATCTTTCAATTTCTCCTGATACTCTATCTTTTTCTCTCTTTTATCCAACTCACTCACTTTCAAAACCTCCCTGCCACACCTAACCCTCCTAGCTCTCATCCATCTCTTACCTACTCTTAACTTTCCCTCCACCAGGTAGTGGTCAGACATACCTCCACCCTCCCCTCTCAGAACTCTCACATCCAACAATCTTCCTATTACATTCCTAGACACAACCACATAGTCCATCAAGGCTCTATCAACAACCCTTCCACCCTCCTGTCTCACCCATGTATACTTATAAATATCTTTCTTCTCAAACAGCGTATTCCCAATCACCATCTCTCGCTCAACACACATCGCTATCATTCGTTCCCCATTTTCATTTCTTCCAGGCACACCATGCATACCAACTACACCTTCAACTGCTACATTTCCCACTCTAGCATTCAGATCTCCCATCATTACCACATTCACATTCGCTTCAAAACTCTGCAGACACTCATCAACATCATTCCAGAAAGACTCCCTCTCTTGTTCATCCCTTTCACTACCAGGCCCATATGCACTCACAAACACCCACAACTCACGTTCAAATTTCGCTTTCACCCACATCAGTCTCGATGACACCTCCTTCCATTCAATCACACATTGCTGAACTTCCGGACTCACTAACAAGGCCACACCTTCTCTTGCCCTTTCTCTATTCTATCAACACCTGACAATCTTCCATTCACACTTCCAAACATAGATTCCCCCTTCCCTTTCATCTTCGTTTCACTCAAAGCTAACACATCCAACTTTCTTCTCACAAACATTCTCCCAATCTCCTCCCTTTTAGCCTCAATCGTACTACATCCACGCACATTCATAGACCCAATCTTCAGGGTACGGGGATAACTCCATCCCCCATCCCTTTCTCTGGCCTGTCTCTTTTTAGGAACTACAAAACAGAGGAGGGGGTCCCTAGTCCCCTCACCCCGCCCCTTTTAGTCGCCTTTTACGACACGCAGGGAATACGGTGGCAGTATTCTTCCTAACACAACCTGGCCGCAGAGTAGTAGTACCACCCTATAGTGCGGCCAGGTTGTGTCCCCCCCGCCACAGGGGGATTATACATTCGTAATATACGTTTCATTTCATACATATTGTCAAGCTACCTTTCATGATGTCTCAGTATTTATTGAAAGCCTTCCATCCCATTATAATGTGCCTTTTTTTCTCTCTCTCTTTCACGATCTTTCGTTAGTTTTAGATAAGCCCCAAGTAACTGTACTCCTCGCCTTCCTCAAGAATTTCTTTGCTTTTTCTAATGACTCTCATTGGTGTACTTAGAATGAATATTAGCTTTACCCTGGTTCATCTTTAACCCTACTTACTTTCTCTATGTAGGTCAGATAACATTTCTTGCAATGTCTCTAGTGTTTCTGATATTAGGACAATGTCATCTGCAAATTTTAAATGCTTTAGGTTTTCTTCATCTATGTTTACTCCTTTTGCTCTCACAGTCTAGCTATCTAAAAATACTTTTTAGGCATGGTGTAAATAACATTTGTAAACTTGTATCTCTCTGATGCACTCCCATCTCAATCTTAATTTTTTCCTGAGTCTTTATGAAATTTACCTGTAACAGTTTCCTCTTTACATACGTTGTTTCGGAGCAGTGTTACAGCATTCTTATTTACTCCTTGTTCCCGTGTGGAATTTATAATTGCTATGTGCTCCAATGAGTCAAAAGTCTTTTCGTAATCAATTAACCTAAGCGCAGTGGTTTGTTATATTCTGCATTTTTTTTTTGCTGATTCACTGGGTGTAAATGATTAGAAGTCAAATACCCGCTTCGGAATCCTCCCCGCTCACGAGGTTGGTTTTCCTCTAAATTTGTTATTTTTCTCATCCGGACTTCAGTGAAGAGTTTGTATATAACTGGTAACCAGTGAAGTGCGCTTTGTGAGCATATGACAAGCGAGCCAGCGAGCATTTGTACATGCGTCTATTATCATAATTAAATCTTGTAAACTTTCAACACTTCTGGTGAAGTAGTTGAACAATAACAGAAGAATAAATGAGCAAAAATACTTCCTTCTCACGTTTTCCTTCTCTCGCATTTTCTCTCTGGATGTGCATATAGCGAGGCGCCGTAGATATATCACAAGTGCAATGTTCATTTCTCTCCTCCCGATTTGCCTTGTCATCGAACTGCGTTGGTAAACGCTTGGCTATTGATCAAATGATAAAACTCAAAATTGGGGCGATTACCCTTACTGATTTCACCCTCTAAACATGTAAAAAACGTTCAGTTAAAATTTTAACATAATATCCAATATTAGATTGTTTAAAATTCGTACAAGAAAACATAGTGTTCCAACAGGAAATCTTTTAAAACTCGATTTCATAGTGGAGCATGTCAATTGAAGCCGTTCGTACATTCCCCTGGAGAGCTCGTATTCCATGGAGTTTCTTTGGTCTCATGATTAAATATATAGCTAAAAACAATTCATTGTATGTATCTGCCACCTGAATGAATCTCGTCTCTATATCACATATTTAAAAAATTATTAGCCTCTGAAAACAATCACCGTCAGGCCGTATCATGTCAGGCCATTTATTTCTCAGCAGACCATATACATCGCTTCTCTCAATGTGCTTGGTCGACTGTAATAAGCTATTGGGTCGATACTTACTAAAATCTTTTGAGTCGCCTTTTTTCTAAGGCAATTTTTTTTATGCAAGAAAGCAAGAATCAATGGTCAAGAGCCTGGAAATTGTTGCATCCACGAAAAAGAACGAAAAAAAAAAAAAAACAGATAACAGAGAGCCAAATTCAAGATCCATTCATTCCGAGATGTCTGGACACAGTATGTTTGAAAGACTGGAGATCATAGGCAGTAGTAAAAACATACATAGGTAGACAGCTCCAGAGTTGACCTGTTGGATACATAAAGAGCTGCGAGTAACGGTTAACTCGTGCATTAGAGAGCTGGACAGAAAAGAGATATGAGCTTATTGCTAGACGGGTGCTGCATGCCCGTCGTAGTGGTGGAGGGCTACAAGCAGGCAGTTCAGATGAGCAGTGACCATCGAAAAAGCAGTAGAAAAGAGATAAAGATTTATCAGTGCGGCAGAGAGACAGAGTTTGAAGGGAGCCAGTAAGAGTAAAAGAGTTAATGAGATAAAAAGCCTTTGACTTTACCTTGTTGAGAAAAGTTATATGTGGGGAGCCTCCCCACAGGTAAGAGTTGTACTCTACACAGGGGCACGTAGAACCCGTGTGTAAAGTCAACAGTTATGCAGGGGTAAAGAAGGCATGGAGTCAGCTAAGCACACCTAATCTCTTACATGCAGATTTTACAAGAAAAGGTAATGTGATCCTTGCAAGATAAATCCCGAGAGAATGAAACCCCAAGTATGTTTAAAGATGATGCAGGATTGAGCTGGATATTGTAAAAAATTTAGAGGGTACTCTTGTGGATGATTTTGTCGGATTGATGGATGTAAGAGATGAATTTTTTATGCAATGAAAACAAGATTACCCCAGTCAGAGATATGAACCAAGTGAGACATTAGGTATGCCATAGCCTCATCGCTAGTTTGTTGAAGTAACTGCTGAGATGGATGCTGCAGAATGGAAAGGTGAAGGGTGAAGTCATCAGCATATGAGTGGATAGGGTTAGATGTACAGCATAGAAGGTCATTGATGAACAGAAGGAAGAGTTGGGGATAAGATAGAGCCCTGAGGAACATCATTATTGATAGCTCAATGAGAAGAACAGTGGCTGTCTACTACAGTAGCGATAGAATGACCAGAAAGGAAGCTAGAAATGAAGGCACAGATAGATGGATAGAAACCATAAGAGGGCAGTTTGAAAATGTAAGATTTATGCCAGACTCGACCGAAAGCCTTTGAGATGTCGAGTGATATGGCAAAGCTTTCGCCGAAGTCCCGAAAGGAGGATGACCAGGAGGCTGAAAGGTAGTTGAGAAGATCGCCAGTGGAGCGTCCCTGGGAGTCGGAAAGATGGTTGTGATAGGGAAACTCCTTTAGAAAAAAATTGTTAAGAATTACAAAAAAATTTTATGAAAAACAGGATGTTAAAAGAATTTTGATGATAGAGGGCTGGGGATGGTCACCCTTCTTTGGGACAGGCTGAATGAGAGCAAACTTCCAGCTAGAAGGAAAGGTACATTTTGACAAAGATGAAAGAATTTGCCTAGACAGGACTTAATCACAGATGCACAGTTCATGAGGACAACAGGAAGGACCCCACCAGGCCCAAATGCCTTGTTAGTACTGAAGCCAGTGAAGGCAAAAAATACATGGATTGAAGAAATTAGATGTCAGCCATGAGAAAGTCAGAGAGGGGGGGAAGTGATGGAAGAACAGCACCAGAATCATCTAGGGTGAAACAGGAGGAGGAGGTGTGAGCGTGGAGTGCTGCTTTATCAGTAGAAGAAACAGCTACAGAACCATCAAAGAGGAAAAGAGGAGGGATGGATGATGAGGTAAAGTTGTTAGAAAGGTTTTTGGCAAGGTGCCAGAAGAAGCAGGAAAATTTTGAGTTGGAGAGTTTAGGGCATTTACTACGAAAAAAAAATATTTTTAAAAGAGTGCAGAATAGACTTAGGATGATTCCAAGCAAAAATTTAAAAGAGATGAGATTCATGGGTGGATTGACTCTGGAACCTTTTGTAGGCCCACTCCTTGTTGTGAATAGCGTTAGAACAAGTGTGATTAAACCCTTTTTTTTTTTTTGCATTATTCGTCGGACAAGAGAATGGAATGTATGCTTCCATGGCTGACAGAATAACATATTCAATGTGCAAGGTACACTCAGATGGCTCTCGGCCATGAAAGCAATAGTTATTCCAGGGAAAATCAAAATAGCACTGCCTGAGGGCCTCCCAGTCAGTAGCTACAAAGTGCCACAGCTGCCACTTCTTGGGATGGTCCACGGGCCTTTCTAGAGTGATAGGACAGGTTAAGCTGATAAGGCTGTGATAAAAGGAGTGCAATGGGGAGAAAAGATTAACCCGAGACGTCCCGTCGACGTATGGGTATGTTGCAACATTTTGCATTTGCCAGTCCCGACGACGTACTGGTACGTTGTGCAATTGCAAGGTCCCTAATTTGCACAATTTTCAATTTTCGCTCGTGATTTTTCGTACATATACACGGGACACCTTCCTCTATTCCTCTACAAGATGCCAAGCAGGGACAATGCCTTACACTGGATAACCTCCTCCCCCATTGTCTCGGCAATTCACCTGTTACCAGTGACCTGGCCAATAAAGACATTCAGGGCCAGACTGATTCCCCAATTGATGACAATGTGGAGGACAAAGTTTACATAGCATTAGAGGAAGAAACAGTCAGAAATGATGATCAGGTAATGTGGCAAAAGGTCAGGAATGGTGATGAGTTAGTGAGTGAAACAATGCATATAATGCCTATATTACTGTTTGAAAACCAATATACTCTCGTACAACATATAAATTCGTACCAAATAAATAAATAAATACCGTTTATGAGTGGTGTGGAATAGTTATTCTCCCATAGAACTCGTTTTCTTTGCAGCCAGCCTGATAGAAAACCCTGTAAGGTAAGGAGGTACTCCTACCTGTATCGAGTATTTTAAACCTCAGGTGAGCGATTTCTCTATGAATTATCGATGTTTCTCACCAAAAGCGGAGGTTTTAGCCAAAAAATTTTTTTCCAAAAATGCTCAGGACTGGGGGGTGTCGGAGGTGCGAAAGTGCTCAGGACGTGACGCGTTAACAATGTAAGCAGAAGGATTAGTTATAAGGGTGAGGTCATGTATGTTGGAACTCTCCAAGGTACTCAGGGATACGGCTAAGGTACTGTGCAAGCTGCTCTAGGACATTAAGAATAGAAAAATGTAGGCTGGTTCACCAGGTGGATCATTAGAAGAAGAGAGCCAAAGGTGTTGGTGATCATTCAAATAACCTAGCATGGAGATTTCAGTATACGGAGAAAATGATGGGATGTGTTCCATCCTAGAAGTAAGATAGTCGAAGAATTTTTCATTGTCAGTAGAACTAGTCGATAAGTAAGCAGCACAGATATAATGTTTAGTCAGAGAATGACAGGATTGTTGAAGGCAGAGAGTAGGTAATTCAAAAGATTAAAGTTCAGGAACACAAGAGCAAGATACGTTGTTGCGTACATATACACAAGAATCACCTTTGGCTTTGAACTGAGTTTAGAGAAAGTAGGAGGATACAGAGAAGGATTCGCTATCAGTCTTCTCAGACAGTTGAGTCTGTGTGAGGAAGCGTAGGTGAAGTTTAGAGGAGAGGTGGTGCTGAACAGAGAGAAACTTAGAGGAAAAGCCATGAATATTGCGGAAGTGAAGAAGTGAGTCAGGCAGTGGATCCATCATCTCACTTGGTCGTCACGGGGAGAGTGGCAGTTAGTGGGGGCTTTTATCCTCCCTCCCCTCCCCTCAGGGATTCCGAGGCTTGATGTTGCGATGCCATTTTTATCAAAATATTGACTAGAAAGTGTAGTGCATCATGTGCATGTAATTTGGTGTTTACAGTTAGCGGAACACGTATTGGGTCAGAAGCTAGTCGGGAGGGCTCCAGCTCTTCTTGGTGCTACAGTCCACTCTGATATGCTGGCAGATCACTAAATGTTACCAAGCCAAAAACACCAGCAAGGACTTTGGCATTGAGATAAAAGAGACCTCGCTTTACACGTAAAAGTGATCTTCCAACGCGGTCACTGAGGTGCAGGGAGGCGTTTAAACTAATGAATAACTTCGCGATCCAAACAAGTCGCCAATGAAGAGGTTCATACAGTGGAACTCAGGTCCATGCACATGACTGTTTACTAAGGAAGCGCGTAATGATCGTACGGTAGACAGCTTAATAACAAATTCTGAAAGGTCTTGTGTGATCTGAAGATTTAACGGACGACAATGTCCTTCACTAACATTACTTGCCCCCAGAGCTTTACCAGTACCCTTGGAAGGAGGACTCCATCCCCATCCTCATGACCCAGATATGATCTCAATGCAGCTGGTGCCAGCAAGGCTCTCTACCCTCGCTACAACATCTTACCTATGAAGGAAACCAGATTAATGGTTGGATCAGCTAAGTTGTCTTGACAGATGGAAGAAGAAACACAAGAAACAGTGGGGCGAATTGCTGAGCAAAGCTTTTGTCTCTATTCATAAACAGGTAGAGTAGATGATGAAGGGGTAGCAATGGCAGAAAGCAGATGAGACTTGAGAGGAGCAGTAGGAGATCCTGTAGAAGAAGACAAAGAAGCTATGGAAGATGCACTACTTTCCTGATTTTCCTTTCACTCAGAGTATCGCGGAATTCTTTTAAGATCATCTGTGTTAACTTATTTACTGTCAGATGACAAGTCTTTATTCTCAAATTTGTTACCGTTACGATATAACACACGCTGTGGGCCCATAAATTTGTCATCCAATTTAGAAGTGCGAGTGTGTGAATGAGCGAACACTAGATCTTCAACATTAGTATTGATAGGTGAGGCAGAGCTATGCTAATGATATAACATATAGGGCCAGCTTAGCCATTACATACTGGTGTATTTTCTGCAACTCTGACAATTTTACTTTCACATCGGTACAGATGTTATAGAGAGAACTAGATTTTGGTAATATCGTTGAACAGGGCAGAGGTTTATGGAATCCATATAGGACAAAGAATGGACTTTCGCCAATTTATTCATTAACCCGCCCCATCCCGACCACTTTTCCACCACTGACTCCCCCCAATGATGACCATTTTAGGAAAAAATTTTTTTTGGCTCAAACCTTCGCTTTTGGTGAGAAACATCGAAAATTCATAGAGAAATCGCTCACCTGAGATTTAAAATACTCATTACAGGTAGGAGTACCTCCTTACCTTACTGGGTTTTCTATCAGGCTGGCACCAAAGAAAACAAGTTCTGTGGGAGGATAACTATTTCACACCACTCATAAACGGTATTTATTTATTTACTTGGTACGAATTTATATGTAGTACAAGAGTATATTGGTTTCCAAGCAGTAATATAGGCATTATAAGCATTGGTTCACTCACTAATACCTGACCTTTTATTGCCACATTACCTGATCATCATTTCTAACTGTTTTTTTCCTCGATTGCTATGTAAAGTTTGTCCTCCACATTGTCATTGACTGGGGAATCACTCTGGCCCTGAATTTCGTACCGTGGCATAACATGGCTATACTGGCCAGGTCACTGATAACAGGTGAATTGCTGAGACAATGGCATGCAGGGGAGGGGAGGAGGTCATGCTGGGTAAGGCATTGTCCCTGCCTGGCATCTTGTTGAGGAAGGTGTCACGTGTATACGTACCAAAAATGACTCACGAAAATTGAAAATTGTGCAAATTAGGGACCTTGCAATTTTTTCGCGTTTATGTCGACGGGATTGACAATGACAAAACGTGTGGACGTTAAAGAACGTCGACGGGACGCCGCGGGTTAATAGAGCTGTTGATAGAAGCAGCAACTCGTGGTATCCACTCATTCCAACAGGTGCCCTGAGAACCTAAGTACACCTTAAGCACTCCTGCACCTTACGATTTTGTCTTTCGACAAGGCCGTTGGAAGCAGGATAGTTGGGTATGACAAAATGCTCATTGATATTGTACTGTTTACAAATCTCAACAAGAAGACTGTTGTTGAACGCCAAACCATTATTGGTAATAATGGTTGATGGTGTAGGGAATGGGCAATTAACATGATCAATGAAGGCATGTGCAACATTCTTAGGAGTCATGTCTTGAAGAGCTACGAGAACACAGTAACATAAGAAATGATGAAATACCAAAAATACTCAGCACCAGACTCCATAAGAGGCAATATAAGAAGATAAACAATTTCCCCTGGATGCGATGGAACTGGATATTGTAAGAGTGGAGCAGGTGATATGGTTGAACCTTTATGACGATTGCAGGGAACACAGGGATCACAGTGAAGACTGAAGTCCTTACGAATAGTAGACCGAAAAATTGAAAGACGTACTTGTCTGTACCGATCTTTCCCTGGATGGGATTCATTAGGTGTGTTATGAATGATGTGGAGTACTGCAGGTATCAAATCAGTGGAGACAACGATTTGATGTCCCTTGCTGATAGGTGTGTCCCTACCGGTAAGGGTTTTCTTCCTATACAAGATATCGTTGTCCAACACGAGTTCATCTACTGGCACTGGCAGAGTAGGTAAGGCCAAAGTGACTCCTGACTCTAGGAAGAAAATCTCCTTAGGCCACAGAGGAACTTCGCTTGGCTGATATGGTGAGACTGCCGTGATTACATGATGTGAAAGAGCATTTGCAACTAAATTAGATATACCAAGCAAGTACATAAAGGTTGGGCTGACGTCTTGGATGATAACTGACCATCGCTGTAGGCGACCAGTAAGATTTCTTCCTTTGAATAAGCCACAAAGTTGGGGAGATGTTTGGATGTGCGCTGGATATCCGTAGACTATGTCTGAAATGTTTGAGGGACCTGACAGCTGCTAAAGTTAGTGACACTATAGTTACATTTAGCAACATTAAGGGCACGACTAGCATTCCTCTTTGCATGATCAACTTGCATCGATACTGTGGCTAGGCTTATGCCAGATATGTCTCTACAAAGATGAACTTAGCGTAATATGTGCTGTTTTCAGTGTGTCAGAACCATGAAACTGGTCATTAGTCCAAGCAAAGTGTTCATTTTTTAAAGTAATTTATTAAGAGAGGTGGCGATGTGTGCATAATCGCCGATAGTAGCCACTCAACCCAAGGAAACTCCTTACTTGATCAGTATTGGTGGGTTTTGGGAAGATAGCAACTGATTAATATTTCTCATCTGTAGTATGAATTTCCTCAGCATCAGCCACATGTCCAAGTAATTTTATTTTCATATGCACGAAGCTGCATTTACTGAGCTTAACTTTTACACCTGCCGTTTGGAGGTGATCAAAAACCTGCTGTAATTTGGACTGATTTATTCACCACAAAGGTATTATATAGATAACCATAAAGGGAATGTCCAGTCTTACCACTGAACGCAGTTTGGATAAACCTCATGATTACTGACGAATATTTCTAAGATCAACGGGAAGCCTTTCAAATTGTTAGTGGCCATAAGTTGTACTGAATGCAGTTATGAGGCGAGACGACCCTTGCATTTCTACTTGCCAGTAGCCACCAAGTAAGTCAAGGGAAGTGAAAACATCGTTATTCTCGCCAAGTGATTCCACTGAATCTGTCACGAGTGGTATTGGGAATCGATCGATTACACTGACAGCTTAATTTACGGTAGTTTGCTATGGGTCTGAATTCACCTCCTTTTGAATGGACTAGGAAAAACGGACTATTCCTAAGAGTGACGGAACGTTCATTGATATCCTGGTTAAGCATATCCAGCACAATCTCGTCACCTTTTCACAAACTATGGATATTCTAAATGCTGGTATATACATTGGCTAATTATTAGGATTCAGTTCAATGATTCGTTTTCATAAGATTCGTTGTCCCCGTAGGTTCATGAGGTAGGTCCACAACATCACTATAGGTCTGCAAGAGATTAATTAATTATGATTTATGTTCAGGGAAATCTCCAGAATCTAAGTTAATGGCAATGTCAGCAGGAATAGTGGTAGAAAATGTAGAGTTTTCAATGGTATATATACTATGTGAGTCATCATTATCCTTAGCAGTTACAGAGAATGGTATATCCTGGCACACCTCTGCAGTCGATGGGAATACTGGTATCAGAAAATCGCCAATCTTTGCAACACTTTTAAGTTTTATGGAACATTGGTGACATTTAGTAGGCAAAGATAACACGAATTATCCTCCATCACGGAACACAAGGCTGGTTCATACGTTAAACCATTCACACAACATGCCTCATGAAAGGTTAATTCATCCACTCCTTCTTTCGAACCTACAGCATAAAAAAAACTTTCGTGAAATCGTATAGCAGCAAAACTGGGCACTGTTTTATAAGACCTCTTTTCATCTCTGCATGTTGCAATATATCATTCAGACTCTTTGAGGTAGTTACATGGGATATAGATGAGTCAACCGTTGTGGCACTGCTAGAGTCTTATGTGATTCTGCTCCTAAATTTTCTTCATTACTCTCTACTGGTGGCTCTGGCGTAGGAGTTACGATAAACTGTGTCACCAGATTTACCTGTGAAAGGACTGGGTGTGGGTTATTCATGTCTGCTACGCAGAATCCCTTTACTGTAATACAACTACAAGCAGGTATCATTTCAGTAGAATGTTAAGCCATGATGTTAGTACCAATCAAAACATCTGCTGAATACCAGAGTTCTTTTGTGACATAAAACTCAGCTGTGAAGGGGTTTATAAATTCATCGAGTTGTATTCCAAGAACTACCTCGCCCTTCACTACAAATTTTGAGCCGTCAACACTACAGAGGCGAATGTCAGGCGGCTCAAGAATCCAAACCCTTTTAATTTTTAAATTACTGTCTAGAGAGGATTCAGCTATTAAGGTCACCACATCCAGAATCTATAAAAATGATGTAGGGACTCATTCACAATGACCTAAGATAACCATACCTAAGTGGACCTGGAGCGGTGGCGTCTTCGTCGTGGGTCTACTCCCCAGAGGCTGAAGAAGAGAGGAGAAGGACAGCATGGGGTCCAAACCACCGCAAACCTCCCCGGCCCCTCACGGGGCTCGAGTACCTGGGAGTGGCTTCTGTCGCCCGGGCAAATACCACATCTCCCAACACAACACACACAACAACACCGTTTTTTCTACACCGAGAAATGACTCTCCGGCTGTCATTTCTCGACGACTTCTTCTAGCCGGGGACATTGAGAGCAATCCAGGACCCACCAACAAATACATATGTCCAACATGATCAAAACCTATCACGTCGAGCCGACAGACAAAGGGTTCAGTTCAGTGCAATTCCTGCAAGAACTGGACCCATTACACCTGCATAACACTTGCATCCAGAAAACATTACACTAACACCTGGACCTGCTCCTTATGCTCCTTCCCCACACCCATCAGCCCCTCTTCCAATCCAATTCCTACTTCCTTCACACCTCCACAGCCAAACCCACCGACCCTTCCCACACCATCCAGTCCCCCAACTCCTCCCATTCCAACCCATCCTAATCCACCTCAACCCTTACCTCCATCACAACCTCCTCCTACCCCTTCCCCTCCACCCACACCACCTCCCCCCCGTGCTGCAGCAGCCAACACACATCGTACACACAACATAAACATCCTTCAGTTAAACATAGATGGCATAAACACCAAAAAACATGAACTCACACAATTCGTCAAACAGCAGAACATACACATTGCCATCTTACAAGAAACAAAACTACACAGAGCACAGAAAACATCCAACATTTCATAACTTCACCACCATTCGACAAGACCAGGCCGATGGGGGTGGCGGTGGACTCATCACCCTGGTACACAAATCCATCAACCTTGCAGATACCAGTGCACACACACAGTCACTCCTCTCCCGGCATGACACAACAACAGAAATACAATCAACTAAAATACACGCTTGTAACAAATCACACATAACAATCGCTAACACATACATTCCCCCCCAATCGTCCCCCACAGTACCACACAATTACTCTCCACAAATATACCACATCGCTAATATACCCAACATCATCCTGGGTGGTGATTTTAACGCCAAGTCGTCGGCCTGGCATGTCAACAACCCTGACACAGACAGATGGCTGGTACTACAATCCCAGACAGATCATCTTTTCATACTAAACAGTCTAGACAAACATACCCATATCCCACACCAAGCCCTCTTCCTCCCATCATCTCCAGACATCACTTTCTGCTCCCCAAACCTCGCCCCTACTACATCATGGAGAGTGATCAAAACCCTAGGTTCTGATAACCTCCCAGTCATCATCACTATCAAAACCAGAATCACCCCAGCTGCCCACAAACACACATACACTAATTATAAGAGAGCCAACTGGGAGGATTTTGTAAATGAAACAGAACATCATCTCGAAACACTAAACAGTACACCCATCACAAACATCAACACCACTGTGCACACATTCAATACAATTATACAAAATGCAGACAAAAGACACATCCCTTGAGGCAACAGAAAGAGACACAACCCCAACTTCACACCATAAATTCAAGGCCTCATCAGACAACGGGACACACTGCGACACTCGCCAACACCCCATACACAAGACACCATACAAAAAATACAAGAACTCAACACTCAGATAAACAATAAAATATCAGAACAGCAAACACTAAACTGGAAAAATTACCTCCAAACACATGACCACAAAACAAACATCAGCAAACTCTAGAAAACACTAAACAGCATCACACTTTCCAACAGCAACACCACACAATCACACGCTGCCATCACAGCAACAGACACCATACCCTCAAACAAACAACAAGCAAACACTCTCATCAATCACTTTTCACAAGTCAGCCATCTAAATTCCCATCCTGAAGACCGACGTATCATCCGACGTAAGAGACAGTTCCCCATAGACCCAGACTACGCACCTTTCACTTACAACCAGATGAAGCACATCAATAACAACCTCAAGCACTCATCTGCCTGTGGACCAGACAACATAAGCAACATTCACCTTAAACACCTAGGACCACAAGGCACACAAGCACTCACCAACATATCAAACTAGCTACTCACACAACATAATACCCAACATCTGGAAGCATGGCAATATCATCACTATCCCTAAACCCAACAAAGACCCCACGTTACCCTCCTCAAATCGCCCCATCACACTCCTCTGCACCCCCTCTAAAGTCACTGAACGACTGGTACTACAACTAGTCACGCCTCACATTCCCCTAGCCCAGTCACAACATGGTTTTAGGCCACTACACTCCACAAACATCCTTCTTACAGACCTCACACAGAGAGTTTTCGATGGCATGAATTCAACTAGGCCACCACACAGAACACTCCTAATCACACTAGACATTACCAAAGCTTTTGATGCCATCCCCCGCCACAACCTCACAAACAAAATACTCAACACAAACATGCACAATAACACAAAAAGATGGCTGGCAAACTACTTAGCAGGCAGATGTGCACACGTAACATTTGCCGGTCAGTCTTCTAACCTCAGAAACTTCACAAACGGCGTCCCCCAAGGATCTGTTTTGTCCCCTACACTCTTTAACCTATACATGCATGACATACCCAACCCCACACACCACAGATAAACATAGCTTCCTATGCAGATGATATAACACTTACATGTACGCACCAAAACGCAAACACAGCTGCACACATCATTCAACCTTACCTCAGCACACTACACGAATGGTTCACCACAAACAGGCTCAAAATAGCCCCAGCCAAATCTACTGTGTCTCTTCTCACAAACTGGACAGCAGAACACAGTCACATCCCACACCTCACCATAAACAACACTCCCCTACCACACACACACACACACACACACACACACACACACACACACACACACACACACACACAAAATCCTTGGTGTAACATACAATACATCAATGTCATTAAACAACACATCACAAACATTAAAAAGAAAATATCACCAAGACTCAATGCTTTGAGGTCACTTGCCCATACAACATTCGGACACAACAAAGAAACCACCACCATAGTATATAAACAATACATACGTTCAGTGATGAATTATGCTAGCCCTGCCTGGGTTTCTAACCTCACCAAAACACACTACAACACTCTACAGACCATATAGAACAAGGCCCTAAAAATAATCACAGGCTGCACAGCTACTACACCCACAGACCACCTACATCAAGAAACAAAAGTTCTCAAAGTCAAGGATCACCTAGACATGAAAGGCACCCAGTTTCTTGCTGCAGCCTCCACAAACTCACAACATCCACTACAGTACATGGCAGCACATCCACCCACACCGGGGAACATCAAAACAACACCCAGTACACGATACCATACACAAATATTGTCATCTCTCCCCCCTTGCCCACCTCAGACCAGCTTCCAGAAGCATATCCACACTCAGATCACTCGCCGCTCCATTCAGTCACTTAAAGACAACACACAGCTGCATGCACCGCCTCCTGACATCCACCCTTCTGAATTCTATCTTCCTCGTGAGGACAGGGTCCACCTGGCCAGGCTGAGATGTGGGCACCATCTTGCCCTCTTAAGCTACCAGAAGAGGCTGGATGACTCCGTCGCTGATGCCTGTCCAGGATGCAACACAGCACCCCATACTATTAAGCACATTATGGACGACTGCATTGCACACAATCACCTACGCCAACAACACAACATACACTCTTTGAGAACTCTGTGGAAAAGCCCGGTCTCGGCCATGGCCTTCCTAAGGGACTCGGGGCTGTTCGGCCAGACTGCCTAGGGAACAACTACTACTACTACTACCACACCTAAGTGAGGTAGAGGACCAATCAGGAGTATGGGGAGTTCGGAATTTTGAGTCGTTATGGAGGATTCTGTTCGTCATGGTGTTGGGTTTTCCCCACCTGTGTGTTGGCAAGGGCACAGCACTCGCTGGTAGAATGATGGCATCTGTTGTGGTAAGTACAGTACGTGTTACCGTGTGATCGTGAAGGTGGTCTACTATCATGTCTGTGTCCTCGTTCCCCATCAAGTCTTTTATAATAGTGAGCTATTCGATGACCTGAGCATTTACAATACCAACAAACCTTTTTAGTTCTGCATTTAGATCTGGCACGAGGATGAGAGATTCTAATTTGGGGCACAGGTCTTGAACGTGACATGGCTGGTGAACGTGGTGTGACCCTTTTGTCTTCTGAGTGTACATGAAACGTGTCCTTGACTTTGAGACTAAGATGTTGGATAGGACTAGTAATTGGATGAACTGCACAAACCGTTTGAGTAGTTATGATACTAAGTTTCTCTTATATCTATACAGCTAGAATGGTTATGTCATCCAAAAGTAAAAAATTAATCTCTAACGCAGCACCTAATTCATCCTTGTTAAGATGATGGTGCTAATGGTGGGAGAGAAAAACCAGCTGACCTTTGGCAGCCATTCTGATGACCTTGGGGTTGACTCCGAGTGCCCATTTTCGAACTCGTCCAAGATTTTAGCCATATCTTGATACCCTGAGAGTTTCATGTTGATAGCTTACGCCGTTCATGAGATATAATGGTGCTAAAGGCGGGTGATAAAAACTAGTTGCAGACATTTTGGAGACCTTTACTTTGACCCACAGTGCCCATTCTCGAACCTGTCCAAGATTTTGGCCATATCTTGATACTCTGAAGTTATCATGTTGATAGCTCGAGCCGTTCATGAGATATATTGGGAACACACACACACACACACACACACACACACACACACACACACACACACACACATACACAGACTAAAACATTATCGCTTCGCCTTGTAAATGTGGGCGATAATAACCGTGAAATTAGGGTGTGATTCATCTTCCACGATGATCGCTTGAGATCTTGAGGTGCAGGAGGGTTAGTAAGCTGAGTTACCATTGTTACAGAAGTATAAGGAGAAGGGGTGTTAAGAGCAGATATTCCCGGTACAGCTGTAACACTAGAAAACACCCAGAGAGTGCATACCTCTGCCAATGCGACTGCCATAAAAAGGATCCGGATCCGTGGATGTATTGCTTGGAATACATTGGATCCAGTTTCGCCCCCCCAATTTAATCAATTTGACCCATGGCCCATCATTCCACAAAATTTAATTGAAATTCATTGAGAACTTTTGGAGTTATTGCACGGTATACGCAGGATCTGGATCCACCCTCAAATTTAATAAATTCTTTATTGGTCCATGGCCCACCTTTCCACAAAATTTCATTGAAATTCATAGAGAACTTTTGGAGATATCGTGTGGACAAACAAACATACTGTAGGTGAATACATAACCTCCTCAAACTTCGTTGGCGAAGGTAACAAGTGTTGGGAGTGGTAGGAGAGGATAATAACAGTGGGATCTATCAGAAAGTAAATGGGAAATGTGTGACGTCTTAGGGGCAAGGTATGAAAAATCTACTCTTAAAGATTTAGTTGATGCAACAGAGACAGGTATTCGAGCAGATACAAAACTTTGAGACCAAGCTGACTGAACAGTTTCACGCAAGTAAGTGTCTCCGTTTCTTAAACAAGTAAGATTATCGTGTGTGTGATCAACCTCGGTGGAATCTGACTCTATTTCATCTCTGGACAAATGTGTATCATTTTCAGGTACGGAAATGTCAAGAATAAATATGTTGGGAGCGGAAAGGGGAAAAAAAAAGTACAATGACAATACTGAAGCAAGTTAATACAAGTGGAAAGAAAATTTTCCTACCAAAAATAAATTATGTACAACTACAATTAAGAAAGGAGGCATTTATATACAAAATATTTACAAATGAAATGCTCTTATGAACCGATAAGGTAAAGAAAGTCGTGAGTATAAAAGATGATCTGGGAAAGTTTTTTTTTTTTTTTTTTTTTTTTTTTTTTTTTTAGTGTTCATTTTAACAAATCGTGTAAATAAACTTTGAAATGAATGTATATGGATCACTGGACCGGAGATAACAGTATAAACTTGTTTCTGAATAGTTCTAGCTCACCACCTAATTACACTGCATACGATACTTGTCGTGAATGCAGAGGTGAGATGTTGGGTGAATCGTTGGGGGAGTTGACGGGGAAGAAGTTCTCATCAGGCAGGCTCAGACATGACGTTGCAGTATCGTTGACTGTTGGCTTGAGACATGGGGTGAGAAAGGACGTGTTGTAGGTCACATGGTCACAAGAGTTTGAGACAATATGCAGTCTGACAGAAGAATCCTGGTTGGTAGGTAGGGTGGCAGACAGGTCTGGTAAAAGGCAGACAGGCATGGTAACAGACGGCAGACAACTTCAGTAATAAAAGGCAGACAGGCTAAAGAGAAGGCGTGTTCTTAATACCGCTGCCACCAACTTGAAGTATGAGTCTCGGCCAGATTATTGAAGTTGTGACTTGCAGGAGGAAAGATACACCATCAGAAGCCCAGGTTATTAAAAAGCTACCACGGCGACTGTTTACTGAAAGAGGTTCAACCTATACTCTGGGAGTCAGGTTGATACCTGTTTCTCATCAATTTCGTTAGATGAGCAGTAAGGGGGCATTCGTTTACCCAGTGCCACCATGTTAGTATTTCAATGATTTGTACACATAAAACAGTCTTTTCAGCATTCTATTGCTTACTCTTCATTTTTGCGAAGTAGGCTGTTAATGCTAGTAGGCAAATTCAAAAAGGTGATTAGATCTTCAAAACAGCAGTAAGCATTCCAACACAGATTCGTCCCTTATCGTGCATATTGCAGACGTTGAAAGTATCTCTGAGAGACAGGAAGTGATCAACTGAAGTCAAAGACATTATAGAAGATATGAGAGAACAGAAATGGAGGTGGGAAGGCATGAAGAAAGAATAAACGGTAACCAATTGAGCAAGAGGCTGACTGACCGGACTCCAAGAAATTGCATGCATAGCAGAAAAAGGCCAGACATAAGAAGGAGAGATGAATTCGTGAAGTATGCATGCAAAACCTGGCAGATATAGCCCCAGTCAAGGAATTCGTGAAGAAAGTTGGAGGAGCCTTTGTTAAGCAGTGGACGTGGGACGTGCAGTGATTGATTATATATATATATATATATATATATATATATATATATATATATATATATATATATATATATATATATATATATATAGACAAACACACACACACACGCACACACAAACAAATATATAAATGTATATTGTATATATATATATATATATATATATATATATATATATCATCAGTCGTTTGAGTATCACTGGAGGACCGGCCTATCCCGACCAAAGTCGGGACGATACAGCCAATGTATCTCTACCAAGTTGCTTAGGCTGTCTGGTTGAGATTGTATGTAGGGTGAGAGGTGCTTGTAAGTGTAATTGTAGTGTTGGAGTGGCTTTGGATGTGTGTGTAGTCTGTGAACCAAGTGTAATTGGCCTGCGTAAGCTGACTGGGTGCAAGCATACTTTACAGTAAGCGACACTGGTTCAACCACAGCACCCCTTGTGTCCGCCAATGCAGTACATGGGCGGGTGAACACTCCCAAAGTTTATTATCCTGGCGGGGCGCGAACCCTGGTCCACCCATATATGAAACGCGCACTCCATCCATCCATCCATCATCCAGTCTTACATTACCCCATGAGGAGCGTAGGAGCCCGGGGCTAGGCAATTGGTCCCGACATTTAACCCGCCGCATGCCAGTGCCATTTTAAAACGGTCTGACATTATTCAGCGGCCAATGCCAGGACCGTTGTAAAATGGTGTAAAATAAAAAAATTCACTGTGACCGCATTTTTCAAGATTCGTGGGTAAAAATTGGCAGGCTTATAAGGTAATTGTTCCTCTACCATCCCCTACTTGGTGGTGGCCAGAATTAGGATACAAGTAAGATGGAGGAATAGAAGAAGGGAAAGACGAGAGGAAGGAGTAGTTGCAACGAGAGTGGAAAGGTTACAAGAGGATGAGAAAAAGGCAGAGTATAAGAGTGAAGTGGAGGAACGATTGGGCAAATATGAATTGGAGCAGATGGGGGACGTGGAAGGTGTGTGCAGGATATTTACAGAAGAAATATGTGCAGCATGTGATGTGGTGTGTGGGAGGAAGAGAAGATGGAGGGAGGTGCAAGGAACAGTGTGGTGGACTGAAGAGGTGAGACAGGCTGTGGCACAAAAGAAGAAAGCATACAATGAATGGATGAGAAACAGGGACGTGGAAGAAGTTGAGAGGCGGAAGAGAAAGTTATAGGTAGAAAGAAAGAGAGAGGTGAAAAGATTAGTAAGAGAGAGTAAGAAGAGAGTGGATGAGGAATTTGGAAGGAATTTGAGTGTAAAGTGGAGGGACTGTAAGAAGATGTTCTGGAAAGAGGTGAAGAGAGTAAGACAGGGTGGAAGTGAGGTTAGCAGGGGAGTGAAAGATAAAAATGGTAGATTACTAGTGGAGAAGGGAGAAAAAGTGAGCAGATGGAGAGAACACTTTAAGGAATTGTTGAACATACAGGATGGAAGTAATGCAAGTATAAGTGGCTGGGGAATGGCTGGGAGAAGGAATGAGGTGAGAAGACAGGAAGAAATCAGTAGGATAGATGCTGTGGAAGCAATGAAGAAAGTCAAAATGGGGAAAGCCCCAGGAATTGACGGAGTGTGTGGTGAAATGCTGAAGCATGGGGGAGAGATAGTAGTAGAATGGATGTGGAAGGTGTGCAGATTGGCCCGGGAGGAAAGTAGAGTCCCAGAGGATTGGAAGTCAGGTATAATTATTCCCTTGTACAAAGGAAAAGGGGAAAAAGAAGTGTGTGGTAATCACAGGGGCATTTGTCTTCTTAGTATAATAGGAAAATTGTATGGTAGGATGCTTATTGACAGAGTTAGAGAAAGAACAGAGGAATTAGTGGGAGAAGAACAGGGAGGCTTTAGGAAGGGAAGAGGTTGTGTAGATCAGATATTCATTCTTAGATCTTTAGTGGAAAAGTTTCTAGAGAAGGGAAAGAAGTTGTATGCGACTTTCATGGATTTGGAGACAGCATATGACAGGGTGGATAGACAAGGATTGTGGAAAGTATTAAGAATATGTGGAGTAGAGGGAAAGTTGTTGAATGCTGTGAAGAGTATGTATGATAGTGCTAAGGCTGCAGTGCGTGTGGATGGTGAACTAAGTAAATTTTTCTCTTTGGGGGTTGGGTTGAAACAGGGATGTGTCATGTCTCCATGGTTATTCAATCTGTTCATGCATGGGGTAATAAAAGAGGTACAAGGTAGGGTAGTGGATGTTGGAGTGGCCCTGATGAGAGAGGATAGTGTTTGGAAACTCCCTGTACTGTTGTTTGCAGATGATACTGTGTTGTTGAGCGAAGACGAAGGGGAGCTGCAAGGCTTGGTGGATGAGTTTGGGAGAGTGTGTAAGAAACGGAATCTAAAGGTGAATGTAGGGAAGAGTAAAGTGGTGGTCTTTGAGAGAGGTGAAGTCAGTGAATGTACAGCGAGGCTGGATGGTGAGGATTTGGAAAATGTGAGTACGTTTAAGTACTTGGGTAGTGTGATGAGTAAGGATGGAAATTTGAAGGGTGAAGTGCTTGAAAGGGTACTGCAGGGAAGAAAGGTTGCTGGTTCTTTGAAAACAGTGATAAGAAACAGGGAAGTGAACATGGAAGTGAAAAAGTTACATAACAGTATTGTGATACCAACTCTAACATATAGAAGTGAAGCTTGGACATTGTTGGAAGGACACAAGTCAAGAGTGACAGCAGTGGAAATGAGTTATTTTTAAGAGGAGCCTGTGGAGTCACATGGAGAGACAGGCTGACGAATGAGGATATAAAGGAGCGTTGTGGTGTGGATGTTATAGTAAGTGTTATGAGGAACACACTGAGGTGGTTTGGCCATGTGGAGAGGATGGAGGGTGAAAGACTGATGAAGAGAGTGTATGTGAGTGAGGTGGAGGGGGGAAGAGGGAGGGGGAGGCCGAGGATGAGATGGAGGGATGGGGTGGAGAGGTATATGAGAGAGGGGTGTGTGAGTTGGGAGCAGGGCAGTGAAATGGCGGGGGACAGGACGACGTGGAGGGGATTTGTTTGTGGCCACCCCAAACGGGATTGAGGCATCTGGCAATAGATAGATAGATAGAAGTGTAAAGACTATATAGTGAAGTCAAGTTGTAAATACCTTCTTGTAAGTGCCAGGACTGTATGTAATGAAGTCAGGTTGTACCTGTCTTCAACTAAGTGCATTCACAGTGAGAAAGACACGCAAATTGTGATAGATGCTGAAGTCATAAGTAATCAGAAAAGTGTACTGATCATTGCTATACCTTCCCAGCATAAATACCTGAGTACACCTTACATAGAAAACGGCTTTCTCTCACGTATGTGGTGAGCATGGGAGAGTGGCTATACCTATACACGAGTATGCAGGACTCAATGAAACTCATATCCGACCCTCGGTGAGCATTTTAATGGCAAAATTCGTTGTTTCCACTTCAAAATCTATCATTTTAGCCAAAAAAAAAAAAAGGTTGAGAAATGGGCAGCACTGGGGTGACCCATAGGCGTAAAAATAGCCGGCATGTGGCGGGTTAAGATGAGAGTGACCAGCCTCCCTCATCCCTGAGTGTCATAACATGAGCAATCAACCCCAACCGCTCCTTGGATATAAACCTTCACCGGCTCAATCTGACTGGAGGGCAATAATTACCCACTAAACCACCAGGTGCCAAAATTTGGTTATATGGTTACCATCCAGCATAGTAAATGGTTTCCTGTTGTACAGGAAACCATTTGGTTTGTCACTCAGTGTAGAGTCATCCACAGGCAGAAGGAATAGGAAAGAATGAAGGAAAGAAAGACAGAAGAGGGAGTGCAACGTCACCCTTAGGCAGAAGGACAAGGAAAAAATGAAGGAAAGGAAGACAAAAGAGGATGGAAGGAAATAAGGATGGAGGAGACGAGAGCGCAGACACCCGACAGCAGCACTACATCGAGTGAGTGGATGGTGAGCACCCTCACCTACCATAAATATAATATATAAATATATATATCCCATTGGATCCCAGGGGTGATGGGTGAGGCATTGCACTGGGAGGGCACTAAGCGTACCGCCCTCCGCCTATCGGCTCATAGTCGCGAAGCTCATAGGTCCCAACCCGGGAGTCCCCTACTTTATAAAGACTTGAAAAATCCCAGTTCTGTCCAGTACTCTGGACACTGGGCTCCAGTGGGTTAAAGAGACCGATAGGTTTGCCAGTCATTAACCCATTGGATCCCAGGGGTGCTGCACGAGGCATTGCACTGGGAGGGCACTCAGCATACGGTCCTATGCCTATCGGCTAATAGTCGCGAAGCTCATAGGTCCCTACCCAGGGATTCTCTACTATATAAAGACTTCAGAAATCCCAGTTCAGTCCAGTACTCTGGACACTGGGCTCCAATGGGATATATATATATATATATACACACTCTCTCTCTCTCTCTCTCTCTCTCTCTCTCTATATATATATATATATATACTCTCTCTCTCTCTCTGTATATATATATATATATATATATATATATATATATATATATATATATATATATATATATATATATATATATATATATATATATATATATATATATATGAGGAAGAAGGAACCAAAGGCAACAAACCCGCTAAATTGCTCCCTCCAAGAGAAAAACAAAACACAAGAGAGAGCAAAATTCATGATCCAATCATTCCCAGATGCCTAGACACACAGCGTTTGAGAGACTGGAGATCATAGGAAGCAGGAAATACAGACAGAGGGAGACAGTTCCAGAGCTGACCTGCTGCATAAATGAAGGACTGGGAGTAACGGTTAACTCTTGCATTAGAGAGTTGGACAGAAAAGAGATGAGAGTTTGCTGCTAGACGGGTGCTGCGTGCCCATCGTAGAGGTGGAGGAATGCATGCAGACAGTTCAGAGGAGCAGTAACCATTGAAGTAGCGACAGAAAAGAGATAAAGATGCAACAGTGCGGCGAAGAGACAGAGGTTGAAGGGAGTCAGCAAGAGGAGGAGAGTTAATGAAATGAAAAGCCTTTGACTCCACTCTATTGAGATGAGCTGTATGTGGGGAGCTTCCCCATACATGAGAGTTGTACTCCATGCAGGGGCAGATAAAACCCCTGTATAGAGTCAACAGTTGTGCAGAGGTAAAGAGGGAACAGAGTCAGCTTCGCACACCCAATCCCTTGGAAGCAGATTTTACAAGAAATATAATATGATCTTTCCACGATAAGTCCCGAGTAAATGAAACCCCAAGCATGTTCAAGGATGACGCAGGATTAAGCTGAATATTATTAAACATTAGTGGGTATACCTGTGGAAGATTTTTTCGGGTTGATAGGTGCAAAAACTGAGTTTTTGATGCATTAAAAACAACCAGATTATTTTTACCCCAGTCAGAGATATGAGCCAAGTCAGACATTAGGTGTGCCATAGCCTCATCCCTTGTTTGTT
This sequence comes from Coenobita brevimanus, assembly GCF_032717465.1. Lineage (NCBI taxonomy): Eukaryota > Metazoa > Arthropoda > Malacostraca > Decapoda > Coenobitidae > Coenobita > Coenobita brevimanus. Next base: position 33,262,270 of record NC_137019.1, read on the forward strand.
GAAGTAACTGCTGAGATGGACGTTGCGGGAATCGAATGGAAAGGTGAAGGGTAGGGTCATCAGTGTATGAGTGGATAGGGTTAGATGTACAGCTTAGAAGGTCATTGATGAATAAAAGGAGGAGAGTTGGTCATAGTTCAGAGCCCTAAGGAACACCACTGTTAATAGATCTAGGAGAAGAACGATGGCCGTCTACAACAGCGGCTATAGAACGACCAGAAAGGAAGCTAGAGATGAAGGCACTGATAGAAGAACAGAAACCGTAAGAGGGCAGTTTGGAAATTAAAGATTTATGCCAGACTTGATCGAAAGCCTTTGAGATGTCAAGTGCAATGGCAAAGCTTTCGCCAAAGTCCTGAAAGAAGGAAGATCAGGAGTCTGAAAGATAGGTGAGAAGATCGCCTGTGGAGCATCGCTGATGGAACCCATACTGATGGTCAGAAAGAAGTTTGTGATAGGAAAGATGCTTTAAAAATTTTCCGTTAAGAATAGACTCGAAAACTTTTGAGATACAGGATGTTAAAGCAATTGGACGATAGTTAGAGGGTTGGGAATGGTCACCCTTTTTGGGGACTGGCTGAATGAGAGCAAACTTCCAGCAAGAAGGAAAGGTACAAGTTGATAAGCAAAGGCGAAAGAGTTTGCCTAGGCAGGGTGTAAGCACAGAAGCACAGTTCTTGAGAATAACAGGAGGGACTCTATCAGGCCCATATGCCTTATTAGTATTGAGGCCTGTGATGGCAGAAAATACATCAGCTGAAGAAATATTAATGTCAGCCATGAGGAAGTCAGAGGGGAGGAAGTGACGGAGGAACAGCACCGGAATCGTCTAAGGTAGAATTGGAGGAGGAAGTCTAACTGAAGAGATCTGCTTTATCAGTAGAAGAAATAGTTACAGAGCCATTAGAGTAGAAAAGAGGAGGGAAGGATGATGAGGTAAAGTTGTTAGAATGGTTTTTGGCAAGGTGCCAGAAGGAGCGAGTTAGAGAGTTGAGAGCATTTAGTATGGATGAAATTATTTTTAGCAGAGCAAAGAACAGACTTAGCACGATTCCGGGCAGAAACATATAAAAGATGTGATTCAGGGGTGGGTTGGCTCCAGTACCTTTTATAGGCCCTGTCCTTGTTGTGGACAGCATTAGAACAGGCGTGATTAGTCCAAGGCTTTCGTGCATTAGTCAAAGGATATGAGAATGGAATGTATGCTTCCATGCCTGAGAGAATAACCTCCGGAATGTGCAAGGCACACCCACATGGCTCCCGGCATTGGAATCAATAATCATTCCAGGGAAAATCAAAGAAGTACTGCCTGAGGGCCTCCCAATCCACAGCCCCAAAGTGCAACAGACGACATTTCTTTGAAGGGTCCGCAGGCCGTACTGGAGCGATAGGACAGGTTAAGGTGATAAGGTTGTGATCAGAGGAGCCCAACGGATAGAAAAGATTAACAGTGTAAGCAGAAGAATTAGTTGTAAGGAGGAGGTCAGTTATGTTGGAACTCTCTCCAAGGCGGTCAGGGATATGGGTAGGGTGCTGTACAAGCTGCTCTAAGTCATTAAGGATAGAAAAGGTGTAGGCTTGTTCACCAGATGGATCAGTGAAAAGAGAGGAGAGCCAAAGGTGGTGGTGAACATTGAAATCTAGAATGGAGATTTCAGAGAAAGGAGAAATGGATAGAATGTGTTCCATCGTAGAAGTAAGATAGTCAAAGAAATTATCATAGTTAGTAGAATTAGGAGATAAGTAAACAGCACAGATATATTTAGTCAGAGAATGACAGGTAAACCGAAGCCAGAGTGTAGAGAATTCAGAAGAATCGAGTTCAGGAACACGAGAGCAAGATAAGTTGTTGCGTATGTATACTGTATATATATATATATATATATATATATATATATATATATATATATATATATACACACATGTGTGTGTGTGTGTGTGTGTGTGTGTGTGTGTGTGTGTGTGTGTGTGTGTGCGCGTGTAAAAATGGCACTAGGAAAGCAACAAATTACATCACTGAAAGACAAACGCGGTGAAGTCATTAAATGCAGAGATAAGATGGTGAAGTGAGTTGAAAAATTTTGCAAAGAACTGTATGTATCAAAGACAATGGTACCAACAGCTAACTTTCCAGCTGAGGCAAGTGCAATGCCAGAGGTAACACCAGACGCAGTAACTATATCTCTTAAAAATATGAAAAGAAGGAAGTCTCCGGGAGAAGAGAGAATAGTAGCAGATTTACCGTTTGATGCAGGAGTATAAGTACAGAACAGGCTTACTCACTTATTTATTCAATGCTTAAAAAAGAAGAAAATTCCTAAAACATGATGTAATGCAATAGTCATTTTACTTTACAACAAAGGTGACTCAAAATATCTTAGTAACTATCGACCCATTGGCTTATTTTCAGTCATTTACAAACTCTTGACTAAAGTCCTTACGAACAGAGTAACATCAAATTTAGAGGAAAACCAACCTCGCGAACAGGCAGGATTCCGAAGCGGGCATTCGACTACCGATCATCTACACACAATGTATCAGGTAACTGAGAAAACTACAGAACATAATGAACCGCTGTGCTTAAGTTTTGTTAATTACGAAAAGGCGTTCAATTGAATGGAGCACATAGCAATTATAAATTCATTGCGAGAACAAGGAGTGCATGTGAACATTGTAAAACTGCTTGAAAACACATTTACAGTAATGAGGGAACTTCTACAGTTAATTACATAAGGACTCGGAAAAAATTAAGATTGAGAAGGGCGTGCTTCAGGGAGATACAATTACATCAAAATTATTCACAGCATGCCTAGAAAGTTTTTTTTTTTCAGAAAGCTAGACTGAGAAAGGAAAACAAAGGAGTGAACACAGATGGAAAGAAGCTAAACCATTTCAGATTTGAAGATGACATTGTCCTAATCTCAGAAACAGCAGAGACATTGCAGGTAATATTAAATAACCTGGACAGAGAAAGTCTCAAAGCAGGACTAAAGATGAACCAGAGTAAACCTAGTGTTAAATCCACAGACACTAAAGAGCGTCATCAAAAGAAGCGAAGAAATTTTTGAGGAAGTCGAGGAGTACAATTACTTGGGGCAAAAACTAAAATTAACAGATCATGATACCGAAATAAAAAGACGCATTATAACTGGATGGGAAGCTTTTGCAAAACAGAGACATTATGAAAAGAAGTTTGCCAGTTTGTATGAGACGAAAAGTATATAACGAATGGATAATTCCAGCTATGACGTATGGTGATGAGACCTGGAAACTGACAATATCGATGGAAAATAAATTAATCCATTCTCAGAGAGCAATTGAAAGGTCAATGTCGGGAATATCTTTAAGGGTGCGTACACACTTGTGCTCAAACATATGTTGGCAACATTGCTGGCAACATGTTCGGGAACAAGTTTGCAGCAGTATTTGGACAGATGTATGCAAACATGTTTCAATGCAGGTGATGGGATAAATGTGTCCATACGAGGCAGCTGAGACTTCATCATGATGTTGCCAACATGATCTGGATGCTGCTGCTACCAACATGTTTGCAGTGTGTTTGCTACTGTGTTGCTTACATGTTGCCAACACTTGTTTGAGCGCACGTGTGGACGCGACCTAAGAGACAGGAAATTATCAACTTGGGTGAGAGAAAAGACTAAAGTCAAAGATATTATAGAAGTTATAAAAGAAGAGAAATGGAGGTGGGCAGGCCATGTTGCATGAATAAGGAATAACCGATGGAGTAAAAGGCTGACTGACTGGGCACCCAAGAAAGTGTAAACGAGCAGGAAAAGGTCAGACAGGAGGTGGAAAGATGAGATAGAGAAATTTGCAGGGAAAACGTGGCAAAGATTGGCTCAGTCAAGGAATTTGTGGAGAAGGTTGGGAGAGGCCTTTGTTCAGCAGCAGATTTGTAATGGCTGCTGCTGCTCCTGAAGCCTCGGAGAACCCCGGGGGAAGGGCATTAAAGCCTCCACGATCTTTCCCTCTCCCAGTGGTGACCAATCGAGATGTGTGGAACCACTGTCTGACTCACTTCCTCATTTTTGCAACATTTGTGGCCTTTCCTCATAACTTTTTCTCTGTTGAACACCACCTCTCCTCAAAACCTCACCTTCTTTCCTCACCGAGATGCAGCTGTCTGAGGCGACTAATAACAAACCCTTCTCTGTATCTTTCTACTTTCTTATTACTCACTTTAAAGCTATAATTGGCTGTTGTGTATATGTATGCAACAATATATCTTCCTTTCATGTTCCTGAGCTTGAATCTAATGAATTCTCCACTCTTTGGCTTCGGTAATCCTCTCAGTCTTTGGCTAAATACATCTGTCCTGCTTACTTGTCCCCTAATATTACTCTAATAAATTCTTCAACTATCTTACTTCCAAGATACATCCTCCAAGAGTACATCCTCTCTCGGAAGTCTCTATGCTAGGCAATTTCAATGTTCACTACCACCTTTGGCTCTTCTCTCCTTTAACTGCTCAACCTGGTAAACAAGCCAACATCTTTTCTATTCTCAATGACCTAGAGCAGCTTGTACAGCACCATACCCATGTCCATAACTGCCTTGGACAGAGTTCCAACACACTTGACCTATTCATTAGAACCAATCCCTCTGATATGCTGTTAATCTTTTCTCTTCACTGGGGTCCTCTGATCACAACCTATCACCTTAACCTGTCCCATTGCTCCAGTAAGGCCCGCAGACCCTTCCAAGAAGTGGCTTGCTGTGGTACTTGTACGTGGTACTTATACGCCATCAGCCAGAATAATTATTGCTTTCATGGCAGAGAGCCATCTGAGTTTGCCTTGTGCATTATGGAGGTTATTCTCTCAGCCATGGAAACATTCATTCCTTTCTTATATCCTGTTACTGATGTAAAAAAAAAAAAAAAAATGTTTAACCTCTTAACCGCGGGGCGTCACTTTCGTGGCGCTCGGCCACACTGGATCATACCGCAGGTCGTCACTTTTGTGATTCTGTGTTTTTTTAATTATCCTGGGCTCTCAAGTGGTGGCTTGTATCATCTATCAGTACTGCCAATGTCCAACACTAGTCAGCACTCCAAATCTCATCTGTACTCCCATCCATTGTTGACATTTTACCGATTTTACCCCCTTCGTGATTCCCCTCCCTACCTGCCCTCCATTACCCTGTCCTCTCACCTCCCACGCCTCACTGCTCTACACAAATTTCCCCTGGATTTTTCCACAGATTTCATCCATTGAAATAAGCCCTATGCCCTATACTTATACAAAATAATATATACCAAAAAAAAAATAAGGTAAGTGATAGTGTTATACACCAGGAATTGGCTAATTATCACCTGACAACACCTCACGTGCATTCATTCGCTACATTACCACGGTAATTTCCCCTTTGAATTATGCCTTGTAATCGATGTCTGTAATAAAAATATATATCAGAAAGGAAGGGAGAAGCCTAAGTGACATTTACATTCACCTGGAACTACCTATTTCTTTATGTATTGCCGAGATTTTCTACCTATAAAAAATTAGCATGTAAGTTAGCAGCAGTCAGCCTCAGTGTCATTGTCAACCCTTGCCTTCTCAGATAAGCCGTGGCATTTAGTTCCTTGTCCTCCACTGTAGTGAAACCATGTTGCACTCGTGCCCCGTCATTCCTGACGCTTCTGCGCCCATTGCAAAGGGCCCCGTGACCTCTACCCCTAAGAAAAGTAGTGAGGGAGGCAGGAAAGTACTTAGTGACTCTGCAGTGGCACGTGAACTTGCAGAATTGTCCATGGTGATGATGGACAGTGATTTTGACGATTCGGGTGAATCGTGTGATGAGCCGGGTGAGGTAATCGTGCCAGAAAGTGCTAGAACGAGTGCTTCAGTGTCGGCAGTAGTCTCTAGCTCCAAGGGAAAGGAGCCGTTAGTGCAGCAAGGCAAGGAATTTGGGAAGGGAGTGAAAAGGCGGCGTGTTAGCCCCAGAACAATGCCCCTGCGTGACCCAGCCCGCCATGAGTCCCGAGTACATTCACCTCCCCGTTCCCCAAGCCCCACTTCACTCATTTCTTCCTCATCGTCGGCTGAGTTATCTCCGGAGTCTTCGTCGTCGGAGTCACCACCAGCATCAACAGTGAAGGCATGCCGTAGAGGAAGAGGTAAATCCAGGACTTTGAAAAGTAGAGTTGTTAGTAGGGTAAGGGATGCTACTGCTGTACGGCAACCCAGGGTCAGTGCGAGTGACCTTGAACGAGATAAATCTGCCCCACAGCCAACCACCACCACCACCACCACCACCACCCGCCCTGCACCGCCACGACAGGGAATCCTGGACGCCTTCGCGTGGACGGGTCAGATTTTGTGCCTGAACATTTAGTGTTTGATGAGAACTCCTCAGGAGTTCAGCCTGCCTTCACTATTGACGATTATGCTGAGTGTGTGGACTACCTTTTGGCCTTCCTAGATGACGAAGTCATGCAGCACATATGTGATGAGACCAACAGGTATGAATCACAACGTGCTGCAAATGGTACAGGTGCAGCCAAGATGCAACAGTGGTCCATGCTGGGAGTGCAGGAGCTGTATGTGTTCTTTGCCCTCATGCTTCTCATGCCACACTCCAAGAAGCATGAGTTGGAAGAATACTGGTCCATGGACCCCTTACTACCCTCACCCACCTTCAATAAGTACATGACCAGAGATCGCTTCCGGAACATCATGGGAAACCTGCACTTTGCCGACAACGATGTACCTTCCCAAACTGACCCACTCTGGAAGATCCGGAGATTCTGAGCAGAATGAAGGATAAGTTTATGTCATTCTTCCACCCCTTTCAGATGGTTGTCATTGACGAATCCTTGGTTTTGTTCAGAGGACGTCTTTGGTTTGTTCAGTACGTTCCAAGCAAACGCCATCGCTTTGGAATTAAGTTCTTTGTACTGTGCGACTGTAAGACGGGGTACATCCTTGACTTCGTCATTTATTCAGCCAGCACTGTCGATCTGGATAAAACGCACCCCCTTGGCTTCTCAGGCTGTGTAGTGAAAGTGCTCCTTGAAAAGTATTTTGGTGGGAATCATGTGCTGTATACAGACAACTATTGTACAGCACCGAAACTTGCCAAATACCTTTCTGAGCACGGCATTGGCTCCTGCGGCACTGTCAAAAGTAATCGTGCCCACTTCCCCAAATTCACAGAGGCAGGAACCTCGCAGCGAGGAGACGTGCACCTACGCAAGTCTGAGAAGATGCTGGCAATACGGTGGCATGACAAGAGGGTCGTGCACATGCTCACCACCGTACATAAGGGGGAGATGACAAACAGTGGGAAGGTCAACCGTAGGACAGGCGAACCTGTGATGAAACCTGATGCTGTGTTGGACTACAATATCAACATGCGGCTGGTGGACAAGTCCGACATGATGATTGGTGAGATCGACTGCCTCAGGAAGAATACTAGGTGGTACAGGAAAGCTTTTCTGCATCTCATAGATATGACGATGCTGAACGCCTTCATCCTGTACAAGATGAAGGTCAAGCCACCCAAGTCCTTCTCCCTGAGGTTGTTCGCCAGGACTTGTGTCCAGCAGCTGCTGGAAAGATATGGTAGGGTGACAGCAGCAACTCCAAGGCACCATCCAGTAACACTTCCCGACCAACTTGAGCAGAGGGCGTATATGGATCGGCACAGACTGGAGCTTATGCCTGCCACAGGAAAAAGGGAGGCTGCGATTCGCAGGTGTCAGGTGTGTGCACATACCACCCGTCGCACACCTGAGCACAAATGCACCTCTTGGCATGCGCTGAGTGCCAGGTTCCCCTCTGTGTTACCTGCTTCTTTGATTACCACAGCCAGAAGCAGTTCTAACAGTGCAAGTGTGAAAGGAGAATAATGTGTAAATAATGTGTAAATAGCAAGTGAAAGCAATGGATGTTCAGTACATATGATTGAACAGTGTATTATAGTTTTATCTTACTGAAAGTGACAGTGAATAACATAGTGTAAGTGAAATAGAATGGTAAATATTGAAAACAGAATAGAAAATGTAAATAGTAATGTAAGTAATTAGTAATATAAGAATATGAGTAATTTCCATTGCTTTCACAGTGGTTTTTTTTTGGATCCCAAACTACTTGAAAATCATAGAGTTGTGTTTATAGTGTTAATATCTGGCTGTGGTAATCATATTATGGGTTGTCGGGAAGTGTAAAGTGGAGACTTCGTTACCCAACTTCAGAGGTCTCCACAAGTCCTACGGTAACAGACGAAGGTTCAACGAACATTCCAGGAGAAAGCTGAAGGTATGTGCCATAAGCATATGTAATTTTAATATTCTAGGACTAATAACTGATTTTTGGCAAATATTTTGTGAGAGTCTGTCAGAGCCCGAGAAACCCCGCGGGACACGCAAAACATTGGTAAACATGCCCGCGGTGTAGGGGTTAATCAATCTCACTCCAATGCTATCCACAACAATGAGAAGGCCTACAAAAGGTACCAGGGCCAATCCCCCCTTGAATCTCATCTCTTTTCTGTTTCTGGCCAGAATCGTGGTGTCCATTCTTCGCTCTGGTAAAAAATAATTTCATTTGTACTTAACCCCTAAGTGCCAGCTAACGTGTATAGCTGTCACGATTCAGGGCGCGGAGCACCGCAGGCTGAAGGGATATGCCGCAAGCACCTTTCCACCACCCTTTGAACTCGCAACCATTTTCTGTAACACCTATAGGGTCGGTAGGCCCTCCAGGTACCCCAAGGATTCATGGCTTGGTCTGTACACAGCACTGGTAGAGTGAGGAGCCATGACTTCATCATCGTCATCATCCGATTCCATACCACCGCGTTCAGGGCCAATGGTTTCATCGACCCCTGTGAAAGTTCTTCCCTTAGTACTGGGAAAAAGGCTCAGTGATACTGCCAATGGTTGTGCCTTGGACGACACCACGTCCTCACGGACACTTAGTGAGTGCACATCCTCGGAGGAGAGAAGGGGTTATCATGTAGAAAGTGACCTCTCTCGCCCTCCGACCCCTCCTCGCTCTCAGACACCAGAGAAGATTCTCAAACTCCTGTGGGAGGAGGGCAGGGCCTTCAACAGTGATGAGTTTACTGAGCAGGAGGTAGATGACCCAATACACCTTACAGGTGAGTGTAGAGTTGGCGGTCATCTGCTAAATAAACGCCAATGATCCATTTGACTGTCACACTTGCTGCCTGCTTCCCAATGTCTCACCCTCAAACGTCCACCTTCACCTCAGCTGAGCATTTCAAGGGTGGAATCACCACAACCGGGCCCATCATGGGTGGAATTTTCCACATGGGCCCCGTGTGGCATTACACAGCAGGAAGCATCTCCCCAGGGAAGGTCCACATCCCCAACCTCCCACACCTCTCCCTCTCCTTCTCCCTCACCCCCTGCCGTGGGTGTGCATGTGGGCATGTACGCGGGCATGCACACACGCAGAAAAAACATGCTGCACATGGCAGATGGCCCGCTTTACCAGGTGTGGGTAGAGTGGATACGTTTGTATGGGAGGATGGAGCAGGATTTGAGCCGTCTGTGCCGGTGTTTGACGAGGAAGGAGCATGTGTTCAGGAGGATGAGCATCCCTCCAGTCCCTTGACTATTAGCATTTATTCAGGGCTATATTCACGACTGCAATAATGCAATATCTGGTGGAAGAAATAAATTTCCACCAGGCTATGTGTGTGTGATGGCTGGATGTGGCTGCCAGCAAAAGCATGCACATGAGGGACTGGCAACCTGCGAAGGTGAAGCTGTTTGTACGGCTAGCCCTTACCATAATGATGGCGCACATGAGAAAACATACACTTCGTGACTATTGGTCGGTGGATTAACTCATGGGCACACCTGTCTTTGGTAAGTATATGGTCTATGACAGGTACCCCTGGACATCCTGAGGTTGCTCCATTTCAATACAAATTAAGGGCCTGCACCAAATGGCAAGTTGTGGAATATTACACCCATCCTAACAAACCTCAAGGAATCATTTTCCAGGGCTTTTCATCCTTTTCAGGAAGTGGTAATTGACAAGTCGCCGGTGTTATTAGGGGGCAGGTTGGCATTTATTCAGTATGTGCCGTCCAAGCTTCACTGCTTTGGCCTGAAATTCCTTGTCCTTTGCGACTGCAAAACCGGATATGTGCTTGACGTGATAGTTTATTTGGCAATAGATGTTGATATACCTAGTGACGATCCTCACGATTATTCGGCATCAGTCGTGAAAGTGCTGATGAAAAGGTATTTCAATAGGCACCACGTTCTGTACACTGATAATTATTACACCTCCACGGCATTGACCAAGTATTTGCTTTAACATGGTATTGGGTCCTATGGAACTGTTTAGGCAAACAGAAAGAATTTCCCAGTATTCCCACCAAATACTGAGAAAGGAGCCCTTCTTACCAAGAAATGTGGCAACATGTTAGCCCTTCTCTGGCATGACAAAAGACGGTTTAACATGTTGTCAACAGTACATAAGGGTGTGTTTAAGGAAACTGGAAAAACAGACTACAGGACCAGAAACCCATGTTGAAGCCAGATGCTGTCAATGATTATATCAACATGCTGCTTGTTGATAAATCGGACATGCAAATTGGTGAGGTTGATTGCCTACGTAAGTCCTGCAGGTGGTACAAGAAGGCGTTTGTACACCTTCTTGATATTGCCATCCTGAACAGTTTCATACTGTTGAAGGAGCTCGTCAGGAAACCTCTCTGTCTCTACAAGAGTTTGAGAGGGAGCTTGCCTGCAAACTCCTTGAAGAATATTCAACTGCACAGGTACTAGATGCTAGGCGGGGGACAGCGGTTCCAGCAGACAGGCTAAACTGTGCCAAGTATTTCCGGTGGCACAGGCTGGTAGTGACTGGCCATACCACAGCAGGTCATCAGGCATACAGGCGGTGCCACGTCTGTAACACGACCAAACGCCATCCCCCAGCACAAAAAGAGACAGCCTACCAATGTGTAGAGTGCAAGGTGCCCCTATGCCCTAAATGTTTTTGCATGTATTACTCCGAGCATGATTACTGAGCATGTGTGTGGGAAAGTGTAAACAGTATACAGGTATGCACAAGTGTGTGTGTGTGTGTGTGTGTGTGTGTGTGTGTGTGTGTGTGTGTGTGTGTGTGTGTGTGTGTGTGTGTTTTATAAATAAGTGAAATGTTGGATAATATAAGTGATTTTAGTAAGTGCTATGACAAGTGTTTTCTAATAAGTTCTACAAGTGCAGTGCAATAAGTGTTACTGTTTATTGGTTATCGATGAAAAAATTATTGGAAATACCTTGAGTTTGCCTATCTGTTACAGGAAAGAAAACCAGTTGTGAGCGGTCCAGAAAGAAAATTACCTTGGCAGCAACTAAATTTTTTCACTCGATACTCAGGAAAATAGTGCTGACTATGTGAGGATAAGCGCATTTGTGATGTGAAGTAAAAATAATGTAAGTTGTGTATAACATTTGTAAGATTTTCATGATGTCCCTGATTAGTACAAATCAGTCTGAATTATAGTACAAGTAATTATTTCATACTCAACCATACTGCGTGAAACAGCCACAGCATTACTTGTCAAAATGTAATTCCCCTTAATCGTGATGTCAGGTGGAATTAAAGTGTTGTAGTAAAGGGAGATTATTATAATTGATCAAGATGTGAGTACATAAAAACAAAGAGCTATTTTCTTTCCCACACACCTACAGGGCATAGTGGCACTATAAAATGGGCAGAAAACCCTTTGGGGAGCTACATGGTCAGGGTGATGACTCATCCTTACAACGGTGAGGATCGAATGGAATTTTCCGCATTCCAACCAAGGATGCTTGGGCAGTGTTACAATCACCACTCCAGTCAGTGCTGCCAATGCTAACCAGCGAGTCCAAGGACATAAGCAGTGGCGCGCACTAGGAACCAGCCCTCCAAATGGGAAAAACCAGTCATCTTCAACTTACCCTTACTCATCGCCGGGACCACCTGGAAACATCGGGATACCTTCATTTGAAAGAGGAAGAGTTGATGAGCCTTATGTATTTTTTTTTCTCTAGCTATTATATTTTGCCAGATATTAGAGTTTGAAGTAAGGGTATTTTTCCGAAAATCTCGGATATTCCCCGTAAGGAGGAGTGGGCGACAGCGGGAAACCCCCAGGAGATAAGAGTTAATGCTCTGAACTCTCCCACTCAAATTCTTCCCATTCCTTTTGGCACCTTGCTAAAAACCTTTCAAACAACTGTACCTCATCATCCTTCCCTCCTATTTTCCACTTTAATGGTTCTGTAGCTATTTCAGCTACTGATAAAGCAAAACTCTTCTTTCAGACTTTCTCCTTCAATTCTACTTTAGGTGATTCTGGTGCTGTTCCTCGATCACTTCTCCCCTTTGACTTCCTCACAGCTGCCATCACTGGCCTCAATACTAACAAGGCATATGAGCCTGATGGGGTCCCTCCTGTTGTCCTCAAGAATTGTGTTTCTGTGCTTACATCTTGTCTAGGTAAATTCTTTTGCCTTCGTCTGTCAACTTGTTCCTTTCATTTTTGCTGGAAGTTTGCTCTCATTCAGCCTGTCCCAAAGAAGGGTGACCATTCCCAGCCATCTAATCATCGCCCAATTGCTTCAACACACTGTATTTCAAAAGTTTTTGAGTCTGTTCTTAAGAAAGAAATTTTAAAACACCTTACCTATCACAACCTTTCTTCCGATCATCAGTATGGGTTCCACCAAGGATGCTCCACTGGCGATCCTATCACCTACCTTTCGACTCCTGGCCATCCTTCATTCAGGACTTTGGCTAAAGATTTGTTATTGCACTTGGTATATCAAAGGCTTTCAATCGAGTCTGGCATAATTAATTTCCAAGCAGCCCTTTTACGGTTCCTATCCTTCTCTCTGTGTTGTCATCTCTACCTTCGTTTCTGGTCGTTCTATAGCTACTGTTGTAGACGGTCCCAGTTCTTCTACAGCTATCAACAGTAATGTTGCTCAGGGCTCTCTCCTATCACCGATTCTCTTCCCAGTATTCAACAATGATTTAAAGCTCTACATCTAACTCTATCCACTCATGTGCCGATGACTCCACCCTTCACCTTTCCATTCGCTTCCTGCAGCCTCCATATCTTCAACTAACAAGAAATGAGGATATGACACATCTAATGTCTAATTTGGCTCTATCTTTGATTTAAGTAAAAATAATCTTGTTTTAAAAAATTAGAGGGTACTCTTGTGGAAGATTTGTTCGGGTTGAAAGATGTAAGAAATTAGTTTTTGATGCATTAAATAAAATCCAACTGAATCTTTTATCTTGGAAAGATCATATTACCCCTCTTGTAAAATCTGCATCCAAGAGATTAAGGTGTGCTAAGCTGACTCCATGCCTTCCTTGTCCCCGCATAGTTGTTGACTTTATACATGGGTTTTATTCACCCCTGTGTATGGTACAACTGTCATGTATGGGGTGGCTCTCCACATACAGTTCTTCTCAACAAGGTGTAGTCAAAGACTTTTCATCTCATTAGCTCTCCTCTTACTGGATTTCATCAACTTCTGTCTCTTCGCCACACTGTTACTTTATCTTTTTTCCATCGCTGCTTCAATGGTCGCTGCTTCTCAGAGGTGTCTTCTTGCATCTTTCCACCATCATGACGTGCATGTAGCATCCGTCTAGTAAGAAACTCTCATCTCTTTTTTGTCCAGCTTTCAAATGCAAGAGTTAACTGTTACTCCCAGTCCTCCATGTATGCAACAGGTTGACTCTGGAACTGGCTCGCTCTGTCAGAAGTTCCAACTGCCTATGATCCCCAGTCTTTCAAACGTAGTGTGTCCCAGCATGTCAGAGTGAACGGATCTTGATTTTGGCTCCCTTTTATCTTGTTTCTGTTTTTTTCGTGGAAAGAACAATCTTGAGGGCTCCTGGTCTTTAGTTCCTTCTTCACTGCATAAAAAAAAAAAATGAGTATGCGAATGAGTGAGTTAACGGTTTCCAGAGAATCCGACTGTTAGTATCACATGCTTGTGAACGAAAAAAAGATATGTATTATTGGAATTATTTAAATACCTCTGTGCTCTCAGAGAAAAGAGAAGTAAGCACGTAATGGAAATTGAGAGCAGATTGGAAGAAGAAAGAGAAGTAATCGATGAAATGAAGGTCATGACACAAAACGAAGAACTATATCTGGAGGCTATATAGGGATTTAATAAAATTACTGTATGTCATTGCTCACTTTACCGCATGGATATGACACTCTGATATCTCATGAATGTGATAAGACAAAAAGCATTGAAATGAGGCTGTAAACGAATGTATCTGCATTTCGTAGGTTGTATAAGATAAAAAAAAAAACACAGGGATGGTGTAGGAAGTAAAAAACTGAAATATGTTAATAAAAAGTAGAAAAGAGTGATAATATGACATGGTCAAAGAGGAAGAACACTGTAAATAAGATTATAAAAATAGTGTATTAAAGTATGAAAGTGATAGGTCAAGAAGAAGATAAAATGACTGTGTGAAATAGGAAGGTATTGAAGTTGAGGGTGCAAAGGAATCGCCTAAGAATCGAAAAGGATGGATGAAATATGTATGGAGATGCACATGGGAAAAGTTGACACCCCTCCATTTCATTGGTCGTCAACAGAATGACTGTTTAACAAGTGAGTGTGAACCACATCTACAAAGGAAATCATTGGAAAAATATAGACAAAGTATTTTCACAGGGACAGAGACAAGAGTCTGAAATATGAAATAAATGAAAAGCATATTACACTGGGCATTGCTGTTTTATACTCTTCCTAGATGTGCCCTTTTTTCTTCAATGTTTATGGATTCTAACTCTCCATATCTCTAGAGAAATATCAGGGTAAGGATAAGAGCGATGACTCTGAAGAATGAAAACGCCAAGACTGTCTCCTCGCCCCTCTCATAACCCCCGTCCACCTTCTGCATAAGCTTCGGTTCCACAATCATAAAAATCCTTTTCAAGATGTAAAAAAAAAAAAAAAAAAAAGAAGTCCATCCACTGTCCCCGGCTCCCTTCGGCACTTTATAAATCGACAAGGTAGATTTCAGCTCTCGGCAGTCTACCGAGGTCACAAACCACTCACAGGTCCTCAGTGTGAGACTGTCTTTCTCTCCCGCCGCCCCACCACCCTCTATATGCTCCCTGCTAACCACGTCCCATCCTACACACTCCCTCTCGTACTAACTCCTTATCTCCCTCCACTGACCTGGTAATATGGTTATGGTGAAGGTATAGTTCTTGCAGAAGTCGCAGTGGCCGCAAGTTGGAGAGGCGCGTCAGGTGGTTATGCTGAAGGTAGGCTACACGGGCACCTTTACACAACCCTACGTCCTCCTGCCGGGATCATGGCTTTATGAATCATGGTTTTGAAAAATATGTGTGTGTGTGTTTGTGTGTGGCCAAAGGCCTCATGGGTTGCCCATGAGGCCTTTGGCCACGGTCTGCTTCATCCAAGTCTGTTACTGTAATACCTAGAACTGAAACAGGGTCCTGGTTTAAGAACTGGACGGTTGCATGTCATAACCAGAGAAAACACTGAGACTTACCACAGAAGTGAATGTCTGCCTTAGTCACCCTTGTTTATTCATCAGGGATTAAGCCTTTTTTTTTTTGGGTCGGGGGAGGAGGGCAAATTTGGAAGGTCTATTTCCCTGTTTACCAGTTCACTGTAATGGCTGTCTTTTTAGTTTGTTCTTACTGAATGTAAACGATTTTATTCAGCTTACGGGAGTTTTTTTTTTTTTTGAACTAGAAAAGTTTGATATAACATTTTTGAATATCATCACAACTAGATATTTCCCGCAAACGTAAGAAAATCGTGGCACAGTCTGACGAAGACGCTATTTCGTCATCGGACTGAAGGGCTTGTCACTGTGAGAGACTTGTTCCATATTTACAAATTTTATTGAACTTGAATTGTGTATAAGTTTGTTTGCTTACATTTTTATCATCACTCATATAATTAACTACTGTTTCACAATCATACTAGTGAATTTTAAGATGGGAAAATAAGAGAAACAAAACTATATCCGATTTTTTTTTTTTTTTTACTGCATAGATCTGTCTGTTACACCATACAAATTGCACTGGAACTTTATCAGCATGGATCCTGTGGCTTGATCTAAGCTGAATTTATATAACTGCCATCCAGTGGAATAAATTTTACGAAAGATGCGACCATAAGAAGGTTCATGGTGACAGTATTAAAATCCTGTCATCCCGACTACGTCATCCGTTTAATTTTTGCTGCCACCGGACAATACAGCTCTGGAGAGATCTTTGGTAAAGAACGGGTGTAATGGGGATTGATTGTGAGTCCTGAAATGCTTGAAAGCTCCCAAAATTAAGCAAACCTGTGAAAGTAATTGTAATGAAAAGGCCTCACTCTCAACTGAATAGAATGACCTGAGGTTAACTGGAATAATATACAAAAGACGCAACCACATGACGGGAATATTTATAACATTTTTTGTAAAAACTGTCTGGAAAAGTTCTAGTGGTATCTGTGAAGTTCTGCCAGTATTATCCAGACTTACAGTACCAACTTCTGGAAAACATGTTATATTACGGAACGTTTCTCTGCCTTATAACCTAGGACTGGCCATACCATGTTGCATATTATTAATTTCATATGATCCTGCCTTATATCTCTTATTTACTGTATATAAGAAATTACACAGTTAAGTAAATAAAAATGGCAGCATTAAGAATGAAAAAGAGAAAAGCTCCTAACTATACCGTCAGTCCCAAGATGTTTTTTTTTTTTCTTTTGCTCACAGAATGATTTTATACAGATTAAAGATACCGCTCTGGACTGAACGGAGAAGGAACAATCTGCATTAACCCTGTCACGGGGGGATGTGAATTTATGAATTAAGAATGCTTGATATTACCTGAAAATAGAAACAAGGGATTGACTTGTGAAAATCAAGTAGTAAGTTTTACTTTATGCCAGCTTACTTCGCCCATTCTCTAAGGACGAGAATTTATAAACTTTGCCAACAATACACAGCTGAGACTAATTACTCACGAGTGCTGTTTGTAGTACAGTTAGCCTCTCGAGAAAGTGACTCCACCCCTGACAATCAGTAACTTATACTAATAATAATAAACAGGTTCTTGCCGGTGCTTAACTCCTGGCTGACACAACAGATTTAAATTTGATACAAAAGAACTGGCCTAAGTGCCAGTTATGAACAATGTAAGGAGTTTGTGCAAACTAGGAGCGGCAACTAAAATAAGCTTAATGTGGAGAAATAAAACACTGGTCTAATTACATTAAGCTCAAAGAAAAGAACTGTAAATTTATTGATTACAATAAAATAAATTTGTTATATGAATCTCAAAATGAATTCAAAAGGGGAATTTCATGGTCACTAGAGGACTCATGAATTAAAATAACAAGAGAATACACTCACTCGCTCATTCAAAAGCTAATTAACCCGCCGCGTCCCGGAGACATGAATTCACGTCCTCACATGATGTGCACTCATATCCCGGAGATGTAAATTAACGCGGCAACATTGCAAGGTCCCAAATTTGCACAATTTTCAATTTTCGCGAGTGATTTCGTGAGTGATTTTTGGCACGTATACACAGGACACCTTCCTCTATTCCTCTACAAGGTGCCAAGCAAGGACAATGCCTTACACCACATAACCTCTCCCTCCCCCCTGCACGCCACTGTCTTGGCAATTCACCTGTTACCAGTGACCTGGCCAATAAAGACATTCGGGGCCAGAGTGATTCTCCAATCGATGACAATGTGGAGGACAAAGTTTACATAGCATTAGAGGAAGAAAGAGTCAGAAATGATGATCAAGTAATGTGAGAAAAACAGGTCATGAATGGTGATGAGTTAGTGAGTGAAACAATGCTTATAATGCCTATATTACTGTTTGAAAACCAATATACTCTTGCACTTCATATAAATTCGTAACAAGTAAATAAATAAATACTGTTTATGAGTGGATAAAATAGTTACCCTCCCATAGAACTCGTTTTCTTTGGTGCCAGCCTGTTAGAAAACCCAGTCAGGTAAGGAGGTACTCGTACCTAGATCGAGTATTTTAAACCCCAGGTGAGCAATTTCTCTATGAATTTTCGATGTTTCTCACCAAAAGCGGATGTTTGAGCCCCCCCAAAAAAGGTCCAAAAATGTCGGGACTGGGCGTACCACTGTCCAGAAAACGTCGGTATGGGGCGGGTTAAACTTAAGCCTAGAAAAAACGAACAGAAATACTGGTCAGTGGAGGGGAGCCGAATGAAAAGTCTGGGCGACTGTGTGATGAATATCAAACGCTGCTATTTGCTAAGCCTGCTTCACAAATTCACTGTCTAGGTGGAGATTCAGGAATTCACTGTACAACAGAGGCGACTCAAAGCTCTCGTGTTCCTGAACTTGATTCTTCTGAATTCTCCACACTCTGGCTTCGGCTTTCCTGTCATTCTCTGACTAAATATATCTGTGCTGTTTACCTATCCCCTAATTCTACTGACTATCAAAAATTCTTCGACTATCTTACTTCTACGATGGAACACATTCTGTCCATTTCTCCTTTCTCTGAAATCTCCATTCTTGGAGATTTCAATGTTCACCACCACCTTTGGCTCTCCTCTCCTTTCACAGATCCACCTGGTGAACAAGCCTACATCTTTTCTATCCTTAATGACCTAGAGAAGCTTGTACAGCACCCTACCCGTATCCCTGACCGCCTTGGAGAGAGCTCCAACATACTTGACCTCTTCCTCACAACTAATCCTTCTGCTTACTCTGTTAATCTTTTCTCTCCGTTGGGCTCCTCCGATCACAACCTTATTACCTTAACCTGTCCTATCACTCCGGAACGGCCTGTGGACCCTCCAGGGAAACGTCATCTGTGGCATTTTGGAGCCGCGAACTGGGAGGCCCTCAGGCAGTACTTCTTTGATTTTCCCTGGAATGATTATTGCTTCCATGGCCGTGAGCCATCTGAGTGTGCCTTGCGCATTACTGAGGTTATTCTCTCGGGCATGGAAGCATACATTCCTTTCTCATATCCTTTGACTAACGCAAGAAAGCCTTGGTTTAATCACGCTTGTTCTAATGCTGTCCGCAACAAGGAGAAGGCCTACAAAAGGTACCGGAGCCAACCCGCCCCTGAATCACATCATCTTTACGTTTCTGCTCGGAATCGTGCTAAGTCTGTTCTTCGCTCTACTAAAAATAATTTCATCCATACTAAATGCTCTCAACTCTCCAACTCGAATTCTTCCCGCTCCTTCTGGCACCTTGCCAAAAATCTTTCTAACAACTTTACCTCATCATCCTTCCCTCCTCTTTTCTACTCTGATGGTTCTGTAGCTATTTCTTCTACTGATAAAGCAGATCTCTTCGCACAGTCTTTCTCCTCCAATTCCACCTTAGACGATTCCGGTGCTGTTCCTCCATCACTTCTCCCCTCTGACTTCCTCATGGCTGACATTAAAATTTCTTCAGTTGATGTATTTTCTGCCATTACTGGCCTCAGTACTAACAAGGCATATGGGCCTGATGGGGTCCCTCCTGTTGTTCTCAAGAACTGTGCTTCTGTGCTTACACCCTGCCTAGGCAAACTCTTTCGCCTTTGTCTGTCAACTTGTATCTTTCCTTCTTGCTGGAAGTTTGCTCTCATTCAGCCAGTCCCAAAGAAGGGTGACCACTCCCAACCCTCCAACTATCGTCCAATTGCTTTAACGTCCTGTATTTCAAAAGTTTTCGAGTCAATTCTTAATAGAAAAATTTTAAGGCATCTTTCCTATCACAACCTTCTTTCCGATCGTCAGTATGGGTTCCGTCAGGGACGCTCCACTGGCGATCTTCTTACCTACCTTTCAGACTCCTGGTCATCCTCCTTTCGGGACTTTGGCGAAAGCTTTGCCATTGCACTTGACATCTCAAAGGCTTTCGATCGAGTCTGGCATAAATCTTTAATTTCCAAACTGCCCTCCTACGGTTTCTATCCTTCTATCTGTGCCTTCATCGCTAGCTTCCTTTCTGGTCGTTCTATAGCCGCTGTTGTAGACGGCCATCGTTCTTCTCCTAGATCTATCAACAGTGGTGTTCCTCAGGGCTCTGTCCTATCACCAACTCTCTTCCTTTTATTCATCAATGATCTTCTAAGCTGTACATCTAACCCTATCCACTCATACGCTGATGACTCCACCCTTCACCTTTCCATTCGGTTCCCGCAACACCCATCTCAACAGTTACTTCAACAAACAAGGGATGAGGCTATGGCACACCTAATGTCTGACTTGGGTCGTATCGCTGACTGGGGTAAAAATAATATGGTTGTCTTTAATGCATCTAAGACTCAGTTCTTACACCTATCAACCCGACAAAATCTTCCACAGGTATACCCATTAATGTTTAATAATATTCAGCTTAATCCTGTATCATCCTTGAACATGCTTGGGGTTTCATTTACTCGGGACTTATCTTGGAAAGACCATATTACATCTCTTGTAAAATCTGCTTCCAAGAGATTGGGTGTGCTAAGCCGACTCCGCTCTTTCTTTACCCCTGCACAATTGTTGACACTATATAGAGGTTTTATCCGCCCCTGTGTGGAGTACAACTCTCATGTGTGGGGAGGCTCCCCACATGCAGCTCTTCTCAATAGGGTGGAGTCAAAGGCTTTTCGTCTCATTAACTCTCCTCCTCTTACTGACTCCCTTCAACCTCTGTCTCTTCACCGCACTGTTGCATCTTTATCTCTTTTCTATCGCTACTTTAATGGTCACTGCTCCTCTGAACTGTCTGCTTGCATTCCTCCACCTCTACGACGGGCGCGTAGCACCCGTCTGGCAGCAAACTCTCATCCCTTTTCTGTCCAACTCTCTAATGCAAGAGTTAACCGTTACTCCCAGTCTTTCATTTATGCAACAGGTCAGCTCTGGAACTGTCTCCCTCTATCTGTATTTCCTGCTGCCTATGATTTCCAGTCTTTCAAACGCAGTGTGTCCAGGCATCTCAAAATGATCGGATCTTGAATTTGGCTCTCTTTTGTATTTTGTTTTTCTCTTGGAGGGAACTGTTACTGCGGGCCATGGCCTTTGGTTCCTTCTTCTTCGCATAAAAAAAAAAAAAAATGCGAAAGGGGGCAAGAGATGGCCGTGTTTGCCGGAAGTAGGCGTGGCCTAACTTCAACGGTCAACAGAAAGAAGGCGAACGATATAAAAATGCAATAAATCACTCAGTGAAAGCATTAATGTCGTGGATAAGACTGGTCACTTGTGAAACACTGACAAATGTTCT
Source organism: Coenobita brevimanus (assembly GCF_032717465.1). Taxonomy (NCBI): domain Eukaryota; kingdom Metazoa; phylum Arthropoda; class Malacostraca; order Decapoda; family Coenobitidae; genus Coenobita; species Coenobita brevimanus. The sequence continues at coordinate 33,283,562 of NC_137019.1, forward strand.
GAAAACCATCCCAGTCGAAGTGAATATGAGGACGGTTGAACTGAGTGATGCCCAGTGGGAATTCCACTAGAGTTCGTGGTTTTCTTACTAAAGTACAATGTCACGAATTTATGTAAATACACTTGCGCGAATTCGTGACATTACTTCCCATCAAAATCAAATTTTTCTCCAGAAAAATTATACGATATACATACATATAAATCCTAACTCAGTCACACAAGATTCACACTGTGGTGTGTGTACTATCCTGCTACAGGAGAAAATCACAGTCGCCCATAAAAACCTCGTATTTACATTAACAGAAGTAAACTTGAGGAAAACACTCCGTGACGACAGTGAAGAATCGTGTACTCATGTCAAACTGAGTGAAAAGTTCGCTACATTTACATTAACAACTAATCGTTATGTAGCGTGATGTATCTAATACACGATGTAATTGTGACAGTTGTAGTGTAACTGTACTTGTGTGCAAAATGATATAATACAAATCAATAGTAAACAGAGACGATGAGGCAGAAGAGAAGAGGCAGCAGCATGCGGCAGAGACGATCAGCTGATCTGCACAACAAAATTGCTACACCCGCCAGCTGCACCTGCAAAAGCAATCAAGGTGGAGCATCAAAAGTGTCAGTGCAACAAACAATTTTTATTATATTACAATTTCTCTCTCTGCCTAGTAGTCAGTACTTATGTTACAAAAAGTACACTATTATCTTCTTAATGGATACATTATTAACCAGGAAACCTGGTCCCAGGACAGAATCTCAAAGGACCCTTATAGTTTACTAGTTAAACTTACATTATTATTAACCAGGAAACGTGGTCCCAGGAGAGAATCTCAAAGGACCCATGTAGTTTACTGGTTAAACCTACATTATTATTAACCAGGAAAAGTGGTCCCAGGAGAGAATCTCAAAGGACCCTTATAGTTTACTGGTTAAATCTACATTATTATTAACCAGGAAACGTGATCCCAGGACAGAATCTCAAAGGACCCTTATAGTTTACTGATTAAACCTAACTCTACACTTACGATTAATATTGGCAAGCTGAGAATCCCTATGCAATCTCGGGCAGGTCACATTTTAACACCCAACATGGGTGTGAACACTCATGTGGATAATGTGCATTCTCTGGGAATCCTGAGAGAGGGCCACAGCTCAAGACACCACAAGGTAATTCAAACACAGCCTCGGATTGTCCTTATGGGGGTCTCGAACTTCCCCCTTAACCTACAGTAAACATGCATATACAGGTCCTGGATGTAATGTGTCCTGTGGGACCAACGGGCAAGACATCAAGTCACACCCACATCACCACTGCTCTGTCTCTCAACTGACTCTGATATTATGGATGTGGATTCAGACGGCACAGGAAGGACATGTCCCTGATTGGTGGTACGTTGACACACATTGCAGGAACGCACAAAGCTATCTATTTCCTGTCCCATCCCTGGCCAGAAAAAGTCAGCACAGATACGGCCCTGGATTTTCCTTTTCCCCATGTGACCTCCTGAGGCTGAACAATGACCCCATTCTAACACTGCTCGGCGATACTTTGGGGGAACGACAAACTGCAGTCGAACCTCGCCCTAGGGTGTTTGTGACTCACCATAGAGCCATCCTTGTTTACGAAGGAACCTGGCTTGACCTCCCCGTGAATACTTTATCACTCTACGCTTTTGCTTCTTCTGCACAGCAGCAAGTGTTGGGTCAGACTGTTGTTCTTGGACAACATCTTGGCTACAAATCAGATATTGCAGCGATGCAATGGTCACTGGAGTGACACAGTTTGAAGCCTTGGCCATGGCTCGTGTTACTGCAGCCGAAGTCTAAGTAGTGTCATCTATGGTGCAACTATACTTGGCGCCAGTTATGTTGCCTATTATTAGGTCAAACAAAGGTTCTGGCATGATAACTGTGACTGTTGTACTAGTGTAAAATGGAGATGCCACCAGGATACGTGCCTCAGGGAACAATCTCACTGATCCATCAATAAGCTGAACTTGGATTTGTCGACCTGTGTATTCCTCAGGCCGAACTAGACTTTGCCTGCCAGAGCAACCTGAGGAACCATTGTCTCTCAGGACCTTTACAGGAACGACTCCCACAAACCCTGGCTGAACAAAGAAGGCACTCTTACCTGCGGGAGGGCCGGTGGAGGAAGCAGCCAGCCACTGATGAGGCTGCTGAATGAATGATGCAGTAAACATGGTGCTCTGAGAACTAGATATGTGAGGGGTTGTACTCACTGTCTGGGGAGATGGAGCATTGACCACCTGTGGCGGAGGGTTCACTGTCACTGGGGGACTAGTGAGCTGTTGTGAAGTACCTGTGCTGCTAGGGATGACAGTACTGCTGTTGAGGAATGAAGGCTGCGTTTGCCTCCTGCCTCCGATACACTGGGGCTTGTGCTGAAAAGGATAGTCCCGACGGTCGATTGCGTGGCTGATACTGTGATACTGCTGCTGATCAGGGTACTTGTTGTACCACTTCCACTCAGGTTTCTGGGTATTTTGCCTCTGGTCCTTCTTCTGTGGTTTGTTTGGACCTTGGCCATTATTCTGAGAACGGCCTTGATGCTGGGGTTCAGTCTAAGACGGTTTCCCAGATTTGTCAGCTTTCCTGCTCCAGGTATGTTGCTTACGAGTTTGATACCCGTACGCAGTGAACAATGCATCAGCCTTCTCCACCATTTGGCTGGGATCCCTTGCCTGGCAGATCTTAAGCTGAGCCATAAGCTCAGCAGCCACGACTTTTCAAGCTGTGTGCACAGCATAAGGTCAATTACCCCCTCTCGCATGCGAGGGGTTTCATCTTTCTCCATTCACTCATCTAAGTTACCAGCAAGCCGATCGATGAACTGAACAGCAGTCTCCTTTTCTTGGAGACGCGCCCTCATAAACTGACTCCTGGCATCGTCAACTGTGAGACCGTATGCTTTGATGAGTGCGGCCTTCATCATCTTATATGTGAGATTGTCTACACAAATTCTGTGGAGAATATCAAGGGCAGGACTCTCAAACAAGCTAAGAAACTGGAGCTGCTTAGCTGCCGTATCCAGCTGGTACAGCTGCGCCATGTCTTCAAAACGAGCTATGAATGGCTCGATTCGCTTGCCTTCCTTGTACGAAGGAAGCTTGAGGTGTGGGGTTGCCAGAACATGTGCAGGGAGAGCGCTCATGGAGCTTGGGTTAGCTGCACCAGATGTGTCTGAAGCCAAGGAGTTAATATCCTGGAATGAGGTCACCAGATGTCATGGGGGGATACGAATTTATGAATTAAGAATGCTCGATATTACTTGAAAATAGAAACAAAGGACTGACTTGTGAAAATCAAGTAGTAAGTCTTACTTTATGCCAGCTTACTTCGCTGGTTGTCTAAGGACGAGAATTTATAAACATTCTCAACAGTACACAGCAGAGACTATTTACTTATGAGTGCTGTTCGTAGTACTGTTAGCCTCTCGAGACAGTAACTCCACCCCTGACAATCAGTACCTAATGCTAATAATAATAAACAGGTTCTTGCTGGTGCTTAACTCCTGGCTGGCACAACGGATTTAAATTTGATACAAAATAACTGGCCTAAGTACCAGTTATGAATAATGTAAGGAGTTTGTGCAAATTAGGAGCGGCAACTAAAATAAGCTTAATGTGGAGAAATAAAACACTGGTCTAATTACATTAAGCTCAAAGAAAAGAACTGTAAATTTATTGATTACAGTAAAATAAATTTACGTTATATGAATCTCAAAATGAATTCAAAAGGGGAATTTCACGGTCACTAGAGGACTCATGAATTCAAATAACAAGAGAATACACTCACTCGCTCATTCAAAAGCTAATTAAACTTAAGCCTAGAAAAAATAAACAGAAATACTGGTCAGGGGAGGGGAGCCGAATGAAAAGTCTGGGCGCCTGTGTGATGAATACCAAACGCTGCTATTTGCTAAGCCCGCTTCACCAATTCACCATCTTGGTGGAGATTCAGGAATTCACTGTACAACGGAGGCGCTGCTCTACGCTGGGCACAAACGGTCCTATCCTCGAGGCGACTCAAAGCTGACTGAGTTCAAACTGCGAAAGGGGGCAAGAGATGGCCGTGTTCGCTGGAAGTACGGGTGGCCTAACTTCAACGGTCAACGGAAACAGGGCGAACGATATAAAAATGCAATAAATCACTCAGTGAAAGCACTAATGTCATGGATAAGAATGGTCACTTGTGAAACAGTGACAAATGTTCTGAAAACCATCCCGATCGAAGTGAATACGAGGACGGTTGAACTGAGTGATGCCCAGTGGGAATTCCACTAGAGTTCGTGGTTTTCTCACTAAAGTACAACGTCACGAAATTTGTATAAATAAACTTGCGCGAATTCGTGACAAACCCATTCAGCACGAAAAAGCATTTTCCTTGTTGTATTCTTGGCCTTGTAACGCGACTTTATTCAGCTTTAGAAAGATCATCTCAGGACAAGGAATTACGAGCAAGCCCCATTAATTGCTTTGGCCTGAGAAGATTTTTATTTTATTGTTGCTACTACTATATGATGTTAAAGGTTAGAAGAGACTATCTCAGCTTATCGAAAGCAGAAAGAAATCGTTAGATGGTAGCAAAATAAACGCGACGTCATGTACTGAAGGAATCAATGCCAAGTGTTTTCATGGGCATGTCAGAACAAAAGTGAATAAAACAAAGGAAACTCCTGACTAGTGTATTTTTGATTTGCGTAATTTCAACTTGTACTGTCTTCTGAATAAACACACATAACTGAATATAAAAATGTATTCTGAATAAACATACATAATTGAATTAAGAATGTGTTTCAGTAATACAAATAATTTAAAACACATTGCTATAAAGGTAGTTTTTTTTCTTGGTAGTTTCCAATGTGTTTTAGCATCTTTTCGTACTTTTATGAATGATATTTTCTACAATTTTAAATTCCGATTATTTAGCACCTTCTCAAACGGAAAACTTGTCTGTCGCACACACACACACACACACACACACACACACACACACACACACACACACACACACACACACACACACACACACACTAGAATAAGGAGGGAAGCCCAAAAACAGTTTGAGGAGGATATAATAAATAAAAGTAGTGATCAACCAAAGCTGTTTTACAGCTACATGAGAAGCAAAACCAAAGTAAAAGATATAATACAATCCATTACGGACGAGGGAATCACTTATACGCAAGAGAAAGATATTTGTGAAGCACTAAATAAGAATTTCCAATTAGTTATTACAGAAGAAAAAAATTTTGAGAAGGACTATGTGGAACATGCATGTCCACACATACTACCAGATATACAAATAGCAGAAAAAGTAATACAAGAGGAGTTAAGTAAAATAGACAGAGGAAAAGCAAGTGGTCCTGATGAAATTTCATGTTGGGTACTACGAGAATGTGCAAAGGAGTTAAGTAAACCATTATTTTTAATTTTCAAGAAATCCTTGAGTCAAGGTAAACTACCTGATATTTGGAAGAAAGCAAATATTGTCCCCTTATTCAAGAAAGGAAATAGACAAAATCCACTCAACTACCGACCAGTATCACTGACCAGTGTTGTAAGCAAGGTATTAGAAAAGCTTATAAGAAAAGCTTGGGTAAATCATCTAGAAGAACACAGTATGATAACAGAAAGACAGTTTGGTTTCAGAAAAGGAAAATCATGTGTTACTAATCTGTTGAGCTACTATGACAGAATAACAAACACAATACAGGAAAGAGAAGGATGGGTGGACAGTATCCATTTAGATTTCAAGAAAGCTTTTGACACAGTACCACACCAAAGACTTTTATGGAAACTGTACCATCAAGGAGGAATTCGAGGCAAACTGTTTTGTTGGATGCAAGATTTCTCATAAAAAGAGAAATGAGAACAGTACTAAGAGGAAACTACTCATCATGGAAAGAAGTGACTAGTGGAGTACCACAGAGTTCAGTGCTGGCACCAATCATGTTTTTAGTGTATATAAATGATATAAACAGTAACACTGGAAATGAGAGCTATCTGAATATGTTTGCAGATGATGCAAAAATACAAAGGAGAATTACTAACACAGACTCTTGGAAAGAGCTACAAGAAGAATTAAGTAAACTTCATGAATACAGTAACACATGGCAAATGGAATTCAATGTGGACAAGTGTCATGTGATCAAGCTTGGTAAAAGTGGAAAAAGACCTGATTGGGATTATAAGTTAGGAAATAAAACCCTATACACATCAGAAAGAGAGAAGGACCTAGGTGTGATTATCAATAACAGACTATCTCCGACTGACCACATCAGCGAGAAGGTACGGAACATGTATACACTGCTTGCAAATATGAGAATAGCATTCACATACATAAATGAAGACATGCTAAGAAGGATAATAACATCATTCATTAGAGCAACCCTGGAATATGCATCAGTAGTCTGGAGTCCTCATCTCAAAAAACACATAGACAAGATTGAAAAAGTTCAAAGGGCCGCTACAAGATGGATACCAAGCTTAAGGGACCTAAGCTACGAAGAAAGACTAAATAAACTGAATCTACCAACACTACAGGAGAGAAGGAAAAGAGGTGACATGATAATGCTATATAAGTGCATATCAGGGAAGGAGAAAATAGACATAAATGATTACTTAACATATGGAGAAGCATCAGCAAGAGGACACTGCAAAAAACTGCATAAGAAGAGAGGTGATAAAGACGTAAGGAAAGTCAGTTTCCCAAACAGAGCAACTGATCAATGGAATGCACTACCGAACGAAATAGTGTGTGCCAAAACAATTCACAAATTTAAGGATATGTACGATAAATATGATTTAAGACACGGGACAGTACGAGCTTGACTCATTCCTGTAAAGATACAATTAGGTAAGAACAATTAGGTTAGGTAAGGTAAGAACACACACACACACACACACACACACACACACACACACACACACACACAGAAATGTGTGCTAACTGTATGCATGTGAGGTGGAGCCGGGATTCCAAAATCTTGCATGATGTGTAAATGGTTGTGTGATACATGGCAGTAGGTCTGCTGTTAACAATTACCCTGTTTTTATGCTTTCTCTTTCCTTACTCCTGGATCTCATCTCACAGTATCTTTACGTGGTAAAAACAGTCAAGATGAAAATAATTGTGGGTGTCAACGTGAGGTTTCATGTAATGTCGTATCTTTATTAGTACCCACCAAATCAGTGGTTAATAACTATTTTGACAGGGAACTGAAGATTCTGATCTCAGTTCATATTACGGATACTAATGGCAGCAAAAAGATATGAAAGAATATTGCCACCGCCTTTCAATGTACTTTCCATAACGTGAGAAAGTAACCCCTATGGTGGTAAACATAGATCTCACTAGAGTTTGATTTCAGATCTCTTTAGTCACGTTTACTGTAAATAGTGGGATATGTTTCAGCGACTTACCTCTTTATGTTTTGGTGGTCCATGGTCCACGGATTTAATGCTGCATACACAAATCTCCAAAATAAGAAGGGATATTCCACCCAGCTCTAGCCTAATAAACCTAGCCCAACCATGAAGCATTGTATTTGTAATCTAATGTTTTTCAGACCTGTCACTTATGCCGTGCTTATTTCTTCACAGTGGGAAAAGTTCACGGATCTCCACCATCGTACGCGGAGAGATGGCGTCGTTCAGTTTCCATAAAATGGTTAAAATATCGAAGCGCTTGTATTCTCACGTGTGCGCTATCCATCCACACAGAAAGCCTTCAAAGACTCAATCGGAGTTACACAAGGGTTTCCTGGTAAACTCTGCGGTAGTCGAAATTTCTGAAAGTCACATTTGCCGCAGCTCGTGTGCATTATCAGTGAACTTGTAAGGTATGTACACTGTGGTAATATTCCCAGACATCTAGCACACAATGTGAAAAGAAAAGCACAATGCACAATAACAATAGATGATGATAAAAACAAGACAAAGTACCCAGTGAGTGCAACATTCGTGCTCACAACCTGGTTTGAGTTCCGAATATTTGACTTTGCCCCATGAATTTGGCATTTCACAGATTAATCTCAGAATCGAAACAGTACATTCTTTCCTAACCCTTAACATTTCCATCTTCATTGGGTCAAATCAAATAAAAACTGTTTGAGTTGAATTTGCCCTCTGGTCTTGACCCCTGACCTTTCCCTGTGACAATGACCATTGGTTGTTTTGAACATCAAACCTCTTTGCCCTTATTTTAACCAGAACCCTTCCACAAACTTTAGTCTGTCCCAGATAACAACTTTTTAAATTGACCCTGTTATGTGACCTTGAAGTTTAAACCATTTTTTCATAGACTATTGGTCAGCCATGTAGAGGTGTACGATATGTAGGAGGACTACTGGTCCTTGGGAGCAGGCTGAGAAGCCTATGCCCAGAGTCGAGCACATAAAAAAAAAAAAAAAAAAAAAGCCTCTTGAGTAATCTTCGACCCACCGACCAAGTTTGATCCAAACCCGATCAAAACTGTCTTAGTAATTTTATTCACACAGATACAGGTCAACTGTTGACCTTACCCTTTGACCACGGCTTGTGACTGATTATTCGCAAAATCAGATCCCATCATTCTAGCTTAACCCTTAATACTTCCACCAAGTCTGGATCAATGATGTAAAAACTAAGTTGATCTTGCCTGTGATCTAGGCCTTTGGCATTACAAAGTTTGTTCTCAAAATTGACTCTTTTTATTTTTGCCTTATCTTCAAACCTCCCACAAAGTTTGTTGTAAACCGGAAAAAAAAAAAAAGTTTTATGTGACCTTTGATTAATTGGTCTGTAGGACAGCCGCCTATCTTTTTGTATGGCTCTCAACCCTTCCACCAAGATTGGTAAAAATCGGATTAAAAGTATTTGAATTAATGATGATACACACACACACACACACAGGTCGATCGCTGACCTTGCCCCCTGACACTGACCTCTGACTGATTGTTCCGAAAACTGTATCACTTCATTCTTGTCTTCTCGGCCATCCCTCTAAATTTGGCTTAATTTTAGAGAACACTGTTATAAGAGGATTATGTCGGTCAAGGTGATGATGATGATGGAAAGCTAACATTTGACCTACCCTAGTGATCTTGACCTTTGTCAACTTGGTCTCAACAGCAGTAAGTCAAATCATTTGCTGAACAATCAACTTTTGCATCAAGTTAGGTTCTTATCAGCTCGAAAGTGTTTGAGTTGGCCTTGGTCTTAGACCTTCCCCTATTAACTTGGCCCCTAAATGATTGCTCTCAAAATCGAATCCTCTGACTCTTGCCTTGTCCTCAGCCGTTCAGCACATTTCGGTCATAATCGGATAAAAATTGTTTAAGCTAATTTTCCCTTGTGACCCTGACCGGCGAGCGATTGTTCTGACCCCGGGGGTATAAATCCCTGGCAGTGTGCTGCCATTTTTTTTTTTTTTTTTTTTTTTTATCAATCAAACCCGGTTGATCATCAACTCTTCCACCCCCAAGCATAGCTAAAATCAGATCAAACCCTTGAGTTACTTTGTTAACATACAGACATAAGGGTTGAATGTTGACCTTTCCCCGTAACCTTGGTCTTTGATTATTATAAAACTAAATGACCATTCATGGCTTGTCTTCAACACGTCCCCAAGTTTGGTCTTTACTGGGTAAAAACTGTTCAAACTGATTTTACTTGGCCAACATTTGATCCTCTCGCTGTGACCTTAACCTTGTAAAAACAGTACCGTACTTTTACTCACTGGTTGACCCTTACTCCGTCAGGCAAGTTTGGTTAAAGTAATTCAAAAACTGTTTGGGTTATTTTAACACACACACACACACACACACACACACACACACACACACACACACACACACATCGCTCAAAACACAAACCACCTGTCGCTCTGGGAGTCGGGTGTAAGAGTAGTAGTAGTAGTAGTAGTAGTAGTAGTAGTAGTATGGTGGTACTACACCAAACTAGCGGTTTGGGTGGGGCACGAACCTATGTACAGTATTGCCACGTTTTCCATACCCGCGATGCCTCTCTCTCTCTCTCTCTCTCTCTCTCTCTCTCTCTCTCTCTCTCTCTCTCCTGGGAGGAGAAGTGCGTCACCCTGGGGAATTTTGTTTCTTTTATGAGTGACTCTTATAAACTTGTGCTTTCATTTCTGTATTTTGTTTTTATTATATCTAATCATATTTAAAGAAAATTGTTTTACATATGGCACCAGATGACCTCGCTGTTGTGGCGCCATACTTTGTTTTCATTCAATCATTCTCTCCCTCCTTCCTTCCCTCCCTGGCCGGGGGTTAGACTGGGTCTGTGTGAGTGTTGCCACTCACGAGGGTTTAATGTATTATTTTTTTTAACTAAGAAATTGGCATATTTTTACTTATATTCCTGCACATTATCTGATAATCATATTTGTGACATTATTACCCACCCCAGAAATACGGTAAAAGCCAATAAAAGTGACTACATTTATTTTAGCAACACTAAAATATTTATGCCACATTTCTGTATTGCCGTATAAATATTTTATGCATAATAAGGGTACTGTTCTTTCAAATATTATAATATACATGTAAACCTTGTATTCATATGTGTTTATCTTATTTGTGATGCCTTTTACGTATTTAACCCGCCCCATTCCAACGTTTTCTGGGCAGTGGTACGCCCACAGTCCCGACATTTATGGACCTTTTTTTTTTAGGCTCAAACATTCGCTTTTGGTGAGAAACATCGAAAATTCATAGAGAAATCGCTCACCTGAGGTTTAAAATACTCGATCAAGGTACGAGTACCTCCTTACCTGACTGGGTTTCCAACAGGCTGGCACCAAAGAAAACGAGTTCTATGGGAGGGTAACTATTTTATCCACTCATAAACAGTATTTATTTATTTACTTGTTACGAATTTATATGTAGTACAAGAGCATATTGGTTTTCAAACAGTAATATAGGCATTATAAGCATTGTTTCACTCACAAACTCATCACCATTCATGACCTGTTTTTCCCACATTACGTGATCATCATTTCTGACTCTTTCTTCCTCTAATGCTATGTAAACTTTGTCCTCCACATTGTCATCGATTGGAGAATCACTCTGTCCCTGAATGTCTTTATTGGCCAGGTCACTGGTAACAGGTGAATTGCCAAGACAATGGCGTGCAGGGGGGGGGGAGAGGTTATGCGGTGTAAGGCATTGTCCATGCTTGGCATCTTGTTGAGGAATAGAGGAAGGTGTCCCGTGTATACGTGCCAAAAATCACTCGCAAAATCACTCGCGAAAATTGAAAATTATGCAAATTAGGGACCTTGCAATGTTGCCGCGTTAATTTACATCTCCGGGATATGAGTGCACATCATGTCAGGACGTGAATTCACGTCTTCGGGACGGGGCGGGTTAAGAGCCGTTTCACATCGCAGGTTTGGGAAACAGCATCACTACAGAGGTTCGCGCCCCACCCAAACCACCAGTTTAGAGTGGTACCACCATAGTAGTAGTAGTAGTAGTAGTAGTTGTTGTTGTTGTTGTACAAGTAATAATAATAATAATAACAAGAATCTATCTATCTATATACCTAGGCTGCTTCCCCCAAAGAAAGGGAGGTAACCGAGACAGGACGACACACTCCCCATTTACTCATCCATTAAAACACATTCATTCGCATCTTAGCCCCAAAGGGGAGAACAGACAGATCCTCACCACACCACACAGCACAGGGGTCAACTGCGCAATGCAATCAGTGACATCTGCAGCAGGGCCCGACAGCAGAGCTGGTTTATCCCTGCCACATCATAACAGACCCATCCCCTTACCCGCACCTGACCTGACTAGCTGATCAGACCAAATGCGGAAGAATATCCCCTAAGCGCTGCATCATCACTTATTTATTCACAATTTCTCTCCATTTATTTCTGTCACGCACAGCCACTCTTCCTTGCTCAACAGACATCTCTCTCACATCCAGTGCTCTCTTCACACTGTCCGTCCATCCTATTCGTGGTCTTCCTCTCAGCCTTACACCTCTCACATCAGATCTAGTTATCTTTTCACCAATCGCTCATTATCCATTCTCTCCATATGCCCAAACCATTGCAACACCCTCTGCTCAACTCTACCAGCCATCTCCTGAACAACTCCAGTTCTCCTTCACACTTCATCATTTCACACTCGATCCATACGCGTCACTCCACACATACTCCTCAGACAACTCATCTCCATTACATTCAAACTTTTCCTCTCTGCTACACCCATATTCCATGTTTCAGCCCCATATAACGGAGTCGGTACCACAACACCCTCATACAGCCTTCTCTTTACATCCATTCTAAGCGAATGACATCTAAATACTTTTTTCATTCCTCCCAGCACCTTTCCTACTTCATTTATTCTAAACTTCACCTCTGCATCTATTCTTCCATCCACAGCAACATGTAACCCTAAATATTTAAAACACTCTACCTCCTCAAGCAACTTGCCATTCAAAACTATATTCATCCTCTTACCATCTACCAACCTCGTACACTTATCACTTTAATCTTATTCTCATTTACTTTCAATTTCCTCCTTTCACACACCCTTCCAAACTCCTCTACCAACTGTCTCAATCTCTTCTCTGAATCAGCCTCCAGTGCAGTATCATCTGCAAACAGCAGCTGCTTCAGATTCCACTCTCCATCATCAACATTCACCAGACTCAGACCTCCACCTAAAACTCTTGCATTCACCTCCCTTACAACACCATCCATGTAAATATTAAACAACCAAGTCGACATCACACATCCCTGTCGCAGCCCCACTCTCACGGGAAACAAATCACTCACAGCATTTCCCACTCTTACACACGCTCTGCTAATTACATAAAAACTTCACCCCTTTTAGTAACCTACCATCAAGTCCATACGATCTTAAAACAGTCCACAAAGCCTCTCTATCAATTCTATCATACGCTTTCTCTAAATCCATGAATGCCCAAGACACACCCTTGCCTTTCACTAAATACTTTTCACACACTTGTCTCACAGGAAACACCTGATTCACGCATCCCCTCCTTCTCCTAAAGCCACACTGCTCATCACCAATCACTCCCTCTGTACCCTCTCTAACTCTCATAATTAACACTCTACCATAAACCTTACCTACAACACTCAAAAGACTTATACCCCTAAAGCTAGTACATTCATACTTATCACCCTTGCCTTTATACAACGGGACCACACAAGCACTTGCCCAGTCAATTGGTACCATACCTTTCACAAAGCACACATTCAACAATCTTACTAACTAGTCAGCTATAGTCACTCCACCACCCTTCAGGCATTCCACAGCACACCCATCCATACCTGCAGCTTTCCCTGTTTTCATAACATTTACTGCCTTCTCCACTTCCTCCTTCGTGATCAAAGAATCATTCAACTCTCCCAACACATTTATTCCTTGCACCCTTCCATCTGCCACAATCTCAGCCACCCTTTCCTCCTCTACATTTAACAATCTTTCAAAATACTCTGCCCACCTCTGCTTTTACTCGTTCTTCCTTCCCAGACTCTCCCTTTCGCACCCTTTTCACGTCCTTCCAAAACATTTTCTTATTCTGTTGAAAATTCTCTGTCAGCAGCCTACCCCACCTCTCATCTGCTGCCACTTTAGCATCACGCACAGCCCTTCTCGCCCTATTCCTCTTTTCCTTATACCTTTCATATGACATCTTATCCTTCCTCTGCAGCCACACTTCATATGCACGTCTCTTCTCAGCCACAGCCATACTTACTTCCTCGCACCACCATTCAATTCCTTTTCTTACACCACCACCCACACGTCTCACACCACACACCTCTTTTGCATGCCCCACCACAGCACTCTTAAACAACTGCCATTCCTCCTCCACACTGGCATTTTCCTGATCTTTCACTGGGTTCCACTCATCTTTCAATTTCTCCTGATACTCTATCTTTTTCTCTCTTTTATCCAACTCACTCACTTTCAAAACCTCCCTGCCACACCTAACCCTCCTAGCTCTCATCCATCTCTTACCTACTCTTAACTTTCCCTCTACCAGGTAGTGGTCAGACATACCTCCACCCTCCCCTCTCAGAACTCTCACATCCAACAATCTTCCTATTACATTCCTAGACACAACCACATAGTCCATCAAAGCTCTATCAACAACCCTTCCACCCTCCTGTCTCACCCATGTATACTTATAAATATCTTTCTTCTCAAACAGCGTATTTCCAATCACCATCTCTTGCTCAACACACATCGCTATCATTCGTTCCCCATTTTCATTTGTTCCAGGCACACCATGCATACCAACTACACCTTCAACTGCTACATTTCCCACTCTAGCATTCAGATCTCCCATCATTACCACATTCACATTCGCTCCAAAACTCTGCAGACACTCATCAACATCATTCCAGAAAGACTCCCTCTCTTCCTCATCCCTTTCACTACGAGGCCCATATGCACTCACAAACACCCACAACGCACGTTCAAATTTCGCTTTCACTCACATCAGTCTCGATGACACTTCCTTCCATTCAGTCACACACTGCTGTACTTCCGGACTCACTAACAAGGCCACACCTTCTCTTGCCCTTCCTCTATCAATACCTGACAATCTTCCATTGACACTTCCAAACATAGACTCATCCTTCCCTTTCATCTTCGTTTCACTCAAAGCTAACACACCTAACTTTCTTCTCACAAACATTCTCCCAATCTCCTCCCTTTTAGTCTCAATCGTACTACATCCACGCACATTCATAGACCCAATCTTCAGGGTACGGGGATAACTCAATCCCCCATCCCTTTCTCTGGCCTGTCTCTTTTTAGGAACTAAAAAAACAGAGGAGGGGGTCCCTAGTCCCCTCACCCCGTCCCTTTTAGTCGGCTTTTACGACACGCAGGGAATACGGTGGCAGTATTCTTCCTAACACAACCTGGCCGAAGAGTAGTAGTACCACCCCATAGTGCGGCCAGATTCTGTCCCCCCCGCTACAGGGGGGGACACAAATATAATAATAATAATGATATCAATAATTATAATAATAATAATAATTATTATTGTTGTTGTTGTTGTTGTTGTTGTTGTTGTTGTTGTTATGATTATGTTGTTGTTATGATTATTATTATTATTAACAATAGCAGAAGTAATAGTAGTAGAAGCAGTAGTAACAGTAAGTGCACTGTATATACTGTAATAACACTGCACGCAAATTAAGAATAATCACTATACACACTGTAATAATGTGCAAAAATATAGCTTTCAAACTAGAAAGCTTATATATAATCATCAACCCATTTCAGTAAAAGCTTACGTCCATAAACTAATAAAATGGTAGAGCAGTATAAACTCTTTCAGAAAGAAATGTCTTCCTTTACAGGTCTGGTAAAAACAAAAATAAAAATCTTACCGTATTGGACAATTTAACTGACATAAGAAAACATTAATAGCAGTTTTATCATCTTATTTTCCAGAAGCATTCTCGAGGTATTCATTAATGTCATGACTTAGGGAAAAAGAAGAAAATTGTGCAATAGGCGATGCTTGTGATCCTGCTCCTAGGTTCTGAAAGCTTAAAATGTGCATGAACGAATGTGTCCGCCGTTTTACTGTGGTTGCTATTGACAGATCTCCCACTTTTCTTTTCTTTCTTTGCTTTTTCCTAGCCTAATTTTAATCTTTAGATGCGAATATTGACGATGATGATGATGATGATGGATGGCCATGTCCCTTCACGAAAACTTCCCTGCACACCTGTGCTACTGTCAGTCATCTTTCATACTCCATTTATGATTACTCCATGCACCATCCGTCCATGCTTAAATGATTACTCTATTTCCCTACATTTGCTTTTCTTGCCATTTCGTTTATGCAGTGGCACAATAATCACTCTTCTGCATTGATCTATCTATCTATCTATCTATTACCAGACGCCTTAATCCCGTAAGGGGTGGCCACAAACAAATCGCCTCCATGTCGCTCTGACTCCCGCCATTTCACTGTCCTGCTCCCAGCTCACACCCCCCTCTCTAATATACCTCTCCACTCCATCCTTCCATTTCATCCTTGGCCTCCCCCTTCCTCGCCCCCCCTCCACCTCACTCACATACACTCTCCTCGTCAGTCTCTCACTCTCCATCCTCTCCACATGTGCTTCTCCTAACGCTTCCTATCGTATCCACATCCACACCACAACACTCCTTCACTTCCTCATTTGTCATTTTCTCTCCATGTGACTCCACATGCTCCTCTCAAATAACTCATTTCCACTGCTCTCACTCTTGACTTCTGTCCCTCCAACAAGGTCCAAGCTTCACTTCCATATGTTAGACGTGGTATCACAATACTCTCATGTAGTAGCTTTTTCACTTCCATGCTCACTTCCCTGTTTCTTATCACTCCTTTCAAGGAACCAGCAAGCTTTCTTCCCTGTTTCACCCTTTCAAGCACTTCAGCCTCTAAACTTTCATCCTTACTCATCACACTACCGAAGTACTTAAACGCACTCACATTCTCCATCTCCTCCCCATCCAATCTCACCATACATTCACTGACTTCATTGCTCTCCAAAACGGTCACTTTACTCTTCCCTACATTCATCTTTAGATTCCGTTTCTTACACACTCTCCCAAACTCATCAACCAAGCCTTGTAGCTCCCCTTCGTCATCACTTAGCAGCACAGTATCATCTGCAAACAACAGTACAGGGAGTTTCCAAATACTGCCCTCTCTCACTGCAGCCGTTTCAACATCCACTGCCCTACCTTGTACCTCTATTATAACCCCATCCATGTACAGATTGCACAACCACGGATACATGACACATCCTTGTTTCAATCCAACCTTCAAATAGAAAAAATTCACTCACTTCACTATCCACACGCACTGCAGCCTCAGCACCCTCATACATACTCTTCACGGCCTTCAGCAACTTCCCATCTACTACATATATTTTTAATACTGTACTTTCCACAATCTTTGCCTATCCACCCTGTCATATGCCTTCTCCAAATCCATGAAGGCTGCATACAACTTGTTCCCATTCTCTAGAAACTTTTCCACTAAAGATCTATTAATGAGTATCTGATCTACACTACCTCTTCCCTTCCTAAAACCTCACTGTTCTTCTCCAACTAATTCCCCTGTTATTTCCCTAACTCTGTCAATAAGTATCCTATCATATACTTTTTCCTATTACACTAAGAAGACAAATGCCCCTATGATTACCACACACTTCTTTTTCCCCTTTTTCTTTGTACAGGTGAATAATTATACCTGACTTCCAATCCTCTGGGACTGTACCTTCCTCCCAGGCCAATCTGCACATCTTCCACATCCATTCTATTACTATCTCTCCCCCATGCTTCAGCATTTCACCACACACTCCATCAATTCCAGGGGTTTTTCCCATTTTAACTTTCTTCATTGCTTCAACTTCCATCCTACTGATTTCTTCCTCTCTTTTCACACCCCTCCCTCTCCCAGCCACTTATACTTGCATTACTTTCATTCTCTATGTTCAACAATACATTAAAGTGTTCTCTCCATCTGCTCACTTTTTCTCCCTTCTCCACTAGTAATCTATCATTTTTATCCTTCACTCCCCTGCTAACTTCACTGCCACCCTGTCTAACTCTCTTTACCTCCTTCCAGAACATGTTCTTACTCTCTCTCTGTTTGACACTTAAATTCCTTCCGAATTCCTCGTCCATTCTCTTCTTACTGTCCCCCACTAATCTTTTCCTCTCTCTCTTCCTCTCTACATATAACTCTCTCTTCCGTCTCCCAACTCCTTCGACGCCCTTGTTTCTCATCCACTCACTTTATGCTTTCTTCCTTTGTGCCACAGCCTGTCTCACCTCCTCATTCCACCATGCTGTTCCCTGCATCCCCTTTCACTTTCTCTTCACCCCATACACCACCTCATATGCTGCACAGATTTCTTATGTGAATATCTTGCATGCACCTTCCACGTCCCCCATCTGCTCCAATCTATAATTACCCAATCGCTCCTCCACTTCCCTCTTATAGTCTGCCTTTTTTTTTTCCATCCTCTTATAACTTTTCTACCCTCCTTGTAAGAACTACTTTCTCCTGCCCTTACCTTCTCTTATTTCTCCATTTTGTTTGGACTTTGATTCTGACCACCACCAAGTGGTGGTCCGAAAGTCCACTCCCCCAACCTCTATATACTCTTGCATCCATTACACGCCTTGTCATCCTTTCATCCACACACACATATAATCAATCATTGCCTTCTATTCATTCAGTTCACCATCCATCCTTCTCGTCACTCACCACATATACATATGGATCATTTTGTGCCTGCAGAGGGTATTAGCTATCACCAACCCTCTTCCGGCACATATGTCTACTAAAGCACTGCCATTCTCATCCATTTCTGCAGGCGCATCCCACTCACCAGCTACTCCAACCACCCTCACATTCCCTACTTTTCCATTCATATCTCCAATCAAAAACACTCTCTCATTCCTTACAAACTTTTCCAAGCACACTTCCACATTTGTCCAGAACTTTTCTTTCACTCTACTTGCACGATCTAGCGTTGGTGCATACACGCACACAATCGCCCACATTTGTAGTCCAACTTTCAGTCTTACCCACACAATCCTAGAACCAACTGATCCATACTCTCTTATATTCTCCCTCCATCTGTTACTCACAACAATACACACTCTTTCCTTTGCCTTCTCATTTTCACCTACTCCCGCGCATATACCCCACCCATACTCCCATTCTCTCACACTCTCACCTCTCCATTTAGTTTGATTTAGTCCACATACATCCACTTTCGCACCCTCAAGCACCTGGACAATCTCTCTCTCTCTTTCACCTCATTATTTGCACCGCTTACAATCCATGTAGTCATCCGTAGCATGTCCTGTGTTCGGTCCTTAGTCGTCAACATTTGGTCAGGCCTGGTCCGAGGCTTCTTGTTCGTATTTTTAGATAGCTGTTTTCGGTTAGCTGTTTTCCGGGGAGGGTCACTAACCCTCCGCCAACTACTTGTTGTCACGTAGGGAACACGTGTTGGTTGGTTATAACGTTACTACCCAGCGTTGTAAATGCTTTCCTGGTTTACAGGAAAACATTTGGCTTGCCACTCAATGTAGAACTACCCCAAAAACAGGGTATCACTACACTAAGTGGGCGGATGATGGGTGCCCCCATCTGCACTGATGATTATCATATATAGCTTACCTTTCTGACAAAGGTCAACAGACTGCTACCATATTCTTAAGCTTTCTGTAACACATGCTACAAGAGTTTTTTTATTCCTTAATCTTTACTTATGTAGCTACCACAAGTGAGGTAGCTACCATAAGTTTTAAAAATAATATAGTGTGAATAGTAAAATGAAACGCTATTACAAAACCTAACGTAATGGTTTATGATGAAAGTAGTCTTCTGTTTTAGTAACTTATTTACTGCAAAATCAATGGCTAATGTCGTTCGCACCTATTTTCTGTGTTGAAGCAACATTCGAGTTTTCACTGTTGTTTCGAACAAATTTTTATTTTATTATACAATCCCGGACAGAACAATCTGGTACTCTCACGGTGGAGGCTGCACTCTCTTTCCACCCTTGTTGGATGGCGGATCCTTGTCTCGTCATTCACATAACGCGTAGACTCCATCTGTTTAACAATGGTGCTAATCTTCTATAATGCTTTAGTTTCTCATTATGGAGTAGGAGACTGTCATTATTTTCTATACTGAATTTACAGAATCTTTGCATTATTTAGGATAACTGCACGGTTAATAAAGGACATGATCATCATATTTGTTAAAGGACAGAAGCTTCATGTGACGATGTGTATCTTAGTGGTTCGGAGATTGTAATGTTCAGTCTGATTCTTCCAGGCGGTATATTAACAGCACAGTTGAGAGTAAATCTGTAAAGCATGTTTTACTCGGATAATATGACGTTCGTCACTTGCCATAAAAACGTCACTGTATGTCCACTGCTTGTAACCATGGCTGCTTCACGAAAATCGTTAATGTTTGGATCACATGATACAGCGATTCTGATAAGTGGGCTACCAGACAAATACAGGACCTCAAATGTAGGTACAGGTCCCCACGTCAATGACTGGAGAGGGCCGTGGCGAAACTATCTACATAATGAGTACTTTTCTAACACATCATGCAAAAGCATAATCTAAAATAGAAAAGGTCGTTACCTTATTTTTTTCCTTCACTGTAAACACAGACAAACTTCTAAGGATTATACGAAATAGAAATTATAATTTTGAAATCCCTACCACCAGTACAGGGACTGTTTTACAAAGTTTGTGTTGTGAGTATTGTTTATGGTTATTTAACTTATGTAAGGCATAATTTAACCACGGACTGCGACTTTTCTGACTCTGGTTAGTGCCAGACTATTTTACACTCGCTAAACCCAGTCGATAATACTTTCTGCTGGGAAACCTACAAAGGTCTAAAGGTGAAGAAGCAATGTAGATTTACTATTATTTCCTGTTACTGAAGTGGATAAATAGTTTCATAATTCCCTGGGAAAACACATAGCATCCTATTCACATGTAGATTCTGAATAATATCAGGAAGGGTAAGGTGGTCAGGCGGTAGTTTGTGTTAGGACAATGACCAGAATGAAGGGCTGGTGTGGGTTCTTTGCGGTGTTTTTGCTAGAATGGCTGCAGACTGTCACTGAGAGGAAGGGTGGCTGGACCTGATGCCAAATGGATATTTTTCGTAACATATCTAAGAAATAACACCAAGCATGTTGTGCCACCTTTTTATAAGTAAATACTCGTAGTCAGTGCAGCGCTGGCTAGGTTGGGTAATTCTCATCGTTACCTATAACCATTAATGAAATATTAACACAATCTAACATTCTCATCCACCCCTGCTCAGTGGTTATGTCATATATCCAGCTGTGACATTCTTCAGTGTTGCCATAAAGTACCGTTACCCCATGGGCAAATAACCTGTTACGAGACTGGAGCAGATTGCTGTTCATTCAGCTGATGATTAATATATATATATATATATATATATATATATATATATATATATATTGTTACGGAACAGAGAAAGATAATGTACACTTTAAGTGAGAATACTAAAAAATCACTACTGTCCCGTAAAGTTCCAGGTTCAAAACAAAAGAGTTAGGTAAAATTACAAGTTAAAGTTTAATGCTCAAACTAACAACAAAACATTCAGGACTCATAAGGATAATGTAATGGCAAAAACAGGTTGAATATATGGTTAACTGCAATAGCCTCTATTAACACAAAATTAGCATGAGTAAATTTATCTAAGTCAGCCCTGATAAAATGAGATACCAGATAATACTCAGTGAATGCAAGATAAATTATTACAGATACAAAATAATATTAAAACTGATGGACATAAAGATCCCTACATGAATTACAAAAACTTCACTAGGCCTACAAATTAAACTTATGCTATACAGTACAAGAAAAAATACAACAGTTATACTCAAATTATACACAGCTGCTAGATGTTTGGAGATTTCTTGAGCACTCAAAATAATAATAACTGTACAGGGGAGGACATAGATGTGAACAAAATGAGGAGCAGATCTAAGTGGCAATGATGCAGAGACTGAGCTCATTATATAGGGGCCAGGAGAGCTTGATACAACTTGTAAGAAGGACGCGCAAATGAAGCCATGGGGACAAAAAGCTGAAAATCCCGCTCTGAATAACAGAGAGAACGACTTACTCTACTATAACGGTAGAAGGGGGGGACTGAGGCAGAACACGCTCGTGATCAAACATGCAGCAACTGTGCGTTAAAAATCACACAAAGGATGATGAAATCATAGGCTATGTAACACCTCCCCACAAAGAAAAAAGAAATTTACAAAGGAAATTTCTTATTACTCTAAAACAATCTGTATATGGCATTACAGAACATGCAAAAGCCTTTCCTAGTGTTACAAAACATGAGATCTCCCTAGCACGTTCAGTCATAGGTACTTGCCAGTATCCCTTTAACAAATCAAACTTACTTATGTACCTAGCCTTTCCGATCTTGTCTATGCAATCTTCCACGCGAGGGAGAGGGTAAGTGTCTGTTTTAGTTATCTGATTAACACGTCTGTAGTCGATGCAAAGCCTCTGTGACCCACCTGGCTTAGGGACTAGAGTGACAGGAGAACTCCACTCACTCTGACAGGGCTCAATCATCTTGTGGTCCAACAGGTAGCCAAGCTCCTGCTGGATAAGAGGAACTTTCACTGGGTTCACACGGTAAGGAGGCAGTTTAATTGGCTTTGCGTCTCCAACCTCGACATCATGCATCAACACAGTAGTTCTTCCTGGAGTGGCACGGAACACTTGCGGGTACTCCTGCAGTAATGCCGAAAACTCCTGCCTTTCCTCGGGAGGTAGATGGGAAAGCTTAGTCTGGAGATCATTCATGATATCAGGATTCTTCCCCAAACTATCACTCAGGTTCATACTGCATGGGAGAGCTTCACTTGCAGACTCGGGTGGAACAGCTACAGTGCAGACTGGGTTATTTTCGTCCCGCCTGTGATACAACTTTAGCATGTTGATGTGACATAGTTGCTTGTTCTTTCTACGATCTGGTGTGGCGATGACATAGTTGACATCACTGAGTTTCTTCTCCACGAAATAAGGGCCACTAAACTTGGCTTGAAGAGGTTGCCCATGAACTGGTAGCAGAATCAAAACCTGATCTCCTGGCTGAAAGTGGCGTAACCTGGACTTCTTATCATACCAAGTCTTCATCTTCTGAGCAGCTCCTAAATTCTCTCTCGCCAGCTGTAAAACAGTGGACAGCCGTTCTTTGAACTTCATCACATACTCCAGCAGGTTGACGTCATCTTCCTCCAACAGCCAGCATTCCTTGAGTAGCTTAAGGGGTCCTCTTACTTCATGGCCAAACAGTAGTTCAAAAGGTGAGAAGCCCAGTGATTCATTTGGAGATTCTCTTGCGGCAAACACAACGAATGGAAGATCTTTATCCCAGTCTTTCTGATGTTCCAAACAGTATTTCTTGAGCATCGATTTGAGTGTTTGATGATATCTCTCCAACGCTCCTTGGGTCTGGGGATGGTAAGCTGAAGACGTGATCTGGGTGATGCCCAACTCTTTCAGAGACTGCTTGAAAACGTTTGACATGAAATTACTTCCCCGGTCTGACTGTACCTCCTTGGGCAGACCAAACTTTGTGAAGAACTCTAGCATTTCCTTAACCACGTTCTTTGCTGAGATGTTTCTAAGTGGAATGGCTTCAGGATAACGAGTAGCCATATCAATCATGGTCAACACATAAGAAAATCCTGAAGTCTTAGGAAGAGGGCCCACAATATCCACCAACACACGGGTGAAAGGCGCCTCAAAAGGAGGAATGGGAACTAGAGGTGCAACCTTTTCAGTCTGATTACACTTCCCCACAACTTGACAGGTGTGACAAGACTTACAATACCAGGAAACATCCCTGAAGATACCTGGCCAGTAGAAGTGTTTCAAAATGCGTGCCACAGTCTTCCTCACTCCAAGGTGTCCTGCCAAACTGGTATCATGAGCCACTCGAATGATATCCTGCCTACAAACACGAGGGATGACAACTTGATGTACAACCTCCCATTCACAGTCGGCTGATGCTGTTGGGGGTCTCCACTTCCTCATAAGTACTCCTGACTTTACATAATAACGAGTAGAAGCACCGGCTGACTCTTCTTCACTGTAAGCAGAGTTAGCTAGACCTTTCAACTCAGGGTCAGCAACCTGCAACTCGACCAACTCTTGACGAGACAAATTATCAACACTACGGGGTACTGCCTCATCTGGTGAGTGGCCCAAATTAGCAAGAAAAGTGTCAGCTAGGATAACATCATCATCATCATTATCCTCTAAATCACCAGTAACTTTAGACTTAGCCCTAGTGACAGCACATGCAGGGAACACATCAGGGACATCACAATCCTGGGCCGCAGCCACTGGCTCACTTTTTTCTCTCCGTTGGGCTCCTCAGATCACAACCTTATTACCTTAACCTGTCCTATTGCTCCAGTACGGCCTGCGGACCCTCCAGGGAAACGTCGTCTCTGGCATTTTGGAGCCGCGGACTGGGAGGCCCTCAGGCAGTACTTCTTTGATTTTCCCTGGAATGATTATTGCTTCCATGGCCGTGAGCCATCTGAGTGTGCCTTGCGCATTACGGAGGTTATTCTCTCGGGCATGGAAGCATACATTTCTTTCTCATATCCTTTGACTAACGCAAGAAAGCCTTGGTTTAATCACGCTTGTTCTAATGCTGTCCGCAACAAGGAGAAGGCCTACAAAAGGTACCGAAGCCAACCCACCCCTGAATCACATAATCTTTACGTTTCTGCCCGGAATCGTGCTAAGTCTGTTCTTCGCTCTACTAAAAATAATTTCATCCATACTAAATGCTCTCAACTCTCCAACTCGAATTCTTCCCGCTCCTTCTGGCATCTTGCCAAAAATCTTTCTAACAACTTTACCTCATCATCCTTCCCTCCTCTTTTCTACTCTGATGGTTCTGTAGCTATTTCTTCTACTGATAAAGCAGATCTCTTCGCACAGAACTTTCTCCTCCAATTCCACCTTAGACGATTCCGGTGCTGTTCCTCCATCACTTCCCCCTCTGACTTCCTCATGGCTGACATTAAAATTTCTTCAGTTGATGTATTTTCTGCCATTACTGGCCTCAGTACTAACAAGGCATATGGGCCTGATGGGGTCCCTCCTGTTGTTCTCAAAAACTGTGCTTCTGTGCTTACACCCTGCCTAGGCAAACTATTTCGCCTTTGTCTGTCAACTTGTACCTTTCCTTCTTGCTGGAAGTTTGCTCTCATTCAGCCAGTCCCAAAGAAGGGTGACCACTCCCAACCCTCCAACTATCGTCCAATTGCTTTAACGTCCTGTATTTCAAAAGTTTTCGAGTCAATTCTTAATAGAAAAATTTTAAGGCATCTTTCCTATCACAACCTTCTTTCCGATCGTCAGTATGGGTTCCGTCAGGGACGCTCCACTGGCGATCTTCTCACCTACCTTTCAGACTCCTGGTCATCCTCGTTTCGGGACTTTGGCGAAAGCTTTGCCATTGCACTTGACATCTCAAAGGCTTTCGATCGAGTCTGGCATAAATCTTTAATTTCCAAACTGCCCTCCTACGGTTTCTATCCTTCTGTCTGTGCCTTCATCGCTAGCTTCCTTTCTGGTCGTTCTATAGCTGCTGTCGTAGACAGCCATCGTTCTTCTCCTAGATCTATTAACAGTGGTGTTCCTCAGGGCTCTGTCCTATCACCAACTCTCTTCCTTTTATTCATCAATGATCTTCTAAGCTGTACATCTAACCCTATCCACTCATACGCTGATGACTCCACCCTTCACCTTTCCATTCGGTTCCCGCAACGCCCATCTCAACAGTTACTTCAAGAAACAAGGGATGAGGCTATGGCACACCTAATGTCTGACTTGGCTCATATCTCTGACTGGGGTAAAAATAATATGGTTGTCTTTAATGCATCTAAGATTCAGCTCTTACACCTGTCAACCCGACAGAATCTTCCACAGGTATACCCACTAATGTTTAATAATATTCAGATTAATCCTGCATCATCCTTGAACATGCTTGGGGTTTCATTTACTCGGGACTTATCTTGGAAAGATCATATTACATCTCTTGTAAAATCTGCTTCCAAGAGATTGGGTGTGCTAAGCCGACTCTGCTCTTTCTTTACCCCTGCACAATTGTTGACTCTATACAGGGGTTTTATCCGCCCCTGTGTGGAGTACAACTCTCATGTGTGGGGAGGCTCCCCACATACAGCTCTTCTCAATAGGGTGGAGTCAAAGGCTTTTCGTCTCATTAACTCTCCTCCTCTTACTGACTCCCTTCAACCTCTGTCTCTTCGTCGCACTGTTGCATTTTTATCTCTTTTCTATCGCTACTTTAATGGTCACTGCTCCTCTGAACTGTCTGCTTGCATTCCTCCACCTCTACGACGGGCGCGTAGCACCCGTCTGGTAGCAAACTCTCATCCCTTTTCTGTCCAACTCTCTAATGCAAGAGTTAACCGTTACTCCCAGTCTTTCATTTATGCAACAGGTCAGCTCTGGAACTGTCTCCCTCTGTCTGTATTTCCTTCTGCCTATGATCTCCAGTCTTTCAAACGTAGTGTGTCCAGGCATCTCAAAATGATCGGATCTTGAATTTGGCTCTCTATTGTATTTTGTTTTTCTCTTGGAGGGAACTGTTACTGCGGGCTCATGCCTTTGGTTCCTTCTTCCTTGCATAAAAAAAAAAAAAAAAAAGATAACTGAGGAGCTGGACACACTTGACTTCCACCAATATCATTTCCAAGTAAGAAAGTTACACCTGACATTGGGAGTGTCTCAACCAACCCAACCATAACAGAACCATTAACAAAACCAGACTCTAAATTCACTCTGCACAGAGGGACAGAGAAGTAATTATTCCCTGCACCTTGTAAGATTACAGTTTCATCAGAGGAATTAACATTAGAGCCTAGAACACTGGTCAGCATAAGGGATTGGCAAGCACCTGTATCACGATATATTTTAACTGATTTCCTGTCATTACTGTCCAGAGGACTGACAAAACCATCAGACAGGAAATTAGCACATGAACTCTTGAGAGTGTCACCCACGTTACTGCTCAAAAGAGGAGCTCCATCATGAGAATTTAAGTTACCCCTCAAAGCAGGTTCAGTTAACTCAGTTAAAGAATTCTGGGAACTCTCAAGAGTGGACACTAGACCAATTGACTGAATATTTAAAGACTCCTTTTTGTTCACATCACGCTGTCTCCTGAAACATCTCTCCGTAGTATGACCAAGCTTACTACAATAAGTACATTTACTTTTCTGAAATCTAGAGGTGAAGCTGGTATTTACTTCCTGAGAAACATCATCTTTATTTTCTTTCCTGTTACCTGTACTCTGAGTAGAGGCAACGTACTTACTCTCAGCTTTCCCTTTTTCTCTAGAATATCTCTTGTGAGTGAGAACATACTCATCAGCTAAAACTGCAGCATCAGACAAATTATCTATTCTTTTCTCATCAAGATATAGGCTTACATCTTTACTAATACACCTTTTGAAGTCCTCCAGCAAAATCATCTGCTTAAATTTGTCAAAATCAGAATCCACATTCTTAGAATTTAACCACTGCTCTAACAAATCTTCTTTGATTTTTGCATACTCAACATGGGATTGCTTATCTTGCTTGTAAGTTGTCCTAAATTTTACTCTATAAGCTTCAGGAACAAGCTCATAGGCCTTAAGAATCAAACTCTTAACTACGTCATAATTATCAGACTGATCCTGAGGCAAAGATGCATAAGTTACTTGAGCTTTACCGGTGAGAACAGTTTGAAGGAGTACTGGCCAATACTCCTTAGGCCAATTAAAATCTGTAGCTACCCTCTCAAACAACTGAAAATACTTTGTTAAATCAGATTCATTAAAAGGAGGGACAAGTTTAACATTTTTAGCCACATCAAAATCATCAGAGCTAGATGATCCAGTTCCACCTTGTTTCATGCGATACTCATGGTCCGCCTGAATCCTAGCAATTTCAACTTGTGCCTCAGCCTCCTTAGCTTTTGCCTGAAATTCAGCCTCCTTAGCCTGTGCTTGAAATTCAGCTTCCTTCACACGAGCCTCCTGCAGGGCTAGCTGTAACTTAGCTAATTCAATCTGCGTTTGCTCATTTGGAGGAGTTACATTAAACAAGCTTTCATTAATCATGTCAACAATTTGATCTTTAGAATGATGAGAGCGAACAACAATTCCCAATTGTTGAGCAACAAGCTTAAGTTCATTCTTTGTTCTGTTTTCCACATCACACACTGTTTGCACATTTGACAAAAAATCTTTGGCTTCATCAAGTGTAGTAATAGTAGACATCATGAATAAGTAACAGTCACAAAATATCAAGCAATATCCTTATGATAATATCCTGAATATCCTGATGAGAGGTCGCCAAATTTATGTTACGGAACAGAGAAAGATAATGTACACTTTAAGTGAGAATACTAAAAAAATCACTACTGTCCCGTAAAGTTCCAGGTTCAAAACAAAAGAGTTAGGTAAAATTACAAGTTAAAGTTTAATGCTCAAACTAACAACAAAACATTCAGGACTCATAAGGATAATGTAATGGCAAAAACAGGTTGAATATATGGTTAACTGCAATAGCCTCTATTAACACAAAATTAGCATGAGTAAATTTATCTAAGTCAGCCCTGATAAAATGAGATACCAGATAATACTCAGTGAATGCAAGATAAATTATTACAGATACAAAATAATATTAAAACTGATGGACATAAAGATCCCTACATGAATTACAAAAACTTCACTAGGCCTACAAATTAAACTTATGCTATACAGTACAAGAAAAAATACAACAGTTATACACAAATTATACACAGCTGCTAGATGTTTGGAGATTTCTTGAGCACTCACAATAATAATAACTGTACAGGGGAGGACATAGATGTGAACAAAATGAGGAGCAGATCTAAGTGGCAATGATGCAGAGACTGAGCTCATTATATAGGGGCCAGGAGAGCTTGATACAACTTGTAAGAAGGACGCGCAAATGAAGCCATGGGGACAAAAAGCTGAAAATCCCGCTCTGAATAACAGAGAGAACGACTTACTCTACTATAACGGTAGAAGGGGGGGACTGAGGCAGAACACGCTCGTGATCAAACATGCAGCAACTGTGCGTTAAAAATCACACAAAGGATGATGAAATCATAGGCTATGTAACAATATATATATATATATATATATATATATATCTATATATATATATATATATATATATATATATATATATATATATTCTCTAAGCATACTATTCTGTTCATTCCATCATATCAAGTATTCTGCTGGACTGTTTTATCATACAAATAAATTTTTAACAACCCTGTACAGTAACGTGTTTGCTTATTTACTATACGTCAGCTCCACTCATCACGTCATCCATAACACGATTGTATAAAAGCATTCAAAAGTTACATGCCGCAGACTCTAGGGGAATCTTTTCATGGAAGGTGAAGTAGACATTTCCAAGACAAGACTATACCATTAATTAATGCTTTTGTATTTTGACAGTTTTTAGAGACTATGTTGCCTGTGTGAATTATGCTGAACGGATCCCTGATCACAAAAACAAGGGCGTCAATAATGTAACGAAGGTCATTATCATTTCATGGCATTTTCTACTATCCGATATAGTGTAAAAGAGGAATGGGTGAATATTCTTAACATATATTACAGAAAACAAGACAGCCTTCCACTATATATTGAGGAAGGAAAGTATCACATACCCGTAGGTCGATTGCTAAACGGCTCGAATCTATGTGTTAAGGAATGGCCAGACAACGACTCGGCGTCCAGTAAGGGTGGAAAGGAGCGTACACCCTTCACCTTGACTGTACTGTACATGGTTGTTCACTCTGAGCTTGTACTGTACACCCCGGGATCTAAAGTTCGTGAGCTCTAGGCGTTTAGTATGTCGTCCTGGGACCTCTAATATATTAATGTTGTCCCGTGCATACCCCTTCTCCGCATGGAACTTCGTTAGAGTTGTGATATCAGCTCATCCATGAGTTATATCTGGACTCTGAAGAAAGGTTAACAACCAATCAGAATGATCCAACTGAGAGCAGTGAGTATATCGTATGAGAAGGAGACCGAGTTAGGAGTATATTTCAAATATATATGATGGTATGAACTAATTTCTGACTATAAAAGAAATATAAAAGAAGTGTACTGTATTTATATTTTTGCCTGCAGGAGCATCTGGTCAGAAAGGGGTAAAGAGCCTGCAGTGCAAAAGTAGCGAAAATAATATGATTCACTGGTACTTGCTTCGGCTTCATATGTCAGTGATCATAGCCGTAGGTACAGTTGAGCAAGTAGAAAGTGCGAAAAAATATTGAGGTATATGGAGACATCTGGCAGTTCCCTGTAGTAAGTCCACGTATCTTTATGGATGAATCGCTCAGAACCCAGAGCCTGTGTAACGTAGACCGTGATTGGCTGAACTTTTGAGTGGTGAT
This sequence comes from Coenobita brevimanus, assembly GCF_032717465.1. Classification (NCBI taxonomy): domain Eukaryota; kingdom Metazoa; phylum Arthropoda; class Malacostraca; order Decapoda; family Coenobitidae; genus Coenobita; species Coenobita brevimanus. Next base: position 33,313,689 of record NC_137019.1, read on the forward strand.
GAAACAAATAGTCTCATCATATTATACGTAAATCAAGGTTAATAACTAATAAGTGGTACGAAACAATGTATAGAGAATACTACAACATTTAATGATCGAACGTGGAGTATAACAGTAATAAGCGTCAGCAATATGTAAAACGTAACTGGCAACATAGCACAGAAGAGCAGCATGTCAGCTGGTAGTTTCGTTTATTCATAATATTCGAAGCAGTGGAAACGAAGTCTAGTGAATCAGATTAATAGATGTTGACCTCTAATGAAGAGAAACTGCAATGCTTTCTTTAACGAATGTAATACAGGTATTACATTTCATCAATTTCAAGGGTTATTATGCTCTATGACACATGATATCTGTTAATATGCATAGGCAGTAAATTAATACTGACTTATTTGTTGTCTTACTACCATTTCATCAAATATATTTTACTGAAAAAAGAAGAGAGAAGACTGTATTAAGCCAGTAAGACCTTGTAGCACAAGAGAGAAGGAAATAGTGAGAGACAGCACGCACGAGAAAAACAGAAAGAAACAAGGGACAGTTGAAGAGGTGAAAAGAATTGATTGGGGACCAAAGGGGTGCCAAAACCCTTTACGTATCGCCCACGTCTCTGCAGACAATACCCCCCCATGGGGCATATTCTCAATATAAATGCATTGCATTAGAAACGCAAAAATATAGTAAGATAATCAGCAACATTCACATATTATGAGATGGTTACCTTAAAATTCTTCCTAGCAGCTCCACTTAATTACTTTCACGTCCATGAGGTGCAAAAGACATCGTTCTGTAATATCAAACAGGGACTAGGTACCCAAATATTCAGCTTTAATTTGTAGCACCTAACCAACACCGATCACTCCCCTACAGTGTTTAGAGGAGATGGTAGGAAAGAGACAACGATGAAGACAGTGGAATGAAGAGGCTACCAAATGGGTAACTAGCGTCAATTAACACTGGCGGCCGTGGGGTTGTTCCCTCATTTTAATACATAATTATGTTCCTTGACGTTAGACAGTCCCCGGATGTAGGCTAAGTTGTTAAGCTCCGTCCACACTCACGCCTATTGGGGAGTAACTGGTGGACTGTGCCCTCATCGGACGCAGTCTGTCAGGCATGACTGTGATGTTGTCCAAATTGCTGAGTAGCTGGTCAGGCAGTAAAGTCGACCAGTAGTCAGTGGGTGGTCGGCAGCGATTGAGTGCGATATGACCATGCGCAACGCAGTTGAAAAGAAAAAAAATAAATAACTCAGTGTAGCATATGAATTGTTGCGATTGTAAAAAAAAAAAAAAAAAAAAAAAAAAAACACAGTGAAGAGTGCAGAAACAATACGGTTAAAGAGGCAACTTTTTGTGGATGGCAGGGTCTTTGGTTCGCCCATCAAAGTTGCCACAAAGTGTTCGATGACGGCCTTTAAGAGCATATTTCTTCGACTATTTGTGTATCGCTTACCGGCATCACTATCGATTGCCAGGATGTTTACCATGTGCGATATTGCTGCGAAATGAGCACGGCGCTGATTCCAACACATATCCCACAACGGTTTTGTCGCCTTTTATCTTTTCCAAGAAAATTCATCGCAGTCATTAAATAGGACATGTTTTCTAATGTGGTGAAAATGAATACAAGGCAACATGGTAATCAGTTATGAGGGTTTGTTTTTGCCTAACATGTATTTGTCACTAATGCTGATAATGTTTCAATTCCACTAGCCCATATCTCATCATCGGTAAGCATAGAACAAAATCATAATAAATTACAGTAAGTTTATTCTACTGTATCTCATCATCACTAGGCATAGAACAAAATCATAACAATTTACAGCAAGTTTATTCTGCTATATCTCATGGTTGGCATAGAACAAAATCACAATAATTTACAGTAAGTTTATTTTACTATATCTCATCATCGGTAGGCATAGAAGAAAATCATAATAATTTACAGTAAGTTTATTTCCTAACAAAATATTCATTCCTCATAAAGTTATGAAATTATGTCCTCTCCAAAATAACGTGTCATCTGTATTTATGACAAATAAATAGGCTAATACTCCTGTTTTATTCGGGAAACTGTCCAAACGAATGAAATATTATAACAACATCACTGGATGAAATTATTAACTCAGATTATATCTGCCACTCTAATTGCACTCAATATTTTGTCCAGAGACCATTTCTGGTAATTACGTCGTGAAGGCGGTCAGATAGTGACGCCACATGATTGTGAATGATGTGAGGCTTTCTCCTGAGGACCTCCCACTTCCTCATCATGTGACGCAACAGTCTCTGTGGCGTCCTTTCCTCGTTGGGCTCCCAGACATTTACAATATTGACCCAAACTTTCTCAATGGGATTTAGGTCAGAGTGTTGCTAGGCCAAGGCAAAAGTTCTAGGTGGCGCTGGTCCTCAAACCATGTTCGCACAACTCTTACTGTGTGCACGGGTCAACTATCGTGCATGACGATGATGTTCTCAGGATACGGAAGGTGCACGCGCGGACAGTAGGCAGCATCACCTCCTCTGGTATCACCAGATACTGCTCAGCCCTAAACCTTCCCTCTATCTCTGTGACCTCACCAACACCATGGAGACCAATCCACCCCCACAAGTTGCATGTTACGTGACCACTCCTTGCCTATGCGCGAACGTGCTCCCGAACATAATTATAAAACATTATGTCCTTGTCAGTTTTGATATATATTACACATTAATGACTTCATTCTCTATCTTTATACTGTAATATATATTCCATAACATTTATTTATTTATCAGTGTACACATTACTTATGCTAAATAAAAATCTCTCTCTCTCTCTCTCTCTCCCATGGCCACACGACCTAACAGTACACGGTCAGTATTTGTTTCCTTATCTGGATTACACGGGAAGAGTCATCGGTCAGTATTTGTTTCCTTATCTGGATTACGCGGGAAGAGTCATCGGTCAGTATTTGTTTCCTTATCTGGATTACGCGGGATGAGTCATCTTTTCTATGACAAGACCTTCTCTTCAGCCTCCCATAGGAAACTTTACTACTACAGGCTTAACAACACGAGGTAAGTCACAATGAAACTGAAACAGTACAATTTACCGATCGTTCATATCGTAAATAATTCAAGCAAGTGATCTTATCGCTTTGCGTTACTTAGAACAATTTCTAGCTGAATGAATGAATAAATATATAAGTAAATGAGAGAGAGAGAGAGAGAGAGAGAGAGAGAGATTGATTGATTGATTGATAGATAGATATAGGTAGATATAGAAAGGGATAGAGGTATATGTATACTTATTGGAGAGAGAGAGAGAGAGAGCGAGAGAGAGAGAGAGAGAGAGAGAGAGAGAGAGAGAGAGAGAAAGAGAGAGAGAGAGAGAGATTGAGATATCGATCTGGAGATATAAAGATAGAGATATCGATATAAAGATATTGATATAGAGATACTGAGATATAAAGATAGATAGATATAGAGATAGAGAGACACAGAGATAGAGATAGAGAGAGGGAGATAGAGAGATGGAGATAGAGAGATAGAATTAGAGACAGAGATAGAGATATAGAGACAGAGATATAGAGACTAAGATATCGATACAGAGATAGAGATATCGGTACAGAGATAGAAATATCGGTATAGAGATTGAAATATCGGTATAGAAATAGAGATAACGGTATTGAGATAGAGATAGAGATTCTTATATAGACATTTGTGTGTATATATATACAGTACATATATATATAGAGAGAGAGAGAAAAAAATTTTATTTAACATAAGTAATGTATACTCGAATAAATAAATGTTATGGAATATATATTACAGTATAGAGAATGAAGTCATTAATGTGTAATATATATCAAAACTGACAAGGACATAATGTTTTATAGTTATGTTCGGGAGCACGTCCGCGCATAGGCAAGGAGTGGTCACGTAACATGCAACTTGTGGGGGTGGATTGGTCTCCATGGTGTTGGTGAGGTCACAGAGATAGAGGGAAGGTTCAGGGCTGAGCAGTATCTGGTGATACTAGAGGTGGTGATGCTGCCTACTGTCCGCGCGTGCACCTTCCGTATCCTGAGAACATCATCGTCATGCACGATAGTTGACCCGTGCACACAGCAAGAGTTGTGCGAACATGGTTTGAGGACCAGCGCCACCTAGAACTTTTGCCTTGGCCTAGCAACACTCTGACCTAAATCCCATTGAGAAAGTTTGGGTCAATATTGTAAATGTCTGGGAGCCCAACGAGGAAAGGACGCCACAGAGACTGTTGCGTCACATAATGAGGAAGTGGGAGGTCCTCAGAAGAAAGCCTCACATCATTCACAATCATGTGGCGTCACTACCTGACCGCCTTTACGATGTGATTACCAGTAATGGTATCTAGACAAAATATTGAGTGTAATTAAAGTAGCAGATTTATTTTGAGTTAATTTCATCCAATGATGTTGTCATAATATTCGTTTGAACAGTATTTTGAATAATACAGGAGTATTATTTATTTGTCATATATAGAACACTCGTTATTTTCGAGAGAACGTTATTTTATAATATTATGAGGAACGAATATTTTGTCAGGAAATAATCTTACTGTAAATTATTAGGATTTTGTTCTATGCCTACCGATGATGAGACACAGTAGAATAAACTTACTGAAAATTTTTATGATTTTGTTCTATGCTTAGATGATAAGATATAAGTTAAGAGTTGAAATAGTATGAAAATTAGTGACAAATACATGTTAGGTAAAAACAAACCCTCATAATTGATTACCATGTCGTCTCTGTATTCATTTTCACCAGATTAGAAAACATGTCCGATTTAATGATTGCGATGAACTTTCTTGGAAAAGATAAAAGGAGATAAAACCGTTGTGAGAAATCTGTTGGAATCAGCGCCGAGCTCATCTCGCATCTATATTGTACGCAGTAAACATCCTGGCAATAGTTGTGATGCCGGTAAGCGACACACAAATAATTAAGTCAAAGCAATCATATGATCTTATAGCCCGTCATCGAACACTTTGTGGCAACTTTGATGGGCAAACCAGCGGACAGCCAGTGCCTGTAGTTGCGGGAAATCATAAGATATTTCCCGGTGGTCTGGCGCCGAGCATGAGCCAAGGATCCTGCCATCCTCAAAAAGTTGCCTCTTTAACCATATTGTTTTTCTGCACTCTTCATTATTTTCTTTCTTTACAATTGTAACAATTAATATGCTATACTGAGTTATTTCGTTTTCTTTTCAACTGCGTTGCGCATGGTCATATCGCACTCAATCGCTGCCGACCACCTACTGACTACTGGTCGACTTTACTGCCTGACCAGCTACTCAGCAGTTTAGACTACATCACAGTCATGCCTGACAGACTGCGTCCGATGAGGGCACAGTCCGTCAGTTATTGCCCGATAGGCGTGAGTGTGGACTGGGATTAACAACTTGGCCTACATCCGTAGACTGACTAACGTCATGCAACATAATTATGTATTAAAATGAGGGAACAACTTCACGGCTGCCAGTGATATGCTAGTTACCCATTTGGTAGCCTCTTCATTCCACTGTCTTCATCGTTGTCTCTTTCCTACCATCTCTTCCAGACTCTGTGGGGAAGGGATCAGTGTTGGTTAGGTGATGCAAATTAAAACTGGATATTTGGCTACCTAGTCCCTGTTTGATGTTACCGAACGATGTCTTATGCACCTCATCAATGTGAATGTAGTTAAGGAGGAGTAGACTTTGGCACCAGTCGAACAGGGCAGTACTCCCGAGGTGGATGGCAAGCTGGTGATAGGGAGAGCTGGAGCTCCCGTTTCACCAGCCCTCAGGACTTGATCCTGACCATCCCCCTTTGCTGAACATTTTCAGTGCTTTCATTTACATAGAGAGTAGGCCAGCATACTCTCTTAATACCTCTACCTTCAACTGTCTACACTACACTACATGCACATAAGACATCACACCTCTATCCCACTCTCTTAGCAATGGCCGCTGCAATTTTACTTTCAAAAGAGGTGGTACCTCGGAGTGTCACCACCGGCAGGGTAGGGCTGGCGGCACAGGGTCCTCCCGGTGCCATCAAGCAACTGTGCCAGCAGCAACTAGTGCGATTTCCGGCCATGCTCGTCAGCAGAGAAGTGAAAATGCCGCCTTATTCTTCACCAACATCCGTGGGCTTAGTACCAACTTAAATTCAGTCCATTTTTTCCTACAGTCCATATCCCCTCTGGCCCTATTCCTCACAGAACCACAAATCTCACCGTCTACTGAAATATCCCCATATTGTTTTCCTGGTTACCATCTTACAAACTTCCGTAATAAAGGTGGCACCTGTTGTTATATCAAATCACAATATGCAGTGGACACCATTTTAAACTTCACTTCACGCAGTGTTGATTACTCACTGTTTAACTGAACTGTCAAAATATCACCAAATATATCCATTTCCGCACAGTTGAGTAACCTTAATCTCTTCCTTAACACCGAAATTGCCATCTTGGGTGATTTTAACATACATAATGTTGAATGGTTATTGCACTCTGCCAGGACTGACGATGCTGGTCTAGAGTGCGAGCTGTTTGCAGAATCGTTTAATCTCACACAACTGGTAAAGCAATCAACCAGAATACCAGATAATCCTGACCATAATGCCCATCTTTTGATTTTGTTCCTGACAAATAATCCAGATCAGTACAGGATAGAGGTATTGTGTCCACTTGGATCCTCTGACCACAATCTCATCAAAGCCTCATTAGTTAGTCCCCCCAAACCTCCCCATTCTGAACCTGTCAGGGTGACCCGATGGCACTTTGACAGGGCAAACTGGGGTGAATTTAGAAATTATCTTGCTGACATTCCATGGCAGTCTTTCTTCTCTAGTGATGTCAATTCTACCCAGTCCCACATTTGCGATTTAATACTAGCTGGTATGGATTTATTCATACCAAGTCAACAATTCACTAAAAGATCGAACTCTCCAAAATGGTTTGATAGCATCTGTGCCAGGGCAACAGCCCAAAAGTCATCAGCATATAACCATTACTTGAAATCAAAAACATCTGAATCACTCTCTCAATTTAAAATTGCTAGAAACCATGCAAAAGCTGTAATAAATCATGCTAAATCAAACTTTCTTCAAAACCAAGCATCAAAACTACTTAACAACCCTAATGACAATAGAATATGCTGGTCAACTCTCAATTCTTTTAATAATAACTTTAACAAGTCATCATCCATTCCCCCACTAAAATCTCCAGATGGCAACATTACAAATGACCCGCGTGGGAAAGCAGATATCTTTGCCAGTACATTTGCCAGAAATTTTACCTTAGAGGAAGCCAGCCAGAATGTTCCAGCACTAGAACTTGACTCGCCCAACATTGTTCCACTTAAAATACAAACAATGTACAACTCCGGACAGATGAAACGGCTACACCCCATCCATCAGCGACTTGGGTTGGGTCTCAGTGGTTCTGGTAACAGTTGCAGGTGGAGGGAGGGAGGATGTGGGAGGGCGAGGAGGGGAGAAATGTGGGCGGAGATATATAGGGGGTAGTGTGGGAGGGTGAAGAAGCAGCACAGTCTGGCTGGTGGGAGGGGGAGACGAATGGTTGGGTAGCGGAGACGAGAGTCTGCTGGAGGGTAAGACAGGCGAGTGTGATTAGATGAAAAGAAATTACAAAAAATAAATTATTATAATATCTGCTGCATATATTGCATTTTATCTACTAAATAAAAACACTGTCTATTATTCACCACCGTATTTGGGTATCCTACTCATTATTATTATCCTTTGGATATTAGGCAATAAATAAAGATATTGAACGGTCTTTCGGACCCGAACCAATTTTTTCATAACTTTTTCTTCAGCTATTTCCGTATTCCTATTATCCCTCGTGCTTGAAGTCCCCCTTGTTATCACTTTCTCCTACGCCCTACATTTTTTTTTAGGCATAAGGCAGTTTAACTTTCTCTTTAAATAACCATATTTGTCAACAAATATTCCTTTCATTAATCTATTTAATTACCTGTTTTCTTTCAATATGCATTTGTCTAATAATGGGTGTTACACCTTAATTGGCGCCGCTATTTGACGTTTTGAATAAATTTGGTCTAAATTTACGCATATATTGTAGTCTCTCTCAAGTAGGCTGGCAACCTCACACATCCTCCCCCCTGCTTTCTCCTTCTCTCGCTACCCGTTCCCTCCTTTCCTTTTGTAGTACTGTTTATCTATTCTTTCTCATATTTTTAACCTCATTCCTTCTTACAAACTTTTAGTGCCATAGGAATTTCTCCCTTATCACCTACAGTCCTACTACATGAAAGTGGAAAAAACTGCCATCGGGAAAACAATAACTGGAAATTTATGGCGAAGGTTACGATATTAGTTATTTAGAATGAAAGTGTTGGCAGATACGCATTCTTGACGTGATTATCGCAGCCACAGCATTTCGCCTTCATAAAACAGAACGACTATAGGTTTCATGCATTACCTCCTTACGTCCAGCATTACTGTGCAGAACGCCATGTATAACACATTAAGGACCACAAGGACAGTACTGGTAGTCATCGTGATTCTCATGAATCTCTCCATAGGCTATTGAAAACAGTGCTTTATGCTCAACTTCAGAATTATGTTCTCATCATGGCAATGATAGGCAAAGATAATAAAAACAATATATACAACCAAATTATCATTTATTATACAACAAAGCTCAAACTGGCTCCGTGCTACCTGAAAAAAATTAAATACCTGATCATATATATATATATATATATATATATATATATATATATATATATATATATGGATGATGCCATGTCGTAGCGCTTAAGGGAATAACAGGGATGACAAAGGTGATAATTGTCGCAAGGGAACGAGATGAAAGGAAAATTTTCTCTACCTGAAGTAAATTCTAATGGACAGTAATAATTTGAGACCCCGTTTATTGACAATAATTTTTATAGATCTGCATGTCGCCGTTATTGCGTCTCGGAACATTTCGGTAGATGATATAACTGATATAAATTGATAAATGGGTAGAGAGATATCCTTATCGTCTATATTACGTGATAAGTATGATATAGTAATGATAATCTGTCCTGATAGAGTAAATCTTGCTGTGACGGAAGGGTATTTGTAAAGCGAACTAATTTATACCAGACTGTATCAGAAGTGTTTCTTCTTCGTAAATTGAATCTCGATGAATACTCTAGACTGTATGCCAGGAAGCAGGTGACCTTGGTGTTTCTTATGAGGGATCCGGTTCGTGGCATAGTATGGAGGATGCATAGAGCTCAAATTTATCAAACAGATAGTATCCTCGTAACTGGCCACCTCTTCAACCACTTCCTGAAACTCAGACATGGAGTACCGGGGTGAGAATAACGCCATAATGACTAATACACCACAAACACATGGATATTTATACATCAACGAGAAACGACTGTGGTTCACTTGTATTTTCTATGGACTGCAATAAACACCGTTACTCAGGGCAGACCACCATTTCCATGTTTTGTCAGTATATACTGAGATGAATGATTCTAATCGAATCAGGTAGATCCTCTCCGTCAACTGAGACAGTGGCATACTGAGATGTGAATTAATTGTCATGTCTGGTTATTCTTTAGAAACATTAAAAAAATAATAATGACTTTTTGTTTACCTGTAGAAACAAATAAAATAGTAGTTAGAGGACAAACTTGTGTCACGTGACACTATGCGAAGTCGTTAGGTTTCCTGCCATGAACAGAGGTGTTAACAGAGGTATCAGCCACCCCGGGGCATCAGTCACACCGATTCAGAATGGAGGCAAGACGTAGAGAGGCAAGACGGAGAGATGCAAGAGAAAGGAGGATTGGTTTAAGAGGGCGCATTGTCGGGATGCGTGAAGCCGGGCAGTCCATCCGAGCCATCGCTAACACCCTGGGAATTTCCACCAACACTGTCCAAAGGTGGATAAGAAGGTGAGTGTAGATATAGTTCCTCTAATAATAAATAACATAACCATCAGTTTAGGAGTTAAAGACACATAAGGTTTATGAAATAACACCACATCATGTTCTTCCTGACCTTACTATATAATACATTTACTCTATTTCCTTCCGTCTGGCCAACGCAAGTTTAAATATGGTAACATCGCATTGCACGCTCGTGATTGGCGGAACAAATGTGGTCCTTTACCCTTGGCTTGTTAAGATAAATATTTAAAATTTATGCCTTCATAAATGTATTTTTATTAATCTTTGTGTCGTTGAGTAATAAAATAACGTTAACGAAGGCATAACTTAATTGTTCATCTCAATAAGTAAAACGTAATCAACATATGTTCGGTAATCACGAACTGCCAATGCGATAGTCTCATATTTACAAATAATCCCACAATCACGTAGGCTTGACGAAATAAAATAGTATATATTGTAACTGTTTAGGGATGAAAGTTTTAATGTGTAGACAACTAAGCTAGAAAACACGCATCCCGGATAATGTTAGGGTAAGGACTGCAGGTCTACATTAAGTCACGTGCGACTGTGTTGAATGATTCATGTAAAATCTAATGCCAGACTACTCCTCCCAAAAGCCTCGTTCCCTAGTTTAGCCCTCAAAAATTGAGTAGGAGTAAGTTGAGCGGTCATTAAGACAAATTAGATAAAGAAAACTACACAGAAAAATCAGATGAAACTGTCACTGTCATATCATAAATATGTAACTGGTGGCAACGAGGTGGTTATCTCGTATCTGAGACTGATACCCGGGTCGGTGGAGTAGGTGGACAATTTTCCGAGCCAACTGTGTTCCTGATCGCGTAGCAGAAAGTAGAAACTCTGATGTAAAACCGGGGGTTGCACCCTCATCTAAGGTGCCTAATTCGCCGTGAAATACTAATATATATATATATATATATATATATATATATATATATATATATATATATATATATATATATATATATTTATATATATATATATATATATTTATATATATATATATATTTATATATATATATATATATATTTATATATATATATATATATTTATATATATATATATATATATTTATATATATATATATATTTATATATATATATATATATATTTATATATATATATATATTTATATATATATATATATATATATTTATATATATATATATATTTATATATATATATATATATTTATATATATATATATATATATTTATATATATATATATATTTATATATATATATATATTTATATATATATATATATTATATATATATATATATTTATATATATATATATATATATATATATATATATATATATATATTTATATATATTTATATATATATATATATTTATATATATATATATATATATTTATATATATATATATATATATTTATATATATATATATATATATTTATATATATATATATATATATTGTTACGGAGACAGAGAAAGATAATGTACACTTTAAGTGAGAATACGAAGAGTCACTACTGTCCCGTAAAGTTCCAGGTTCAAAACAAAAGAGTTAGGTAAAATTACAAGTTAAAGTTTAATGCTTAAATTAACAACAAAACATTCAGGACTCATAAGGATAATGTAATGGCAAAAACAGGTTAAATATATGGTTAACTGCAATAGCCTCTATTAACACGAAATTAGCAAGAGTAAATTTATCTAAGTCAGCCCTGATAAAATGAGATACCAGATAATACTCAGTGAATGCCAGATAAATAATTACAGATACAAACTATTATCAAAAATGACTGACATAAAGAACCCCACACGAATCACAAAAACCTCACCAGGCCCACAAACTAAACTCACGCTATACAGTACAAGAAAAAATGCAACAACAGTTATACTCAAATTACACACAGCTGCTAGATGGTTGGAGATTTCTTGAGCACTCACAATAATAATATCTGTACAGGGGAGGACAGAGATGTGAACAAAATGAGGAGCAGATCTAAGTGGCAATGATGCAGAGACTGAGCTCATTATATAGGGGCTGGCAGAGCCTGATACAACTTGTAAGAGGGACGCGCAAATGAAGCCATGGGGACAGAGAGCTGAAAATCTCGCAAAGTATAACAGAGAGAACGACTTACTCTACTATAACGGTAGAAGGGGGGGACTGAGGCAGAACACGCTCGTGATCAAACATGCAGCAACTGAGCGTTAAAATTACACAAAGGATGATGAAATCATAGGCTATGTAACACCTCCCCACAAAGAAAAAAGAAATTTACAAAGGAAATTTCTTATTACTCTAAAACAATCTGTATATGGCATTACATAACATGCAAAAGACTTTCCTAGTGTTACAAAACATGAGATCTCCCTTGCACGTTCAGTCATAGGTACTTGCCAGTATCCCTTTAACAAATCAAACTTACTTATGTACCTAGCCTTTCCGATCTTGTCTGTGCAATCTTCCACATGAGGGAGAGGGTAAGTGTCTGTTTTGGTTATCTGATTAACACGTCTGTAGTCACTGCAAAGCCGCTGTGACCCACCTGGCTTAGGGACCAGAGTAACAGGAGAACTCCACTCGCTCGACAGTGCTCAATCATCTTGTGGTCCAACAAGTAGCCAAGCTCCTTCTGGATGAGAGGAACTTTCACTGGGTTCACACGGTAAGGAGGCAATTTAATTGGCTTTGCGTCTCCAACATCGACATCATGCATCAACACAGTGGTTCTTCCTGGAGTGGCACGGAACACTTGCGGGTACTCCTGCAGTAATGCCGAAAACTCCTGCCTTTCCTTGGGTGGTAGATGAGAAAGCTTAGTCTGGAGATCATTCATGATATCAGGATTCTTCCCCAAACTATCACTCAGGCTCATACTGCATGGGAGAGCTTCACTTGCAGACTCGGGTGGAACAGCTACAGTGCAGACTGGATTATTTTCGTCCCGCCTGTGATATAACTTTAGCATGTTGATGTGACATAGTTGCTTGCTCTTTCTACGATCTGGTGTGGCGATGACATAGCTGACATCACTGAGTTTCTTCTCCACGAAATAAGGGCCACTAAACTTGGCTTGAAGAGGTTGCCCATGAACTGGTAGCAGAATCAAAACCTGATCTCCTGGCTGAAAGTGGCGTAACCTGGACTTCTTATCATACCAAGTCTTCATCTTCTCCTGAGCAGCTCCTAAATTCTCTCTCGCCATTGTAAAGCAGTGGACAGCCGTTCTTTGAAATTCATCACATACTCCAGCAGGTTGACGTCATCTTCCTCCGACAGCCAGCATTCCTTGAGTAACTTAAGGGGTCCTCTTACTTCATGGCCAAACAGTAGTTCAGAAGGTGAGAAGCCCAGTGATTCATTTGGAGATTCTCTTGCAGCAAACACAACGAATGGAAGACCTTTGTCCCAGTCTTTCTGATGTTCCAAACAGTATTTCTTGAGCATCGATTTGAGTGTTTGATGATATCTCTCCAACGCTCCTTGGGTCTGGGGATGGTAAGCTGAAGACGTGATCTGGGTGATGCCCAACTCTTTCAGAGACTGCTTGAAAACGTTTGACATGAAATTACTTCCCCGGTCTGACTGTACCTCCTTAGGCAGACCAAACTTTGTGAAGAACCCCAGCATTTCCTTAACCACGTTCTTTGCTGAGATATTTCTAAGTGGAATGGCTTCAGGATAACGAGTAGCCATATCAATCATGGTCAACACATAAGAAAATCCTGAAGAAGTCTTAGGAAGAGGGCCCACAATATCCACCAACACACGGGTGAAAGGCGCCTCAAAAGGAGGAATGGGAACTAGAGGTGCAACCTTTTCGGTCTGATTACACTTCCCCACAACTTGACAGGTGTGACAAGACTTACAATACCAGGAAACATCCCTGAAGATACCTGGCCAGTAGAAGTGTTTCAAAATGCGTGCCACAGTCTTCCTCACTCCAAGGTGTCCTGCCAAACTGGAATCATGAGCCACTCTAATGATATCCTGCCTACAAACACGAGGGATGACAACTTGATGTACAACCTCCCATTCACAGTCGACTGATGCTGTTGGGGGTCTCCACTTCCTCATAAGTACTCCTGACTTTACATAATAACAAGTAGAAGCACCAGCTGACTCTTCCTCACTGCAAGCAGAGTTAGCTAGACCTTTCAACTCAGGGTCAGCAACCTGCAACTCAACCAACTCTTGACGAGACAAATTATCAACACTACGGGGTACTGCCTCATCTGGTGAGTGGTCCAAATTAGCAAGAAAAGTGTCAGCTAGGATAACATCATCATCATCATTATCCTCTAAATCACCAGTAACTTTAGACTTAGCCCTAGTGACAGCACATGCAGGGAACACATCAGGGACATCACAATCCTGGGACGCAGCCACTGGCTCACTAGACAACTGAGGAGCTGGACACACTTGACTTCCACCAATATCATTTCCAAGTAAGAAAGTTACACCTGACATTGGGAGTGTCTCAACCAACCCAACCATAACGGAACCATTAACAAAACCAGACTCTAAATTCACTCTGCACAGAGGAACAGAGAAGTAATTATTCCCTACACCTTGTAAGATTACAGTTTCATCAGAGGAATTAACATTAGAGCCTAGAACACTGGTCAGCATAAGGGATTGGCAAGCACCTGTATCACGATATATTTTAACTGATTTCCTGTCATTACTGTCCAGAGGACTGACAAAACCATCAGACAGGAAATTAGCACATGAACTCTTGAGAGTGTCACCCACGTTACTGCTCAAAAGAGGAGATCCATCATGAGAATTTAAGTTACCCCTCAAAGCAGGTTCAGTTAACTCAGTTAAAGAATTCTGGGAACTCTCAAGAGTGGACACTAGACCAATTGACTGAATAT
>NC_137019.1:33332064-33547064 GCF_032717465.1 Coenobita brevimanus
ACGCAGTGTTTGAATTAGTGACTGTAAAACATTTTCCCTAAAACAAACAAAAACTTTAAATACTAATGGGATGGAAAGATCACGCTGGCATGAAGTCAACAACTTTAAATAATACCCACACTAGACAGACGTTGATTTATCCCTTGGGAATCCTAAAAGTGGTAAATGTAATAACTCTACGTGCTTACATTCAAAATGCATATTCACTTAGTATGTGTCACTGCTACCATACCAACCTGAACTATGGCACACAGACTGACAAAGACAACCTACCAAATCTTATCCCTAGCGAACAGGTTATTTAATGATCTATTACTCATACATATAGATATCATCTTTGCATATTTCGCACCATCAATTTAGGCTCCCCCTACGTAATCAATATTTATCCTACCATTGTTCAGTTAGTAACCCTATAAATGAACTTCTATAAGGCAACCACGCATTTCACATGCTTGTTCTTTAGTGTAGGCTATTCCTCAGTTGCACTGAAGTAAGACAGGCATTCATGGCATGTCATTAACATTTCCCAATATTGTTAAGAACCTCTTGTTAGCATAAAACAAATATGCAATTATACCTTGAAGATTATTAATGCTAGCCTCCTTCTTTCAACAGATACAACCAGGAAAACGTATTTCAGGTGGCCAGGAGTGGACACGTGAACGTAAATATTTGGGGGTGGGTAAGCTGGCATGGGATGGGTGACATGCACCACATAGAGGGTCGGTTCAATTCCGAGAAGTATATTGATATACTTAATAACTTCTTTCTGCCCTCATTTTCTGCCAGCAACCATCCCTTTCCTACTGGTCCAGTATATTTTGTCCAGGACAGATGCCCCGTTCACCAGGCTCGCGTGGTCCAGGAGTGGTTCCAGGAGCACCCTCGCTTCCAGCTTCTGCCCTGGCCCAGTAAGGGTGCGGACTGCAACCCCATAGAAAATATCTGGGGATCAATGGTAACTTCGTGGGAGCCTGAACAGGAACGCACACCCCAGGAGCTACTGGACCACACCCGGCGAGTATGGGAAGTCTTCCGGGGTAAACCTGACCTTGTGAAATGTCACACAGGTAATATACAAAGACGTCTTCAGGCTGTGATCGAAAAGGGTGGTGGATGGACAGGATACTGAGAGGTAGTAAGTGTTAAGTCTCATTGCTCTCATTGCTCTTGTTATTCTATGAAATATATATGTTGTTAGCTGTGCAAAAAACACGCACACATATATATATATATATATATATATATATATATATATATATATATATATATATATATATATATATATATATATATCATACAGGCTCTACACTTATGAAATTTAACATCGAGTAACCCTATATGCCCAAAGTAATTTCCTCTGCATGGACGGACGTTGTAACGAAACTGGTTGTCCCCCTGCAGTAATTATTAATATATTTTTATGGTCATGTATGACTAAATAGTTTAGTTTATACAAGCGAAGAAACCCTCAGAAATAGTACTCACCGAGTATTATTCTTTCTCCAGCAGCAGTTGCGCCTTTAGTGACACACTTCCAAAAATCCTCTGGCTTGTCAACATAACGTTTGCTAAGGGTCCTGTGATGCAACCCTGCTTCGTGCAATACTCTTCTCATAGTCTTTTCGCTGATATCATGGTCTGTGCATCGGTTTTTCTGTGGCGTGTAGTGCAACATACGGTGGTTTCCGTGTGGTAGGTTGCCATGCTAGTTAGTGTCCTCTGCTTTACCCAACACAATAAATTTTAGATCAAAAAACAGTGTTGTTCATGGTTATTAATATATATAGATGAGGATCATGTATTTAATTTCTTCAGGTTATGCCATGTGATTGTGTGAGCTGGTTTACACCCTTGAGACTGCAGCACGGAGGCAGTTTGAGCTTGTTGTATAATAAATGATAATTTGGTTGTATATATTGTTTTTATTATCTTTGCCTATCATTGCCATGATGAGAACATAATTCTGAAGTTGAGCATAAAGCACTGTTTTCATCTTTAGCTCTATGGAGAGTGATTCATGAGAATCACGATGACTACCAGTACTGTCCTTGTGGTCCTTAATGTGTTATACATGGCGTTCTGCACAGTAATGCTGGACGTAAGGAGGTAATGTCACTGTGAAACCTAAGTAGTCGTTCTGTTTTATGAAGGCAGAAATGCTGTGGCTGCGATAATCACGTCAAGAATGCGTATCTGCCAACACTTTCATTCTAAATAACTAATATCGTAACCATTCGCCACCAAAATTTCCAGTTATTGTTTTCCCGATGGCAGTTTTTTCCACTTTCATGGTAGTAGGACTGTAGGTGATAAGGGAGAAATTCCTATGGCACTAAAAAGTTTGTAAGAAGGAATGAGGTTAAAAAATATATGAGAAAGAATAGATAAACAGTACTACCAAAAGGAAAGGGAGGGAACGGGGCAGTAGCGAGAGAAGGAGAAAGCAGGGGGGAGGATGTGTGAGGTTGCCAGCCTACTTGAGAGAGACTACAATATATGCGTAAAATTAGACCAAATTTATTCAAAACGTCAAATAGCAGCGCCAATTAAGGTGTAACACCCATTATTAGACAAATGCATATTGAAAGAAAACAGGTAATTAAATAGATTAATGAAAGGAATATTTGTTGACAAATATGGTTATTTAAAGAGAAAGTTAAACTGCCTTATGCCTAAAAAAAATGTAGGACATAGGAGAAAGTGATAACAAGGGGGACTTCAAGCACGAGGGATAATAGGAATACGGAAATAGCTGAAGAAAAAGTTATGAAAAAATTGGTTCGGGTCCGAAAGACCGTTCAATATCTTTATTTATTGCCTAATATCCAAAGGATAATAATAATGAGTAGGATACCCAAATACGGTGGTGAATAATAGACAGTGTTTTTATTTAGTAGATAAAATGCAATATATGCAGCAGATATTATAATAATTTATTTTTTGTAATTTCTTTTCATCTAATCACACTCGCCTGTCTTACCCTCCAGCAGACTCTCGTCTCCGCTACCCAACCATTCGTCTCCCCCTCCCACCAGCCAGACTGTGCTGCTTCTTCACCCTCCCACACTACCCCCTATATAACTCCGCCCACATCTCTCCCCTCCTCACCCTCCCTCCCTCCACCTGCAACTGTTACCAGAACCACTGAGACCCAAACCAAGTCACTGGTGGATGGGGTGTAGCCGTTTCATCTGTCCGGAGCTGTACGTGAAATCCATCCTAGACAATTTACCTACCAACAAAGCTCCAGGCCCAGATGGAATTCCGCCAATTGTTTTGAAAAAGTGTTTCCCAGAACTTGCCCCTGTTCTTGCAAAATTATTCAGACTACGCATACGTACTTCTTCATTCCCTAATTCGTGGAAAGAAGCCAATATCTACCCAATTCCAAAGTACGGTAGTTCTTCCGACCCCTCTAATTACAGACCAATAGCTGTCACATCTTCTCATGGTAAGGTTTTTGAAATTGTAATTAATAAGCACATTGTTAAACATATTGAATCCAACACCTTAATTAGTGATAGACAATATGGTTTTCGCCAAGACAGATCCACCATTGACATACTCAATCTCCTGACTCATACCATCCATCAATCAGTTGACCTACATGGTGAAACTCATGCAGTAGCCCTGGATATTTCTAAAGCTTTCGACAGAGTCTGGCACCGTTCCCTGTTGTCCAGACTCCCTTGCTATGGACTAAACTCTTTTGTTCCTTTGATTTCCTCATATCTCAGCAATAGAAAAATAAGAGTAAAAGTAGATGATGTATATTCCACTTTCCACTCAGTTAATGCCAGCGTGCCGCAGGGATCAGTTCTGGCACCAACCCTGTTCCTCGTTCATATTAATGATCTCTTATCTGTCACCCACAATCCCATCCATTCATATGCAGATGACTCAACACTTCACAGTTCATTCACACTCAGACATCCATTTACAAAGTCTGATATCTCTAACTCTCACCTCAGTACAGCCATCTCTTTAAATCAAGACTTATCCACGATCAGTGAATGGGGACAAAACAACCTTCTCTCATTTAATGCTAGTAAAACTAAATATATACAATTTACTAATAAGCAGGTATTGCCAGAATCGTATATTACCTTCAATGCTACAAATATCCCCATTTCCAAAAGTATTGAAATTCTCGGCATCTTGCTTAACAATGCCCTCAGCTGGTCCTCTCATGTTAGATCACTTGCTAAAACCGCCTCAAAGAAACTTGGATTATTGTACAGAGTCCGTAACTTCACTGATGAGCAGTTAGCTATAATTTATGAGAGTCATGTGCGCTCTCAGCTTGAATACTGCTCACCCTTGTGGAGCGGATGTGGAGAGGTTGCATTAAAACAAGTAGACAAGATTGAGAACAAAGCTATAAGAATTATTAATAACCTTGCTATTATTAATAAACTACCTCCCCTACAAGTGAGAAGGAATGTTGCCTCCCTTGCGTTATTTTACAGATATTTCTACAGCAAATGCTAAGACGAAGTTGCGTCCATGGTGCCACCTCTCCATGCCTTCCCTCGTGCTACACGGGCAGCTGGCAGCGCTCATGACTGGAATGTCACTCAGCCATACTGCAGAACTTCTGCCTATCAGAATTCTTTCATTCCCCGAACTGTATCTCTCTGGAACTCGCTTCCGCAGAGTTGTTTCCCTCCAAACTTCAACCTACTGCTGTTCAAGTCTAACTGTTACAGATATTTTATGAACAGACGACACCACTAATTTGGTGCATGGATTTTTTTTTTTTTTAATTCATTTGTTTTTCCTTCCTCTGTTCTGTTATTAAAAAAAAAAAAATAAGTGGAGCAGCTAGGAAGAATTTTAAGGTAACCATCTCATAGTATATGATTGCTGCTGATTATCTTTCTATATTTTTGCGTTTCTAACGAAATGCACTTATGCTGAGAATAAGCCCTGTGAGGGGTATTGTCTGCAGAAACGTGGGCGATACTTAAAGGGTTTTGGCACCCCTTTGGTTCCGCATCAATCCCTTTCAGCTCTTCAACTGTCCCTCGTTTCTTTCTGTTTTCCTCGTGCATGCCGTCCCTCTCTATTTCCTTCTCCCTTGTGCTACAAGATCTTACTTCTTTAGTACAGTCTTCTCTCTCCATATTTCAATATAATATATTTGGTGAAATACAAAAGGTAGTAAGACAACAACTAATTCGGTATTAATTTACTGCCTATGCATATTAACAGATATCATGTGTCATAGAGCATAATAACCCTTAAAACTGGAAATGTAATACCAAATTACATTCGTTAAAGAAAGAATTGCCCGTTCTCTTCGTTACAGGTCAACATCTATTAATCTGATTCACTAGACTTCGTTTCCACTTCTTCAAATATTATGAATAAACCAAACTACCAGCTGACATGCTGCTCTTCTGTGCTATGTTGCCAGTTACTTTTAATAGATTGCTGGCGCTTAGTACTCTATTATACTCCACGTTTGATCATTAAATACTGCAGTATTCTCTATACCTTATTTCGTGCCACATATTAGTTATTAACCTTGATTTACGTATAATATGATGAGAGTATTTGCTTCACCACCACTCAAAAATTCAGCCAATCACGGTCCACCTTACACAGACTCTAGGTTCTGAGCGATTCATTCATTATACGTGGACTTACTACAGGGAACTGCCAGATGTCTCCATATACCCCAATACTTTTTCGCATGTTCTACTTGCTCAACTGCACATGTTGAGAGACAGGGACTTTGATGGATGGTTGCGAAGAGTGAAGACGTTTTTCTGAGCTCTCGTCTAGCTGCAGGGTTGCCTCACCGGCTTTAGCTTTGTTTTCTCCGCCACTAGGGCGTTTTTCAATAAAGTTAGGTTAGCTAGACCTCATTTTCCTCCCTGGCCTTAGTAGATATAGTAGGTGTCTATATCTAATTACTGAGATTGCCTTTGCTTACTCACCTCTGGAGTGTACCCCCCACTGATCGCTCTGGGGTGTGAGTAACACACAGGCGCGTCCTCCCGAGAGTGGTTTGAGAGGGTAATCTCAGACTAGGTGTTTTTTCCCCGGGTAAATTCTCACTTGGTTGTTTTTCTCTTTCTTCCCACTTCCCCCGTGAGGGGGAAGTGGTAACTATGGCGGACGCCACAACTGCCTCCCCCCCCCCTTCAGGGGGGGAGGTAGTCCTGACCGACCCCCGACTACTGCACGGACGGACTGCCCCCAGACTGAACGGCCCCAGACTCGTACCCGCCTTGACATTCAAGAAAACAATGTCTCTTTCGTCCTGATTCATGCGGTTGGTTCTACTCCCCTGTCCAGCCTCAATCCCTTCATCATCAAGAAGGTGATTGATGGGTGTGCAGGTGAGGTGGAACAAGTGAAAAAACTTGCGAGTGGAGACCTCGTAAAAACCATAAATTCTGCCCAGGTCAAGGATTTGCTGAAACTGAGGAAGTTCCACTGTCACGATGTCCAAACAACGATCCCGCACGCCATGAATTCCTGCAAGGGTGTTATCACCTGCAGGGATCTTGTGCTTATGGAGGAGGAAGAAATCGTACAGGAACTTTCTCAGCAAGATGTAATAGAGGCCAGATTCATCACCAGATATTCGGAAGGCATAAGGACGAAGACCGCAACAGTTGTTCTCACTTTTGGCAAAGTATCTCTTCCAGCCAATGTGAAGGTTGGATACGAAATTGTAAATGTTAGACCATACATCCCGAACCCCCTTCGTTGTTCAAAATGTCAGCTCTATGGACACCACGAAAAGGCTTGTCGGGCTTCCAACATCGTGTGTGGCAAGTGTGCGGCTGTAGGTCACTCTGCTGACAACTGTACATCTGAGACCGAGTGCTGCTTTCACTGCAAGGATGCTCACTCCACTTCCTCGAGGGCTTGTCCCAAGTGGAAGGAGGAGAAGGAGGTCTGCACGGTAAAAGCAACACAGGGCAGTTCCTTCTACGATGCTAGGAAGAAAGTGAAGGAGTTGCATGCAACTCCCAAGCCTAATATCTCCTATGCATCGGCGGTTGTGTCCCGTCCCGTGATGTGCACCGTGGAGACACAGACTGACCTAACATTCGCTCCACATGCCCCACGCCCTACATCTCAGTCTAAGCCTCCTGTACGCTCCAACTCTCTGACGGACATCCCTGTTGCAACTTCCTACTCCCAGGCTGCCGCTGCTCCTTAGCAGTCAGTGCGGCCAAAACCGAAGCCAGACAAGTCTGACAAGATTAATTTGACCACCCTCACAAAACAGTCACGTCCTCATGTCCTTCCCTCTCCTGGTCCAGCGAGGGAGAGAAAGAATAGCTCTTCCTCGGTGGAGTCTGGGAGCCTTGTAATTGATGAGAATATGGAGGTCTCCATGAGTAAGAACCGGGAAAGGTCCCCCGGTAGCCACTCGCCTGGTCGCGAGGGGCATAAAAAAACTAAGCACACTGGCCACCCTCGAAAATCTTAAACCACCGCATTCACTATACTACAGTGGAATTGTAGAGGTATTGGGAATAAGTTACATAATATAGCAATCTTGCTTTCACTACACAGGCCAGACGTTGTTTGTTTACAGGAGACGCGCCTGGAGGATCACCCTGATCTTCCACAGTTCAAACACTACCACTCGTATAGAAGATATGAAGGTCACACAGTAGCCATATACACACACAAATCACACCCACAAACGGAAGTGATTCTAAATTCTACTCTGGAAGCTGTCGCGTGCAGAGTAAAATTTAATAACACGTATCTGTCTATTTGCTCTCTCTATTGTCCTCCACATGGCCCCATTGATAGTGATGCTTTAAATTCACTAGTTGAACATCTACCTGGGAATAAGTTAGTGTTGGGCGACTTTAACGCCCATCATTATCAATGGGGTAGCTTGAGGATCGATAGTCGTGGGGAGCAAGTAGCCGACCTAATACTACAGTCCAACCTCTGTCTTCTGAACGATGGTAGAGCGACTCGTGTAGATGATCGTACTGGTAACTTTTCGGCCATTGACTTATCTTTGGCCTCCCCTGGTATACATCAAGATCTCTCATGGGACCCTTATGACGACTCCTTGGGAAGTGATCATTTACCCATCTGTCTTTCTTATACACGCGACATCATTTCGGACCCTCCACCTCCAAAATTTAACTATAAGAAAGCAGATTGGGGATCCTTCTCAAAGATCGCCAATTTAGATATATCTGGGGAGACCATAGATGTTAAGGTCGAAAATATAACTACTTCCATATTATACGCAGCTGAGGCTGCTATTCCCAAGACTTCTACAGTTCATGTGAAGCATGGAGCACATTGGTGGACGCCGGATTGCCGACAAGCATTAAGAAAACGCAATAGGAGATACAGGATTTTTGATAGTCAGCCCACTGAGGAAAATTTTATTGCATACAAACAGGCACGGGCTGAGGCAAGGAGAATAATAAGAAAGGCCAAACGTGACTCCTGGTGGTCCTTTGTGTCCATGGTGACTCGTACAACACCATTACATAAAGTCTGGTCCACTATAAGATTATTAAATAATAAACGCCCATACTTCCCTGTCACCACCTTGCAGGTGAACAACACCACCTATGACGAGCCCATGGACGTTGCTAACATCCTCGCCAGGAGTTTTTCTCATGTAAGTAGCTCAGCCAATTATGACCCGCGTTTCCAACATCATAAATGCACGGCTGAGCTACAGATATTAGACTTTGCCACAGAAGACGTAGACTCTCCGTACAACCAAGAGTTTACGCTAGATGAACTGCTCCTTGCCCTTAAATCCTTTAAAGACACCAGCCCTGGACCAGACACCATCACTTACGGTATGATCCAGCATCTTAATCAGGACAACCTGATTAAAATGTTAGCATTGTACAATGAGATTTGGGCGTCTCGAACGTTCCCAAACTCATGGCACTTTGCGCACGTCATACCGATACCCAAAGAGGCTGGTCATCTTATGAATCCCACTTCATTTCGTCCTATTGTGTTGACTTCTTGTCTATGTAAGGTCATGGAACGTATGGTTAACAATAGGCTTCTTTTTGTTTTAGAGTCGAAGAATTTGTTAAATGATCAACAATGTGGCTTCCGTAAATACAGACGTTCACTAGATCATTTAATGAATTTGGAGCATTGTATTGCAGAGGCATTTGCCAATAAAGAATTCATGATAGGGGTGTTCTTGGACATCCATAAAGCCTATAACATGACATGGCGACACGGTATACTAATGAAGCTCTATGCTTATGGTTTAAGAGGAAATTTGCCTGTTTTTATTTCAAATTTCTTAAGGGACAGAACTTTCTCTGTCAAATTGCCCAGTAACGTAACATCGGATATATTTATCCAGGAAAACGGGGTGCCACAGGGAAGTGTGCTTAGTCCTACTTTATTTAGTATTATGATCAATGATATTCTGTCATCAGCTCCCATCCCAAGGAATCTTAAATACTCACTCTACGCTGACGATTGTGCAATATGGCACTCTTCCTGTAATGCACAATTTTCGGCTGGGCGGATTCAAGCAGCCCTTGACCCCGTCCACCAATGGGCCTTGCAGTGGGGATTTAAGTTTTCTGTCCGTAAGTGTGCCGCTATAGTCTTCACTAATCGTAACGTACCTAATTTGTGCTTAACTTTGGATAATCAGGCGGTACCTTTTCAAAATTCTGTAAAATTTTTAGGAATACATTTTGATCGAAGAATGAATTTTAAATTTCACGTTAATACTTTGCTTGCTCGTTGTGATAAACCGTTAAATGTCCTCAAGTACCTAGCGGGTACTACCTGGGGTGCCGACAGAAAATCTTTATTAATGGTGTATAAGTCCCTTATTCGATCAAAGCTAGACTATGGCGCACAGGTGTATGGCTCGGCATCCGATGCCACGCTGAAAGGATTGGATGTGCTACAGAATAAATGTTTGCGAATGTGTCTTGGAGCTGTCCGGTGTACCCGTGTGGCTCGTATGGAAGTGGAGGCGAATGTGCCTCCCCTTCATATTCGCCGTGACCACCTGGCCTTGTCCTATAGTGTAAGGACATTTAGAAAAAGTAATATCGGCAATGTGGCCTGTACCCCCCTGCGTCAATACCACCACCTTCTGCGGGGGGTGCGTCGGCCACTTGCCGTTCGCCTCCACTTACTGACTCAGGAGCTTGGTGTGGACCCCAGTGACTGTGAGAAGTTGGTGTTAAAAAATATAGCGCCTTGGGAGCCACCTGCCTTTACTGTTGATGTTACATGGCTCCCAGCACCAAAGGCCAAGGCGCCGGAGGCGGAGGTCCACCACTTGTTTCGTAACATCATCATTCGTCACTTGGGGTCCCACCACTTGTACACCGACGGCTCCAAGTCGGGTGAATGTGTGGGTGCAAGTGTGTGGTCGACTGAATGTGCCCTCAGGTATCAGTTGCCGACTCATACATCTGTGTTTACCTCAGAACTTTTTGCCATTGACAAAGCCATAGACTATGCTCTCAATTCTAGGCATGATTCATTTGTCATATTTTCAGATTCAAAATCAGCCCATCAGGCAATTGCATCTTGTACTACGGACTCTCACGAGATCCAGGGCCGCATCGTTAATAAGTTGCATTCATGCAACAAGTCATTCACGCTGATCTGGGTGCCTGGTCATTATGCCATCGTATCTACGGTAATGAGCAGGTTGACTTACTTGCAAAGTCGGCTGTAGAGCTCGAGGAGACTTGGGACGTTCCTCGTGATCTACGGTCGAGTCTCTCTCTCGGAAAGAAATCAATAAATCTTCTGTGGCAAGGTCAGTGGACCAGACTAAATATTCCAACCTGTAAGCCGTACCTGGGCGACTGGGATACCGCCAACCGCCCCAGTCGCCTGGAAGAAAAAGTGTTGGCACGATTACGGCTTAATGCCACCGTTGTAACACACATGAAACATTATATGGAAAGACGCTTCCCACCGCACTGTGACATCTGTGATGCGGTGTTATCTATCAGTCATATCATCCTGCGCTGTCGGCGATTTATTCGTGAACGTGCTTCACTTATAAATTACTGCGGTGCAGCAGACGTCCCCTTCACCCTTTCCACCATCCTGGGTGATGGGGACATTGTTATGACTGATAAATTGATGGCTTTCTTGAGAGAGACCGGACTGATCAGAGTGATGTGACTTTTTTACTGTGTGGTTGTGGTTTTTATCAACGGTAAATATGTATATATTGTAAGATTAATTAGGGTTGACAGTTGACATATTTGAAACAGTTCCTCCTCCCACTAATCTATTTCTAATATAGATGTCCCTTACATTAAACCCCGTTCCTCGACTAACAGTCACCAGCTGATGAGTGCAAGTGTACAATATAGAAAGGTATTGGGTACTTGCAGTCGATGGTGGTCTGCTGGCCGAGGTTCTTCACTTTTTGTACAAATTATGTAAATACACTATACCATCTTGCTTAAGTTATTCTAATTAGGGCTGACAGCTGACGTATATGGAAATGTTCCTGACTCGTCTGGTTCTCTTTCATATATTGATGTCCCCTATATTAGGTTGTGCCTCGACTGACAGTCACCAGGTGATGAGTGCAGGTATGTCATGTAGAAAGGCATTACATATCTGCAGTCGATGGTATTCTGTTAGTCGAGGTATTTTTACCATTAGTGTAGGTCTAGCTATTTGTCTCTGTAGGATTTAGTATAGGTTAGCGAATTGTCTGTTATGTGATTAGTTTTAGGGTCTTTACTTTAGGTATTTTAGTTTATAAGTAATATAAGGTTAAAAAAATAAAAAAATAAAAAAAAAGATAAAAATAAAATTACAAAAAAATAATAAAATAAAAATTATTATATATATATGTACGTGTGCATGAAAGTGTGTATGTTCATATGCATGGATGTGTGTATGTATGTATGTATGTATATATATATGTTCATATATATATATGTATATATGTGTAAATATATATACATGTATGTAATTTGCCTTAATGATCAGGGGCTCCGGCCTCAATGGTCGATAGGCAAAAAAAAAAAAAAAAAAAAAAAAAAGAGATAGGGAGGTTGACTGTAGATCGTCGATGCACTGCGAGAAGTCGTGGTGGGGTGGTGGAGTAGATGGTGGAGGTCAGCTGTGCTGTGCTTAACTCACCTGTCACACAGTTCATTCACTTCCTTGTTCGTTTCTTCTTCTTAATTTGTTGTGTTTGATTTTCCTTACTTGTTGAGATTAACTTGTAGGCTTATAAAGTTGCCGATAGACGTAGTTTATCGTTGCTACTGTTTCTCGTAAATCATGGAGTTGTGCTTGAGATGGTTAGGAGCGGTTAGGGGCGAAATTAAAGTTGCGTTGATGCTGCGCCAGCTCTCGCTTTGTTTTTTTTTTTTTTCTTGTTACTTGTGATCGCATGAAGTCGCCAAACTGAATGTAGTTGCTTCGTTTTCTGCTGTTGTTTACCGTTGTAGCGGTTCAGGAGAGTGGTCCGCTGCGTATAAACTCGTTAAGCGTAGTTTGATTGTAATTGGTTCCTTCTTACCGCTCTCCACCAGTGTCAATGAGCGTAGTTTATCATATTTTACCGTTGTCACCAATATCGATGAACGTAGTTGGTTCGTTGTTACCGGTCACCACCAGTATTTATGTTTGTAGAAACAATGTAGTAGCGTAAGAGCATCATATTACCTTTTTAGGACATTTTGTTGACAGGGTGGAAAATAGGGGGATTTGTATCATTAAGCACCGAGTGTTACAAAGGTGGAGAGATGAGGACCCAGAAAAATCTTAAAGCTAAAGAAGTGAAAGTAGTTGAAGAATGTCTGATCAGTGTGAACACTTTAATCAACACAAATGAGGAATGTAGGTTGATAAATATAATAGGACTTTCGTTACATGTTCCATATACAAAATTGCACTATTGTACCTAGCCTTTAGAGAAACAATGGCGTAGCCAGTGGAGTGGCAGTCCCATTGGCTAGTTACCCTGAAATATTTGAAATCCCTAGCCACCCCAGTGCTCAGACAAATTTTGAGGGGAGACTCCTTTACAGAGTCCCTTGAAACCCTCCCCTCCCACCCAAGAATTAGACTTGGTTATCTCATCTTTTATGTATCCTAGCAACGTCTCTGTACAGAAAAATGTACGAGATAAACTCCATAACGATTTAAAAGTCTGCAAAGATACAGTAGTAAAATCTTTAGCAGCGCTTGGGCACCATTCGTCTTCAGCAATGGAATAGCGAGGTGGTAATTCACAGATGACTGTGGTCTAGGTTTTACAATTCCATCCGAAACAATTTATACAAAAATACAAGCTGTGTGTCGAGTTTTTATTCACTAGCTTTTTTTTTTTTTTTTTTTTTTTTTTTGGCAGCGGATTTTTGTAGTTGCAAATTTTATGAGTTGCCCAAATATATATATATATATATATATATATATATATATATATATATATATATATACATTTTCATCACTAATATTTGGTTAAATAAAGGAATGGTCTCCTTTTTCTTTATAAGAGAGAGACATGGATAGGGCATGATAACCTGACCAACAGACTTGTAGAAGACTCTGGAGTGAGGTGTAAAAAAGACTACAAGCCATCATCATGTTTTGTGCGGTCAGGATGGGGAATTTCTAATGCGTTAGCGGTTCTGGGTGGCACAATAAATGCCTTCTTTGTGTAGGAAGAATCACTGAGCATAGAAGACCATGGTACCGATAACAACAAAAGATGGAGTTGAAGCCTGTTGCCACCGTTTCCCTCCCACTTCTTCACTTGCCACCTCTTACCATTGATCTAGATTCAGCTGACTTCCCATTACTTCTTTTCATTTCGTTTCTTCACATTCGGAGGACTTTGATGAATGGTGGTGGAGAGTGCAGACATGTATTCGCTGATCTCTCCTCTGGCGTTCTAGGGCTGCCTCACCGGCATTAGTTTTGTACATAGATCCAATAAAGTTAGGTTAGATAGTTCTCATCTTCCTCTCAGGCCAATTAGAGATAGAGTAGGTAACTATATCTACTTACTGATATTGCCTTTGCTTACTCGCCTCTGGAGTGTACCCCCCACTGATTGCTCTGGGGTGTGAGATATACACAGGTGTGTTCTCCCGAGAGTGGTTTGAGAGGGTAATCTCAGAGTAGGTGTGTTATCCCCGGGTACTTTGTCCCTTGCTCGTTCTTCTCTTTCTTCCCACTTCCCCCCTACGGCGGAAGTGGTTACTTTGGCGGACTCCCCTGTTGCCTTCCCCCTCTTCAGGGAGGTAGTCCTGACCAACCCCCGACTGCTGCACGGGCAGACTGCCCCGAGACTGAACGGCCCACGACATGCACTCCTCTTGACATCAGTGTTAACAATGCCTCGTTTGTCCTTATCTATGCAATCGGTTCTACTCCCCTGTCCAGACTCAATCCCTTCATCATCAAGAACGTGATTGATGAGCCTGCCAGTGAAGTAGAACAAGTGAAAAAACTTGCCAGTGGTGACCTTTTTTTAAGACAGTAAATTCGTGCCAGGTCAAAGATTTGCTTAAACTGAGCAAGTTCCATTATTACGATGTTGTGACCAAGATTCCGCAGTCCATGAATTCCTGCAAGGGTGTTATCACCTGCAGGGATCTCGTGGTCATGGAGGAGGATGACACTGTAAAGGAAATGGCTCAGCAAGATGTCATAGATGCCCGTTTCATAACTAGATTCTCGGAAGACAGGAGGACAAAGACAACCACTGTTGTCCTAACGTTCGGCAAAGTTTCTTTACCTTCCAACATCAGAATTGGATACGAAATTATTAACGTAAGACCATACATCCCAAACCCCCTTCGTTGTGCAAAATGTCAGAGTTATGGACATCACGAAAAGACATGTCAAGCTTCAAACGTGGTATGTGGCAAGTGTGTGGCTGTAGGCCACTCTGCTGACAACTGTACATCAGAGACTGAGTGTTGCTTTCACTGCCAGGGCGCTCACTCCACTTCCTCTAGGGTTTGTCCCAAGTGGAAGGAGGAGAAAGAGATCTGCATAGTGAAGGCGACCGAGATCATATCCTTTTACGATGCTAGGCAGAAGGTGAAGGAGTTGCATGCAACTCCCAAGCCTAATATCCCCTATGCATCGGCGGTTGTGTCCCGTCCTGTGATGTGCACCGTGGAGACTCACACCGACCTTACTTTTGCTCCTCATGCCCCACATCCTACCTCTCAATTTCGCCCTCCTGTGCGCTCCAACTCTCTTACAGACATCCCTGTCGCTACTTCCTACTCTCAGGCTGCCGCTGCTCCTTCGCAGTCAGTGCAGCAAAGACAGAAGTCCTTCAAGTCTGATAAGATTAATTTGACAACCCCCAGCAAGCCAGTACATCCTGATGTCCTTCCTGCTCCTGGTCCAATGAGGGAGAGAAAGGGTAGCTCTTCCTCAGTGGAGTCTGGGAGCTTTATCATTGATGATAGTATGGAGGTTTCCACCTGCAAGCACCGGGAAAGGTCCTCTGGTAGCCAATCGCCCGGCCGGGGGGGGGGGCAGAAAAAAACTAAGCACACCGGCCACACTCGTAAATCTTAAACTGTCACATTCACTGTGTTACAGTAGAATTGTGGGACTCTCGGGAATAAATTACACAATATAGCAATCTTGCTTTCAATACACAGGCCAGACGTTATTTGTTTACAGGAGATGCACTTGGTGGGTCATCCTGATTCTCCACAGTTCAAACACTACCACTCATATAGAAAATATCATGGTCACGGAGTTGCCATATGCACACGCAAATCACACCCACAAATGGAGATGATTCTAAATTCTACTCTGGAAGCTGTCACGTGCAGAGTAAAATTTAGTAACACGTATATGTCTATTTGCTCTCTCTACTGTCCTCCACATGGCCCCATTGATAGCGATGCTTTAAATTCACTATTTGAACATCTGCCTGGAAATAAGTTAGTGTTGGGCAATTTTAACACCCATCACTACAAGTGGGGTAGCTTGGGGATCGATGGTCGTGGGGAGCAAGTAGCTGACCTAATACTAGGGTCCAACCTTTGTCTTCTGAACGATGGTAGAGAGACTCGTGTACAGTAGATGATTGTACTGGTAGCTATTCGGCCATTGACTTAACTCTGGCCTCCCCTGGTATACATCAAGATTTCTCGTGGGACCCTAATGACGACTCCTTGGGAAGTGATCATTTACCCATCTGTCTTTCTTATACACGCGACATTGTATCAGACCCATAAGAAAGTAGACTGGGGATCCTTCTCAAGGATCGCCAATTTAGATATATCTGGGGAGACTATAGATGTTAAGGTCGAAAATATACAGTTCATGTGAAGCATAGAGCACATTGGTGGACGCTGGATTGCCGACAAACACTAAGGAAACGCAATAGGAGATAAAGGATTTTTGATAGTCAGCCTACGGAGAAAAATTTCATAGCATAAAACAGGCACAGGCTGAGGCAAGGAGAATAATTATAAAGGTGAAACGTGACTCCTGGCGGTCCTTTGTGTCCACAGTGAATCGATCAACTCCACTCACTAATGTCTGGTCCACCATTAAAATATTAAATAATAAACGCCCAAACATCCCTGTGACCACCCTGCAGGTGAACAACACCATCTATGAAGATCGTTGCTAACATCCTCGCCAGGAGTTTTTTTCATGTAAGTAGCTCAGCCAATTATGACCTGCGTTTCCAACATCAGAAACGCATGGCTGAGCTACAGATATTAGAATTTGCCACAGAAGACGTAAACTCTCCATACAACCAAGAGTTTACATTAGATTAACTCCTCCTTGCCCTTAACCCCTAAACCGCGGGGTTGTTTTTGCCTGACTTGCGTGTCTCGCGGGCATATTTGCGCTCCAACAGACTCTAAAAATATTTGCCAAAAATCAGTTATTAGTCCTAGAATATTATAATTATATATGCTTATGGCACATACCTTCATCTTTCTCCTGGGATGTTTGTTGAGCCTTCGTCGAGTACCATAGGACATGTGGAGACCTCTGAAGTTGGGTAACGAAGTCTCCACTTTACACTTCCCGACAACCCGTAATATGATTACCACAGCCTGACATTATCACTAGAAACACTATTCTATGATTCTCAAATAGTTTGGAATCCATACTCAAAAAAAAAAAAAAAAAACACTGTGAAAGCAATGAAAATTATGAGCGGGTATGACCTTCCCACTTGCGATCGTTCGCCGCTGGTTTTCTGTCATTTATTATTCATAAAAACACTCATAGTTTATATTTCCGTTACTAAATAACACTTATATATATCTACAGTCTTTATCTATAAGTTTCCTTCAGTAATAGTTTATTGTCACTGTAGGCATTCAATTTCTCTTTCAGTAAAATACGTAGCATTCACTTTCTCGTCCTGTATACTAGCGTTGAGAGTGAATCTGTCACTTTCATTTTCACTTTCATAACTCATAGTATTCATACATGCTAGAGTGAAACTTTCACTTTCAATACTCCTAGTATATATATTCGTATTCTTTTATTACTACTCATTTACTTTTCTATTTACATTCTTTATTTTATTTACATTATTTACATTTCTGTTTTATTTACACTGTGTTATGCAGTCACTTGCAGTAATTTATAAAACTATTTTCCACTGTTCACATATATTTACATTCATTGCTTTCACTTGCTGTTTACACATTATTTATGTTTCCACTTGCACTGTTTTACCCATCATATAGATCGTAGTCACTGTCTATTATTTTCATTGACAAATTAGCCAGTTCACATTCCACAGCAGTTACTTAGCCCTTTACCTCTTTCCACACGAGGTTTGGTGGGGGGTAGAGGTCACAGGGCCCTTTGCCTGGGGCTAAAAAGCGGCGGAATCAGGCAGGCACGAATCTGAAGTGCTCTCACCTTGAAAGACGACAGTAAACTGAATAGAGTGAGGTGGCCTGAATAGGGGAGCTGCCAATGTCAGTGTGGTGACAGCTGCTAATATATACGCTATGAAATGATTGGCAGGAAATCTAGACAATACATAATATATTAGGTAGTTCCAGGTGAATGTAAATATCACTTAGGCTTCTCCCTTCCTTTCTTATATACATTTTTATTACGAGAATAGATTATACGACATATTT
The DNA here is from genome assembly GCF_032717465.1 of Coenobita brevimanus. Lineage (NCBI taxonomy): Eukaryota > Metazoa > Arthropoda > Malacostraca > Decapoda > Coenobitidae > Coenobita > Coenobita brevimanus. The sequence goes on from NC_137019.1 coordinate 33,350,166, forward strand.
CAAGGGGAAATAAACAGGGAAAATTAGCGAACGAGTGCACATGAGGTGTTGTCAGATGACAATTAGCCAGTTCCAGGTGTATGGCACTATCACTTACCATATCTCTTTCTTGTATATACTATTTGGTATAAGAATAGGGCATAGGGCTTATTTCAATGGATGAAATCAGTGGAAAATTCCAGGGAAGATTTACTTAGCGTAACACGGCCGGGCAGGTGAGAGGAGAGGGCAATGGAGGGGAGGTAGGGAGGGGAGTCAAGAACGGGGAGAAATGGCTAAATTGTCAACAATGGATGGGAGTACAGATGAGATTAGGAGTGCTGACTAGTGTTGGACATTGGCAGTACTGATAGATGATACAAGCCACCACTTGAAAGCCCAGGCGAATTCAAAATAACACAGAATCACAAAAGTGACGCCCCGCGGTATGATCCCGTGCTCCCAAGCGTCACGAAAGTGACGTGACGCCCCACAGTTAAGGGGTTAAATTCTGTAAAGACACCAGCCCTGGACCAGACACCATCACATATGGTATGATCCAGCATCTAATTAAGATGTTAGCATTGTATAATGAGATTTGGGCGTCTCGAACATTCCCAAATGCATGGCACTTCGCTCACATCATACCGATACCCAAAGAGGCTGGTCGTCTTATGAATCCCACTTCATTTCATCCTATTGTGTTGACTTCTTGTCTACATAAGGTCATGGAATGTACGGTTAATTACAGGCATCTTTTTGTTTAAGAGTCAAAGAATTTGTTAAATGATCAACAATGTGGCTTCCGTAAAAACAGAAGTTCACTAGGTTTAATGATTTTGGAGCATTGTACTGCCGAGGCATTTGCCAATAAAGAATTCATGATAGGGGTGTTCTTGGACATCCATAAAGCCTATGACATGACATGGCAACATGGTATACTAATGAAGCTCTATGCTTATAGTTTAAGAGGAAGTTTGCCTATTTTTATTTCAAATTTCTTCAGGAACAGGACATTCTCTGTGAAATTTCCCCTTAACGTAACATCAGATATATTAATCCAGGAAAATGGGGTGCTGCAGGGAAGTGTTCTTAGTCCCACTTTATTTAGTATTATGATCAATGATATTCTGTCATCAGCTCCCATCCCGAGGAATCTTAATACTCACTCTATGCTGATGATTGTGTCATATGGCACTCTTCCCATAATACACAGTTTTCGGCTGGGCGGATTCAAGCAGCCTTTGATTTCGTCCACCAATGGGCCTTGCAGTGGGAATTTAAGTTTTCTGTCCCTAAGTGTTGTGCTGTAGTTTTCACTAATCATAACGTCCATGATTTGCATTTAATTTTGGATAATCAAGCGGTACTTTTTCAAAATTCTGTAAAGTTTTTGGGCCTCCACTTTCATTGCAGATTAAACTTTAAACTTCACGTTAATACTTTGTTTGCTCGTTCTGATAAACTGTTAAATGTCCTCAAGTATATAGCTGGTACTACTCCTGGCGGTCCTTTGTGTCCATGGTGAATCGATGAACTCCACTTACTAAAGTCTGGTCCACCATTAAAATATTAAATAATAAATGCTCAAACATCCCTGTGACCACCCTTCAGGTGAACAACCTCATCTATGACGATCCTGTGGATGTTGCTAACATCCTCGCCAGGAGTTTTTCTCATGTAAATAGCTCAGCCAATTATGACCCGTGTTTCCAACATCATAAATGCATGGCTGAGCTACAGATATTAGACTTTGCAACAGAAGACATAAACTCTCCATGCAACCAAGAGTTTATGCTTGATGAACTGCTCCTTGCCCTCAAATCCTGTAAAGACACCAGCCCAGGACCAGACGCCATCACATACGGTATGATCCAGCATCTGATTAAGATGTTAACATTGTATATTGAGATTTGGGCGTCTCGAACGTTTCCAAACTCATGGCACTTTGTGCACATTATACCGATTCCCAAAGAACCTGGTCATCTTATGAATCCCACTTCATTTCATCCTATTGTGTTGACTTCTTGTCTATGTAAGTTCATGGAATGTATGGTTAATAATAGGCTTGTTTTTGTTTTAGATTCAAAGAATTTGTTAAATAGTCAACACTGTCTATCTATTGCCAGACGCCTCAATCCCGTTTCGGGTGGCCACAAACAAAACACCTCCACGTCGTCCTGTCCCCTGTCATTCCACTTTCCTGCTCCCAACTCACACCCCCCTCTCTCATATACCTCTCCACCCCATCCCTCCATCTCATCCTCGGCCTCCCCCTCCCTCGTCCCCCCTCCACCTCACTCACCTACACTCTCTTCGTCAGTCTTTCACCCTCCATCCTCTCCACATGGCCAAACCATCTCAGTGTGTTCCTCATAACGTTTCCTATCACATCCACATCCACACCACAACTCTCCTTTATATCCTCATTCGTCAGCCTGTCTCTCCATGTGACTCCACAGGCTCCTCTTAAATAACTCATTTCCACTGCTCTCACCCTTGACTTGTGTCTTTCCAACAACGTCCAAGCTTCACTTCCATACTTTAGAGTTGGTATCACAATACTGTCATGTAGTAACTTTTTCACTTCCATGCTCACTTCCCTGTTTCTTATCACTGCTTTCAAAGAACCAGCAACCTTTCTTCCCTGCTGTACCCTTTCAAGCACTTCACCTTCCAAACCTCCATACTTACTCATCGCACTACCCAAGTAAAACGTACTTACATTTTCCAATTCCTCACCATCTAACCTCGCTGTACTTTCACTGACTTCACCTCTCTCAAAGACCATCACTTTACTCTTCCCTACATTCACCTTTAGGTTCCGTTTCTTACACACTCTCCCAAACTCATCCACCAAGCCTTGCAGCTCCCCTTCGTCTTCACTCAACAACACAGTATCATCTGCAAACAACAGTACAGGGAGTTTCCAAACACTATCCTCTCTCACCAGGGCCACTCCAACATCCACTACCCTACCTTGTACCTCTTTTATTACCCCATCCATGTACAGATTGAACAACCATGGAGACATGGCACATCCCTGTTTCAACCCAACCTTCAAAGAGGAAAATTCACTTAGTTCACCATCCACATGCACTGCAGCCTTAGCACCATCATACATACTCTTCACAGCATTCAACAACTTCCCATCTACTCCATATATTCTTAATACTTTCCACATTCCTTGTCTATCCACCCTGTCATATGCTTTCTCCAAATCCATGAAAGCCGTATACAACTTCTTTCCCTTCTCTAGAAACTTTTCCACTAAAGATCTAAGAATGAATATCTGATCTACACAACCTCTTCCCTTCCTAAATCCTCCCTGTTCTTCTCCAACTAATTCCTCTGTTCTTTCTCTAACTCTGTCAATAAGTATCCTACCATACACTTTTCCTGCTATACTAAGAAGTCCAATGCCCCTATGATTACCACACACTTCTTTTTCCCCTTTCCCTTTGTACAAGGGAATAATTATACCTGACTTCCAATCCTCCGGGACTCTACCTTCCTCCCAGGCCAATCTACACATCTTCTACATCCATTCTACTACAATCTCTCCCCCATGCTTCAGCATTTCACCACACACTCCATCAATTCCTGAGGCTTTCCTCAATTTAACTTTCTTCATTGCTTCCACAACTTCTATCCTACTGATTTCTTCCTGTTTTCTCACCTCCCTCCTTCTCCCAGCCATTCCCCAGCCACTTATACTCGCATTACTTCCATCTTGTATGTTCAACAATTCCTTAACCCATTAACCGCGGGGCGTCACTTTCGTGACGCTTGGGAGGAAAGGATCATACCGCGGGGCGTCGCTTTTGTGGTTCTGTGTTATTTTGAATTCACCTGGGCTTCCAAGTGGGGGCTTGTATCATCTATCAGTACTGCCAATATCCAACACTAGTCAGCACTCCTAATCTCATCTGTACTCCCATCCATTGTTGACAATTTAGCCATTTCTCCCCGTTCTTGACTCCCCTCCCTACCCCCCCTCCATTACCCCATCCTCTCACCTGCCTGGCCGTGCTATGCTGAGTAAATCTTCCCTGGAATTTTTCACTGATTTCATCCATTGAAATAAGCCCTATGCCCTATTCTTATACCAAATAATATATACAAGAAAGAAATAAGGTAAGTGAGAGTGCCATACACCTGGAATTGGCTAATTATCACCTGACAACACCTCAAGTGCACTCATTCGCTAATTTTTGCTGTTTATTTCCCCTTGAAATATGCCGTATAATCTATTTCCGTAATAAATATACATATAAGGAGGGAAGGGAGAAGCCTAAGTGATATTTACATTCACCTGGAACTACCTAATTTATAATGTATTGTCTAGATTTCCTGCCAATCATTTCACTGCTATAAATAGCTGTGTCAAGAGGCTAAACGTTAGCAGTACTGATTTCCCTAGGTAGGCCACCACCCCGGCCCACCCTTATCAGTTCACTTTCATCTTCCAGTGTGGGGGTACGTCTATTTGCTCTTGCTAACTTCAGGGACTTTTCACCCCCATGCAAAGGGCCCTGTGACCTTTACCTCCTACTAAACCTCGTGTGGAAAGAGGTAAAGGGCTGACAATTGATAAAAGAGTGACTACGATCTTTCTATTGAGTAAAACAGTGCAAGTGGAATTGTAAATAATGTGTAAATAATGTGTAAACAGCAAGTGAAAGTAATGAATGTAAATATACGTGAACAGTGGAAAATAGTTTTATAAGTTACTTCAAGTGACAATGTATAACACAGTGTAAGTAAAATAGAAATGTAAATAACGTAAATAAAATAGAGAACGTAAATAGAAATGTAAATGAGTAGTATTATAAGAATACGAGTATATACCCTAGGAGTAATGAAAGTGAAAGTTTCACTCTAGCATGTCTGAATACTATGAGTTATGAGAGTGAAATTGAAAGTGACATTCACTCTCAATGCTAGTATACAGGACGAGAAAGTGAATGCTACGTATTTTACTGAAAGAAATTGAATCCCTACAGTGACAATAAACTAATACTACTGAAGGAAACTTATGGATAAAGACTGTAGATATATATAAGAGTTATATAGTAATAGAAATATAAATGTGAGGGGTTTTATGAATAATAAATGACAGAGTACCAAGAGCGAACTAGCGCAAGTGCGACGGTCAGACGCGCTCGTAATTTTCATTGCTTTCACAGTGTCTTTTTTTGGAGTATGGATCCCAAACTACTTGAAAATCATAGAGTAGTGTTTATAGTGTTAATATCTGGCTGTGGTAATCATATTACTGGTTGTCGGGAAGTGTAAAGTGGAGACTTCGTTACCCAACTTCAGAGGTCTCCACAAATCCTACGGTAACAGACGAAGGCTCAACAAACACTCCAGGAGAAAGCTGAAGGTATGTGCCATAAGCATATTTAATTTTAATATTCTAGGACTAATAACTGATTTTTGGCAAATATTTTTTGAGAGTCTGTCAGAGCCCGAATAACCCCGCAGCACACGCAAAACATTGGTAAACATCCCCGCGGTGTAGGGGTTAAAGTGTTCTCTCCATCTGCTCACTTTTTCTCCCTTCTCCACTAGTAATCTACCATTTTTACCTTTCACTCCCCTGCTAACCTCACTTCCACCCTGTCTTACTCTCTTCACCTCTTTCCAGAACATTTTCTTACAGTCCCTCCACTTTACACTCAAATTCCTTCCAAATTCCTCATCCACTCTCTTCTTAATCTCTCTTACTAATCTTTTCACCTCTCTCTTTCTTTCTACATATAACTCTCTCTTCCACCTCTCGACTTCTTCCACGCCCCTATTTCTCATCCATTCATTGTATGCTTTCTTCTTTTGTGCCACAGCCTGTCTCACCTTTTCAGTCCACCACGCTGTTCCTTGCACCCCCCTCTATCTTCTCTTCCTCCCACACACCACATCACATGCTGCACATATTTTTTCTGTAAATATCCTGCACACACATTCCACGTCCCCCACCTGCTCCAATTCATATTTGCCCAATCGTTCCTCCACTTCTCTCTTATACTCTGCCTTTTTCTCATCCTCTTGTAACCTTTCCACTCTCCTTGCAACTACTCCTTCCTCTCGTCTTTCCCTTCTTCTATTCCTCCATCTTACTTGAATCCTAATTCTGGCCACCACCAAGTAGTGGTCAGAAAGTCCACTCCCCCAACCTCTATAAGCTTTTGCATCCATTACACATCTTCGCATCCATTCATCCACACACACATAATCAATCATTGCCTTCCTCTCATTCAGTTCACCACCCACCCTTCTCATCACTCGCCATGTATACCTGTGGATCATTTTATGCCTGACAAGGGTATTGGCTATCACCAACCCCCTTCCAGCACAAATGTCCACTAATGCTCTACCATTCTCATCTATCTCAGCAGGCACACCCCACTCACCAACTATTCCATCCACCTTCACATTCCCTACTTTACCATTCATATCACCGATCAAAAACACTCTCTCATTCCTTCCAAACTTTTCCATGCACACATCCACATTTGTCCAGAACTCTTCTCTCACTCTGCTAGCACAATCTTGCGTTGGCGCATACACACACACAATCGCCCACATTTGTATTCCAACTTTCAACCTTACCCACACAATCCTTGACCCAGGTGATCCATACTGTCTTATGCTCTTCTTCCATCTTTTACTCACAACTATACATACTCCTTCCTTTGCCCTCTCATTGTCACCTACTCCTGCACATATACCCCATCCATACTCCCGTTCTCTCACACTTTCTCTTCTCCATTTTCTTTCAGTTATTCCACATACATCCACTTTTGCACCATCAAGCACCTGCACAATCTCTCTCTCTTTCACCTCATCATTCGCTCCTCTTACATTCCACGTAGCCATTACCAAGTCCTTTGTCCGGTCCTGGGTCGTCATCGTTTGGTCAGTCCTTGTCCTAGGCTTCTTGTTTGTCTTTTTAGTTAGCTGTTTTCTGGGGAGGGGCACTAACTCTCCGCTAACCCTTTTAGTCACCTTTTACGACAAGCAGGAATACTGGGGGAGTATTCTTGAAAAAAAAAAACCTACCCCCAGTAAATAGAAAGTTCACTAGGTCATTTAAAGAATTTGGAGCATTGTATTGCAAAGGCATTTGCCAATAAAGAATTCATGATAAGGGTGTTCTTGGACATCCATAAAGCCTATGACACGAAATGGCGAAACGGTATACTAATGAAGCTCTGTGCTTATGGTTTAAGAGGAAATTTGCCTATTTTTATTTCAAATTTCTTCAGGGACAGGACTTTCTCTGTCAAATTACCCTGTAACATAATATCGGATCTATTAATCGAGGAAAACGGGGTGCCACAGGGAAGTGTTCTTGGTTCCACTTTATTTAGTATTATGATCAATGATATTCTGTCATCAGCTCCCATCCCGAGGAATCTTAAATACTCACTCTATGCTGACGATTATGCCATATGGTACCCTTCCCGTAATGCACAATTTTCGGCTGGGTGGATTCAAGCAGCCCTTAATTTCGTCCATCAATGGGCCTTGCAGTGGGTATTTAAGTTTTCTGTCCCTAAGTGTGCTGATGTAGTTTTCACTAATTGTAACGTCCCCGATTTGTGTTTAATTTTGGATAATCAAGCGGTACCTTTTCAAAATTCTGTAAAGTTTTTGGGCCTCCACTTTCATCGCAGATAAAATTTTAAACTTCAAATTAATACTTTGCTTGCTCATTCTGATAAACTGTTAAATGTCCTCAAGTACCCAGCGGGTACTACTCCTGGCGGTCCTTTGTGTCCACGGTGAATCGATGAACTCCACTTACTAAAGTCTGGTCCACCATTAAAATATTAAATAATAAATGCTCAAACATCCCTGTGACCACCCTGCAGGCATACAACACCATCTATGACGATCCCGTGGTAGTTGCTAACATCCTCACCAGGAGTTTTTCTCATGTAAGTAGCTCAGCCAATTATGACCCGTGTTTCCAACATCATAAATGCATGGCTGAGCTACAGATATTAGACTTTGCAACAGAAGACGTAAACTTTCCATGCAACCAAGAGTTTACGCTTGATGATCTGCTCCTTGCCCTTAAATCCTGTAAAGACACCAGCCCTGGACCAGACACCATCACATACGGTATGATCGAGCATCTGATTAAGATGTTAGCATTGTATATTGAGATTTGGGCATCTCAAACGTTCCCAAACTCATGGCACTTTGTGCACGTCATACCGATACCCAAAGAAGCTGGTCGTCTTATGAATCCCACTTCATTTCATCCTATTGTGTTGACTTCGTGTCTATGTAAGGTCATGGAATGTATGGTTAATAATAGGCTTCTTTTTGCTTTAGAGTCAAAGAATTTGTTAAATGATCAACAATGTGGCTTCCGTAAATACAGAAGTTCACTAGGTCATTTAATGAATTTGGAGGATTGTATTGCAGAGGCATTTACCAATAAAGAATTCATGATAGGGGTGTTCTTGAACATCCATAAAGCCTATGACACGAAATGGCAACACGGTATACTAATGAAGCTCTGTGCTTTATGGTTTAAGAGGAAACTTGCCTTTTTTTTTTTCATATTTCTTGAGGGACAGGACTTTCTCTGTCAAATTACCCCGTAAAGTAATATCGGATATATTAATCCAGGAAAACGGGGTGCCACAGGAAAGTGTTCTTAGTCCCACTTTATTTAGTATTATGATCAATGATATTCTGTCATCAGCTCCCATCCCGAGGAATCTTAAATACTCACTCTATGCTGATGATTGTGCCATATGGCACTCTTCCCGTAATGCACAATTTTCGGCTGGGTGGCTTCAAGCAGCCCTTGATTTCGTCCACTAATGGGCCTTGCAGTGGGGATTTACGTTTTCTATCCCTAAGTGTGCTGCTTTGCTTTTCACTAATCGTAACATCCCCAATTTGCATTTAATTTTTGATAATCAAGTGGTACCTTTTCAAAATTCTCTAAAGTATTTGGGCCTCCACTTTGATCGCAGATTGAATTTTAAACTTCACGTTAATACTTTGAAGCTCTGTGCTTTATGGTTTAAGAGGAAACTTGCCTTTTTTTTTTCATATTTCTTGAGGGACGGGACTTTCTCTGTCAGATTACCCCGTAAAGTAATATCGGATATATTAATCCAGGAAAACGAGGTGCTGCAGGGAAGTGTGCTTAGATCCACTTTATTTAGTATTATGATCAATGATATTGTGTCATCACCTCCCATTCCGAGGACTCTTAAATACTTACTCTATGCTGACGATTGTGTCATATAGCACTCTTCCTGCAATGCACAATTTTCAGCTGGGCATATTCAAGCAGCCCTTGATTTCGTCCACCAATGGGTCTCGCAGTGGGTATTTAAGTTTTCTGTCCCTAAGTGTCCCGCTGTAGTTTTCACTAATCGTAACATCCCCGAATTGCTTTTATTTTTGGATAATCAAGCAGTACCTTCTCAAAATTCTGTAAAGTTTTTGGGCCTCCACTTTGATCGCAGATTAAATTTTAACCCGCCCAATCCCAACCACTTTTCCACCACTGACTCCCCCCAATCTCGACCATTTTTGGAAAAAAATTTTTTTGGCTCAAACCTCCGCTTTTGGTGAGAAACATCGAAAAATCATAGAGAAATCGCTCACCTGAGGTTTAAAATACTCGAAACAGGTAGCAGTACCTGCTCACCTTACTGTGTTTTCTATCAGGCTGGCTCCAAAGAAAACGAGTTCTGTGGGAGTGTAACTATTCCACACCACTCATAAACAGTATTTATTTATTTATTTGGTACGAATTTATATGTAGTACGGGAGAATATTGGTTTTCACACAGTAATTTAGACAATATAAGCATTGTTTCACTCATGAAACACATCAACATACCTGACCTTTTTTGGCAACATTACCTGATCATCATTTCTGACTGTTTCTTCCTCTAATGCTATGTAAAGTTTGTCCTCCACATTGTCATCGATTGGGGAATCAATCTGGCCCTGAATTTTGTACCGTGGCATGACATGGCTTTACTGGCCAGGTCACTGGTAACAGATGAATTGCTGAGACAATGGCATGCTGGGGGGAGAGGTCATGCTGGGTAAGGCATTGTCCCTGCCTGGCATCTTGTAGAGGAAGGTGTCCTGTGTATACGTACCAAAAATCACTCGCGAAAATTGAAAATTGTGCAAATTACGGACCTTGCAATTGATTCACATTTATGAACGTCAACGGGATTGGCAGTGACAAAACGTGTGGACATTAATTCACGTTGACGGGATGCCGCGGGTTAAACTTCACATAATACTTTGCTTTCTCATTCTGATAAACTGTCAAATGTCTTCAAGTACATAGTGTGTACTACATGGGGTACCGACAGAAAATCTTTAATGGCGTATAAGTCCCTTATTCGGTCCAAGCTAGACTATGGTGCACAGGTGTATGACTTGGCATCTGATGCCACATTGAAAAGGTTGGATGTGTTACAGAATAAACATTTGTGAATGTGTCTTGGAGCTGTCCAGTGTACCCGTGTAGCTCGTCAGGAAGTGGAGGCGAATGTGCCTCCCCTCCATTTTCACCGCGAACATCTGGCACTGTCCTATAGCATAAGGATAACTACGAAAAAGTAATATTGGCAATGTGGCCTGTACCCCTCTGCGTCAATACCACCATCTTCTTCGGGAGGGGTGTTGGCCACTGGCTGACCGCCTTCTTTTACTGACTCAGGAGCTTGGTGTGGACCTCAGTACTGTGACAAGTTGGTGACTAAAAACAATGCTCCCTGGGAGCCACCCGGCTTTACGGTTGATGTTTCCTGGTTCCCAGCACCAAAGACCAAGGCGCCGGAGGTGGAGATCCACCACTTGTTTCATAACATCATCGTTCGTCACTTGGGGCCAGCAATTGTGCACCGATAGCTCCAAGTTGAGTGAATGTGTGGGTGCAAGTGTACGGTCGACTGAATGTGCCCTCAGGTATCGGCTGCCGATTCATACATCTGTGTTTACCTCTGAATTTTTTGCTATTGACAAAGCCATAGACTATGCTTCAAATTCTAAGCATGACTCATTTGTCATATTTTCAGATTCGAAATCAGCCCTTCAGGTAATTGTATCTTGCACTACGGACTCGCACGAGATCCAGGACCGCATCGTTAATAAGTTGCATTCATGCAACAAGTCATTCACGCTGATGTGGGTGCCTGGTCATTGTCGCATCTACGGCAACGAGCAGGCTGACTTACTTGCAAAGTCGGTTGTAGAGCTCAAGGAGACTTGGGACGTTCCTCGTGATCTACGGTCGAGTCTCTCAGAAAGAAATCAATAAATCTTCTGTGGCAAGGGCAGTCGACCAGACTAAATGTTCCAACTTGTTAGCCGTACCTGGGAGACTGAGACACTGCCAACTGTCCCAGTCGCCTGGAAGAAAAAGTGTTGGCACGTTTACAGCTTAATGCCACTATATTAACCCATATGAAACCATATATGGAAAGACACTTCCCACCGCACTGTGACATCTGCTATGCAGGTGTTATCTATCAGTCATATCATCCTACGCTGTCGGCGATTTATTCGTGAACGGGCTTCACTTATAAATTACTCCGTCGCAGCAGACTTTCCCTTCACCCTTTCTACCATCCTGAGTGACGGGGACATTGTTATGACTGATAAATTGATGGTTTTCTTGAGAGAGACTGGATTGATCAGAGTGATGTGACTTTTTTACTATATGGTTATGGCTTTTACCGACTGTAAATATGTACATATTGTACTATTAATTAGGGTTGACAGTTGACTGATCTATTACTAATATAGATGTCCCCTACATTAATCCACGTTCCTCGCCTGTCAGTCATCAGCTGATGAGTGCAAGTGTGCAATATAGAAAGGTATTGGGCATTTGCAGTTGATGGTGGTCTGTTGGGTGAGGACCTTCACCTTTTGTATATATGTAAATCTCTATGCCTTCTTGTAAAAGTTTTTTTAATTAGGGTCGACAGTTGACGTATATGGAGTAGTTCCTGACTCTTCAGGTTCCCTTTCATATATTGATGTCCCTTATATTATTTTCTGGCTCGACTGACAGTCAGCAGGTGATGAGTGCAGGTATTGTAAAACCTTAAACTTTATCCCACCAGTTGACACCAGTGTAATGGTAAAGACCTGTTATCCCACCGGTATTCACCAGTGTGATGCTAAGAATTTTTATGCCACTGGCTAACACCAGTGTAATGATGATAGGGGTATGTATTTTCTTACCTGTTGTGGGTACTGATCCACTCATCCATGGATATACAAGTGGTACTCGACTTAGTATAACAGTTTATAGTAAATATTTATGAAATATTATGGTAGCGTTTGTAGTTTCTGGCCGAGTTTAGATTTAGTCGGTACCACAGGTGGTTGTCGTTCCCTTAGCGAAGGAATCTTGAATTGGAAGGGGAGTGAATTTGGCTTGAGGACATAATTTCCTTGATTAGGTATACTAATAAAGAAAAGAAAATGATATATACTTTACTTTAATAATCCTGTTAATTTCCACAAAAACATTTTTTTTCTAATTACATGACCCTTTTTAGTATGAGAGAAGATTGTAAATGGTACCAAGGTTTTTGGGTGATCATTCCTCTAACATTATTACCAGACGAAACAATTTGATACACGCGAGGTATGGAGTTGTTGTACTTTACTTTCTTTTTTGGCCGTTACCCTTGGGCTCAACAATGGCCTCAAGACAGGGACATTTTTACGGGTATGAATTGTCTGTTCGGGCTGGCATAGCCTCGAATCAATAAGAATGATTATTTGTGTTCATCTTTCACCCATATAAGGTATTCTCCTCATGTAATTTTCTCGATTCCCACATCGTCAGTATTATTTACAGTTCATCATCAACAATGTTTTATAGTCACTAGAAATACATAATCTCTCGGGCCTGTCTAGCCTCGAAGAATAATTCAAACAAAAGGAAATATAATCACCAAGGATACTCAATCATTCGGGCTTGTTTAGCCTCGAGGTACAACTCAAATATCACATTATTGCTCACAATCAGTAAGTTCCCTTCCACGCTCCTGATTATTTTTTTTTCTAATAAACTAATTTTAAAGAAAGAGAACAGTTAATGAATTTGAATTTTTCTCCTTTCCCGTTACAGAACATATCACTTTTATACTTCTATTCCTTATCTACAAAAAAAAAAGAAATTCACTTGATAGGATCATTAATAACACATCAACTACCTTCGGTTTGTAAAAATAACTCGTGAGTAGTGTAAGTGTAAGTGTAAAAGTCTATGGGCAACACTTGGGAATAATGGCGTGCTCACACGGACGTCGCCGGTGTCTGGGGAACTAAACGAACGTCTGTTACACACGATGTCTGGGCAGCAAGTTACTCTACGTTAAACTCTCAACAATATTACTTCTCATAGTTCATAATAAGTAAGGATTAAACAAAGAAAAAATGGGGGAGGAAGAAGAAATGTGGACGACCCACCTAAGCGAACGTCTGTTACACACGATGTCTGGGCAGCAAGTGGGGCCTGTCGGGCACCACAGGACGCCACTGCTAGCTCAAATGAGATTATGTTTTTGAAATATGGTGGGTTTCAATTCTCTTTACAATTTATTTAGCAGTGTACCCATGACGACAAGACTTTTGATTGAACTGGGGAAAATTTGGGATTTATTCCTTACTTAATTTAAATACTGATTCTATCACTATCTCAATTTGAATCTGAGAGCAGCTCATGCCATCTAGTGACGGCCAAGATAAACGGGACTTTAAATCCTCACAAATGACATTATTTAGGCCTTTTGGACTGCTAATCTTACATACTTGTGTTCTAGCAGCTTCATTAGCAAACATTTCACAACTAGGTTACGGAAAGAATTGTATAATCATCATTACTCTGTTTAAGGTTTAAACTCGGCGCCCGGCAACGACGCATAAAGGGAGGGGATAAGCTGCTCGCATGTGTCTTTCATTACTCGGCTTCACTGAGGAATTCCCATAGCTCAACATCCACAATTACATCACCCACTGCATAGATACAGAGATACATACATATAAAAAATAGAGTTAGCCCTACAGTAATTATTAATATATGAATTACTACTTAGGGTAGGAACTTATAGACTAATATTCAGGTTACACCCTATCTAACTTAAAATTACAGTACTACTAAACACATACATGAATATCAAATGTGTGGCACTACAGTATGTTATGTAGAAAGGCATTACATACCTGCAGTCGATGGTGTTCTCTTGGTCGAGGTATTTTTACGATTAGTGTATGTCTAGCTATTTGTCTTTTTAGGATTTAGTATAGGTTAGCGATTTGTCTGTCAGGCTACGAGTTTTAGGGACTTTAGATTAGGCATCTTTCATTTTTTTTATAATAAATAATGTAAGGTCTAAAAATAAAAAAATAAAAAAGAAAAAAAGAAAAAAGTAATAAAATAAAAATAATTATAAATGTACAGCTGGCCGCTCTCCCGCGAGGGCCACAGCGTTGTCAACGCTGGCCAAGATATTGACTCTGAAACACTAGTAGAGAGATGCGTTCGAAGCATCCACAGCCAGTAAGAGAGAGTCGTACAGAAAGAGTTTGGGGGGGAGGAAGGGGGTTTGAGGAGAGTGGGGGGATACCTATGCACGAGAGGTGAGGGATGACGTCTGAAACAGATGAGTGGAAGGCTGGAAACTATATATAATAATAATCTACAATACCTGGTAACAAATCATATATATTCTAATACCTTTATTGTCAAGTTATTACCGCTGTGAAAAGTGGCACAGTTAATGCTTGGAAACCATAAAGCATAATGCTACTGAATATAGCAAATGTGAATCCTTAATACTGCATGCGGTAATTGCTGACACCCCTAGCACACACCTCCGTATCCTCCTTATCAAGCGTTTCCTAACACCCGACAACAAACACTGCATTTAGGGATGCTGTATCACTCTTTTACCTTACTATTTTTTCTACATTCTGATTAATGATACTAAACGCTAAATGCTATAGTCAGATTTTGCTATGTAAAAATTTACATAGTACGAGATAGGCAAAGAGGCACGGACACGATGGCAACAGATGGTTGTTTGTAAAAATGAAATTATGGGCGTCTTGACCAATGAGGCTTTAACCCGCCCCGTCCCGACGACGTATGGGTACGTCACCACGATTTGCATTTGCCAATCCCGGCGACGTACCAGTACGTCGTGCAATTGCAATGTGCATAATTTCGACAATTTTCAAAATTCGCGCTTGATTCACGGTACGTACCCTCGCCTGACCTTCCCCTACCTGCCACCAGGCGGGGACACTCGGCGACCCCGCGTGACCCACGCTAGCCCGCCACTCGTCCACTCACCTGGTAGCCATGGTCCTGCTCAGACATGGCTAAGAGAGGTCTCTCAGAGAGCGAAATTCAAGTCGCCCTGGACACCTTTACCGGCGACAGTGATTCCCCACTGGATGACGAGGAGATGGACAAGGATTATGTGCAGCCAGATGAGGAAGAAACCACCAGCAGTGATGAGGAAGTTCTGTCACCAAGGAAGCGGCAGTATGTGACTTACCATGCTGCTAGAGAGGGGCAGGAGGCAAAGAAGGCACGTGGTATGTCATATCCCTATCCCCAGCGTGCCTTGGAAGCAGAATTCGAGGTCGAGGACGAGGACGGAGACGTGGGACGTGCTGCCACGTGGTATGGGCGGGAGGTGATTACGCATCGTGGCCCAGAGCGCACACCACGTCGTCTAAGCAGGTATGGGCCTAGCATTCTGTTTGGGGCGGTAGGAAGTGAAGTGGAGGGAGTGGGGAGTGAAATGGACATTCCTGGGATTAGGGAAAGTGAGAGTGAGGTGGGTGAGTCATTGCTCTCCCTACGCAGTGTGAGGCGGCAGAGTGGATCACGTGGGCCAGTGCAGGTGCGTTCCTTATCACGTGGGGTTGTGAGGGAGGGGGAAGGTGGGGAAGAACCACTCCAAAGCACGTCTTATGCTCCCCAATATCCCCTAACACGTGGTCGAGCAAGGTTGTGTGAGAGAGCACGTGGTGTGGTAGCGGAGGGGGAAGGTGGGGAGGAACCACTCCCCAGCACGTCTTCTGCTCCCCAATATTCAACTATTTCATCCCCACAGCCCCCTAATGTTCCGCAAGGCCGTAAGGGTAAGGGAAAGGGAAAGGGTAAAGGCAGAGGGAAGAGGAGTGACAGTGGGGAAGCCCTCTGTACTCCTTGTCCCCAACCTCCCCAACTAGGATCTCCTCCCCACCCAGACGAAGGCGGTGATGGGGACGAGGGATTTGTGTCGTGGGACTGGGAGGATGGGAGTGATTTTTCTCCCCTCATTCACCCCTTCACTGAGCAGGGGCGATCTGGCTGCATTGCACCAGGTATTCACTGTAATTCAAGCAGGTTGGATTTTTTCCACCTGTTTTTCAGTGAGGCATTCGTAGATCAGATCGTGTTTCAAACAAACCTGTTTGCAAGCGGCCAGCGGCTAGAAAGTGAAAGATTGGGAACAAGGAGTAGGCATTCTATGATCTATGATTACCCTGTCTCCATTCCAGAAATGTTCTTATTTTTTGCCCTTGTCCTTTTGATGGGTATAATAAGAAAAAATAGAATTCCTGCTTACTGGACTACGGACCCTGTTATGTTTACCCCCATATTTGGTCAAGTGATGAGCCGTAATCGGTTTCAACAAATTCTAAGTCGCCTCCATTTTTATGATGCTAATGACCCTGCAAATGCAAACAACACGGACAAAATGAGGCGAATTAGGCTGGTCTTTGATCACCTCAGGCAAACCTTTCGATCCTCATTCTATCCCTATAGAGATCTCGTCATAGACGAGAGTCTCGTGTTGTGGAGAGGCAATATTTCATTCAGACAGTATATACCCAGCAAAAGGCACCGTTTTGGGTTCAAGATCTTTGTTATGTGTGACTGTAGGACTGGATACGTGCAAGACATAGTCTTGTACACCGGTGCACAGACAGACATAATAGAAGATCGAAGTATAGGACTTTCGGGAGCAGTGGTAAAGACGATGATACAAGACTACCTTCATCGTGGTCACGTTCTCTATCTCGACAACTGGTACACTAGCCCTCTTCTCGCTCGTTATCTTCACAGACATGAAACGGGAGTCTGTGGAACCGTAAAGGTGAACCGGCGTCACATGGTCAAGGTAGGGCGGAAACTTGCAAGGAGTGAGGTTGTCTTCTTCAAAGCAAACAACATCCTTGCAACAATGTGGAACCACAACAGAGAAGTAAGCCTCTTGTCCACGGTTCACCGCCCCTTGATGCACCGTACTGATTCTGTTGATTACCATAGCGAGAGCAGGCGTCGTGTTTGGAAACCTGAATGTGTCATGGACTATAATATAAACATGCGCCTCGTGGACCAGTCAGACTCCATGATATCGACGGTAGAGTGTGCCAGGACCACGATGAAGTGGTATAAAAAACTGTTCTTTCACTTGCTAGATATCACTGCTCTGAATTGCCACCACCTTCACGCCATGACCACAGGAGTTCAGGAAACCTTTGAAGGGTTTGTGAGGGAGCTTACACGAGAAATCTTTGCAAAGTATGCTGTTGAAAGGCCCCAACAGCGCCCCCGCACTGCCCATATTACCCACACTCCCCAGAGAATATCCGCCCGCCATTTCCCCACTCCTATCCCGCCCCAGCCCAACAGACCTAGGCCCCAGCGCAGGTGTCACGTGTGCAGTCATTCCCAGGTGAGACTCACGACACAGAGGAAGGACACCCGCTATGAGTGCGTGCAGTGTGACGTGGGTCTGTGTATTCACCCATGTTTTAGTGAATATTACACGTTGCTGCAATTTTAGCATGGTGTGAATGCGAAAGGACGCTGAAAATATGAGGTAAATGCGACAGACAGACGCTCTTTGAAAATATCAGTCATGTGGATCGCCAAATATTAGTATAAAGTGCCTACGGGTAGAACATAAGTGAAAACATTGGGTGTAAGTATATAAATCTGCCCTAAGTTGAAACTTACATAGAGAGGGTTGTTTGATTCGATATTCTGTCGCTCAGTGCAATAAATACGGCCCCTTATTTTATATTTCTTATTATGTGACATTATTACGGGTATAATATAAGTTCAAATTATTGTATATGATGATGTATATTCTAAGTCAAATATTCATAGCGTGTCTATAAAGATAAGATTTCCTGACGCTTAGTCGAATGAATAAGGCACGTATTAGTCAAAATAAAAGTCAGCAAGTGATAAAGTGAATAATTAGTATATAAGTGTGTGAGTGAATTAGTATATAAGTGTGTGAGTATTATGTATGACGAAACATTCCTTGCGAGGGTATTTTCAGGCTATATTCTCACGCTCACTTGAAGAAATAATGGCAGTAAGTATGTACAGTGCATTCTAGGGGTGTAAACGTGTGTAATGTAAGTGGGAAAATATATTTTGAGTGAATAAATAAAGTAGATGATGAAACACGAGTGTCTGAGATCGTGGTTGCTACGTGAATAGGCGCTAGCATATCGCTAAATGCCCTCGTAATGAATGATAATAATTGAAAACCTTCACAGTGGTGGAGGAAAGGTTCTATGTAAATGGGAAAATAATTGGAAAGTGATAAAACAATTTGGTATGTTGAAATACGAGTCATAGCGAGTGCGCTTACTAAGCTGATGTGCGCTAAACTTATGCTGCATGTCATCATAATGAATGAAAACGTCTGAAAACACTTACAAACAGTTGTAATTGGTAAATTGTCATTGAAACAGAAGTATACAAGTAGAAAAAATGATAGGTTGACTCATACCAGAAACTTAGCATATAGCATGTTACGACTCGGACCAAACTCGCTATGCTCGCGCGATGGTACAATGCTTATTTTTCCTATATATGTGTCTGAAATCCATTATATTGTTACTGTTATTGTTTATTAGTTCAAATTCAATAAATGTAGAGGTGTTGTGTGTTGTTTGCCCCATTATTACTTACTATAGAAAACGTAAACGCATATCCAGCCCATTACAGAATACGATACCTGTGGGGGGAAACCGCACCTGTAGAGACCACTTATAGACCGCAGAGACCACTTTTTTCAGGATTTTCCATCGTTTCTCGACCTAAGCGGAAGTTTTAGAAGAAAAAAAATTTTTCCAAAAAGGCTCGGGACTGGGGGATGTCATAGGTGCGGAAAGGCTCGGGACGTGACGGGTTAAACAATTTGTGATCTCTCTCTCTCTCTCTCTCTCTCTCTCTTGCTCTCGCTCTCTCTCTTGCTCTCGCTCTTGCTCTCGCTCTCTCTCTCTCTCTCTCTCTCTCTCTCTCTCTATAGATAGATAGATAGATAGATATATATATAGATAGATAGATAGATAGATATATCTATATCTATATATATATATATCTATATAGATCTATATATATATCTATATCTATATCTATATAGATTTATATATATATATATATATATATATATATATATATATATATATATATATATATATATATATATATTATTTAATCTGCTATCATGTGAAGGTCAATGGGAGCCCTGATAACTCCACGATGCGATGACGCAACGATGCGATTTTAAACTGCTTGTTACGTAACGCTAGATATGGGCGATGTTGATATATGCCAGTGGTGTTAGCAGCTGCCACATTCCGGATGAAGTTACTTACATTTGTTACATGTGATTAATAAACGGCATTCTGATTCATTATTTTCAGGCAGTTTTTGTCTGTATTTTACAGCGTCCATTGCTTGGAAACGACAATAAAATAAAATACGATTAAAGTCTACAATTATGAATCTTGATCGGTT
The DNA here is from genome assembly GCF_032717465.1 of Coenobita brevimanus. Lineage (NCBI taxonomy): Eukaryota > Metazoa > Arthropoda > Malacostraca > Decapoda > Coenobitidae > Coenobita > Coenobita brevimanus. The sequence continues at coordinate 33,369,993 of NC_137019.1, forward strand.
GTCTTTGTTTTGCAGTAAAAAATTTAAAGTTGATCTTTTTACTTTTCATGATGGCAAAAGTAACACCGAAAAAAAAAAAATTCTTTTAATAAATATTACACTTTTCTGTCGCCTCAACAATCGTCATATCTCGCCTCTCGTGTACAGGCACCCACCTACCCACCTCAAACCCGCTCCCTCCCTCAGTCCTGTGAATGCTTCGATCAGAGCTCACTACTAATGATTCGCGGTTACGATCTCGGCCAGCGTTGACAACACTAAGGTGGCCCTCGCGGGAGTGCGGCCAACTGTACATGTGTATGTGTGTATGAAAGTGTCTGTCTTTACAGTATGCATGGATATGTTTGAATGTATGTATGTGTATACTGTATATATGTTTGTATATATATGTATATATGTGTCTATATATACAGGGTGTAACAGAACGTTATGTCATAACTTCCCAGGGTGAATAATTGGGTTAATACAAATATGAAATGTTATATGACTATTTGTGTTATTTTCAATAGTAACAAAGTTATGGCACTGGAAGGTAGACTACAGGTAAAACAGGTAGAGGAAAACACACACGTAACACAAAGCTTTATTGTAACACACGGGTATGGGTTTTAGTCTTATGGAAGAGTTAGTTAAGTAGGTGTTCAAAGTGGCCATCATCTTCTTGCATACACATCTCAACACGGTGCAACATCGACCTTGTAACAATGTGGAGAACAGCAGGGTCATTCACACGTGTCGTTGCATCAAATATCCGACGTACTAGATCATCTCGTGTGTCTACTGGACGTTCATACACCAGCTCCTTCATGTACCCCCATACGTGGAAGTCTAAAGGGATGAGGTCTGGGGAACGTGGTGGCCAACTCACTGGGCCACCACGGCCAATCCATCGGCCAGGAAAGTGTTGGTCTAGGTAATTTCTCACGATTAATGCGTAATGTACGGGTGCTCCATCATGCTGGAAGTACATCTGTGCTCGTGTTTGTAGTGGAACATCCTCAAGAAGGGCTGGCAACTCATGTTCCACAAACTGTGCGTAAACTCGTCCTGTCAGACGCTCCTGCATGATGAATGGTCCAATTAACTGGTTTCCAATGACACCACACCACACATTCACAGAAAAATGGCGTTGGTGATTACGTTGGACTATTGGGTGCGGATTATCATGCGCCCAAACATGAGAGTTCCTTGTATTATGAACTCCCTCACGGGTGAACTGCCCCTCATCAGTAAATAAAATGTAGGGGCACTGTTGATGGTGTGCAACAAACCACCGACAATACTCTAGTCGCCTATCCATGTCTGCATGTTCCAGGTGTTGTACACGTTGAATATGATATGGATACAGTTCCCCATTGTGCAGTGTTCGCCAAACAGTCATATGCGATGTGTGTAGACGGGCAGCAAGTCGTCGGGTACTGGTTCGTGGATCACGCTCTATCATTCGCATAATATGCCTCCTCTGTGCCCGATTTCTTTGTCGGGGACGTCACAAATCTCCCCGCACCAGGAACCAATCCAGATTCTCGCAACATTTGATGGACGTTATTAAACACTCGTCGATCAGGAGTTCGTCGTCCTGGAAACCGGCTGCAACCGCATTCCCATCACAGAACCCATAAACATAGCGCATATCTGTGTATTCCACGTTCGTAAACAAAAATGGCATCTCCAAGACTACTGTCAGTCAAGTTGAACCAGTTCCTGACTGTGACCTCACTCTGTGGTACTGAGATGATGTAGTTCATTACTAAAGCTTCATGATTCGTATTGATGTGCTCAGTGATTCGAATACATGGTTCAAACAGTCAGTGAAACACAGTTTTCCCACAAACTGTGTTATACCTTGGTGCTATTTACAAATGTGGTTTACTGTACCTTCCTTACTTGTAAGCCACATTCCAGTGCCATAACTTTATTACTATTGAAAATAGCACAAATTGTCATATAACATATCATACTTGTATTAACCCAATAATTATTCACCCTGTGAAGTTATGACATAACTTTCTGTTACACCCTGTATATACATATATATATTTGCCTTAATCGCCAGGAGCTTATGCATAAAAAAAAAAAAAAAAAAATCACATTCATCTGATATTACTATTCGTCAGCCATGTTATCTCCCGTCCCCTTTTGAGCAACAGCTACATTCGCCCAGTATTATTACGTGCCCAACACTGTCGTTGGAAGAAACCTCTTCATTATGTTTGTGTAATTCCTCCTGGTTTTGTTCAATTCTACATTTCCCCAACGTTCCTTCTTTCATTACTTAACGCTCCTTCTTTTTCCTCTGTTTCTTTTCTCTCCATTTTTCCCTTGCTTCATGCTATTTGTCTTCATTTTCCCTCGCCATTCATTTACTAAATATGAGACAAATATATTTCCTCACAGTAGACAAAAGGAGAGGTGAGAGGATAGATGAATCAGAATCAGTGGCATGTGGTGCCAAATAAAAGGAGGGGAGAAAGAAGTGAGAGGGAGTGACAACAAACTTCAGCGCCATCTGTTGTCTGTTATCCGTACCAAAATTAATGCTCCAGCACCCATTGATCTCCCACATCGACAGCTCGCGCGCTGTTCAGTTAGAACTCATTAACTCTTAATTTAATCAAATCTTTGACTGAGGAATGTCTTTGGATTAACGGGGGACTGCTGGAATTTTCACTTATGAGCGCAGGTTTACCTGCGGGGGTCTCCTTCATAATTCGCCCATAAGACAATCAGTAATCGTAGCTCTGTAATGGTTAAGTTACATGTTCGTACAGCAATTTTTGCTTAGAATTCCCCATCAGGCATATCCTAATGATATGCCCTTTACCCTGGGGAACCCTGTATAATATCTATCTATCTCTATCTATCTATTGCCAGACGCCTCAATCCCGTTTGGGGTGGCCACAAACAAATCGCCTCCAAGTCGCCCTGTCCCCCGCCATTTCACTGCCCTGCTCCCAACTCACACCCCCCTCTCTCATATACCTCTCCACCCCATCCCTCCATCTCATCCTCGGTCTCCCCCTCCCTCTTCCACCCTCCACCTCACTCACATACACTCTCTTCGTCAATCTTTCACCCTCCATCCTCTCCACATGGCCAAACCACCTCAGTGTGTTCCTCACAACGCTTCCTATCACATCCACATCCACACCACAACGCTCCTTTATATCCTCATTCGTCAGCCTGTCTCTCCACGTGACTCCACAGGCTCCTCTTAAATAACTCATTTCCACTGCTCTCACTCTTGACTTCTGTCCTTCCAACAATGTCCAAGCTTCACTTCCGTACGTTAGAGTTGGTATCACAATACTGTCATGTAGTAACTTTTTTACTTCCATGCTCACTTCCCTGTTTCTTATCACTGCTTTTAAGGAACCAGCAACCTTTCTTCCCTGCTGTACCCTTTCAAGCACTTCACCCTCCAAACCTCCATCCTTACTCATCACACTACCCAAATACTTAAACGTACTCACATTTTCCAATTCCTCACCATCCAACCTCGCTGTACATTCACTGACTTCACCTCTCTCAAAGACCATCACTTTACTCTTCCCTACATTCACCTTTAGGTTCCGTTTCTTACACACTCTCTCAAACTCATCCACCAAGCCTTGCAGCTCCCCTTCGTCTTCACTCAACAACACAGTATCATCTGCAAACAACAGTACAGGGAGTTTCCAAACACTATCCTCTCTCACCAGGGCCACTCCAACATCCACTACCCTACCTTGTACCTCTTTTATTACCCCATCCATGTACAGATTGAACAACCATGGAGACATGACACATCCCTGTTTCAAACCAACTTTCACAGAGAAAAATTCACTTAGTTCACCATCCACACGCACTGCAGCCTTCGCACCATCGTACATACTCTTCACAGCATTCAACAACTTCCCATTTACTCCTGGGGTAGGGGGGTTTTCAAGAATACTCCCCCAGTATCCCTGCTTGTCGTAAAAGGCGACTAAAAGGGTTGGCGGAGGGTTAGTGCCCCTCCCCGGAAAACAACTAACTAAAAAAACAAACAAGAAGCCTGTATAATATACTGCCATATAATTCTATTCAGCCTAAGTGAGAATCTCCATACTCACGGGGCTACGTATAGCCTTCTTTAAGCCCACCACTGCACGTGGCTTCTTTGGTGAACTGCACTATGATGGGTTCCTGGTTACAATACCATTTCAACCTCTCATCATTTTGATAAGACCGCATTTTCATTTCCCATACTCATACCAAATGAATAACTGCCTGACAAATAATGATCACAGTCCTGTGAACTAACCGATTACATTAATAATGACACCATAACATATTGCTCAGCACTTACAAAATGTAACCTCCTTTCTCTACTCCTCCACACACACTTCTCCTCTTATCCTCCAGTCCCTCCTACTTCCTGCTACTACACCACGTCAAAGCTTCATACTTACACATATACCAAATATACTTCTTCCAGTCACTACATCACTACAGGACAAACTGTTACACTGCATATAATAAAAGCTGCCGTACCTGTGTGTGTGTGTGTGTGTGTGTGTGTGTGTGTGTGTGTAAACTAGTTAGTCATCGAGCTGTACACGGGGATTAAGGCGGTAGGTGGGCTGGGCGAGTGGGTGGGTAAGCGGGGTTGGGTGGGATCTGTTGGCAGGGTGGGTGGCTGGTTGAGTGGGTGGGTTGCATTGTGGATGAGTAAGTGGAGTGAGCGGCGTGAGTGGATAGTGGGGCAGTGTGAATGGGGTCGGTTTGTGGTGGGTGGACAATGTTGCAATGGTTGTGGGGATAGGTAGGTTTGGCCAGGTTGGGTGGCATGCTGGGTTGGGTTGATGGGACTGTTTGGGTGGATGAGCTGGACAAGGTAGATTTGGTGGAACGCGTTGGTTTAATGGTCATGGTGGATGACTAGGGTGTGTAGTCAGGGTGGGTGGTCAGTGTGCGTGGTCGGGGTAAGATGGATGACGTGGGTAGGGTGGATGTGGCGGGTAGGTGGAATAGGGTGGGGTGGGGCGGCGAAGGGAAGGTTGGGTGGTGTGTTGTAAGTGGCTGGGTGCGGATGAGTGAGTGGGTTGATGGATCAGGTGGGTGTGTAGGCTTGGGATGGTGGTTGTACTTGGTGACTGGGTGGATGATAAATGGCTTCCCAGAGGTTAAGGCAAGGTATGGACTTATTTTTCTTGTGGTATAAAAATCTGAAGATATTTCTAGAATGTATTGAAATTTACCTTGAGGCAATGCTCGCTGATATTTCACTAATTCAACAAAATCTTCTGCGCTTAGTGAGACTGGAATGCTAAGTTATTTAGTTCCAGTTTTCTTTTCCCTTTGCCACTGTTATGTCAGCACTCATTCCTTTAATGTCATTCCATGTTGTCACCACCTAAATAGTTGACCCAGCTTTATTGCAGCATCACGTGATGAAATGTGGCATTGCCTCACTAAAAATAATACTTATTCCATGTCTGGATAATATACGAACACAGTTCTTTATCACGAACATCTTCCGTTCAAACTAGGCCCTCAACTAAATCCTTGTCTTCTACTCATGCAGCAGTAGTACTGCTCTCGCCTCACCTTCTAGTCAATCATAATCCCTCACAACCTTATGTGAGTACTTGCTCTGAAGGACCATATCAGAAGGTCAAAGAATGAAAGCGTTGAATGACAGCATATAGAAGGTCCATTAACCCAACCCGTCCCAACCGATTTTTCACCACTGACTCCCCCCAGTCCCGACCAATTTCGGGAAAAAAAAAAAAATTGTTGCCTCAAACCTCCGCTTTTGGTGAGAAACATCGAAAATTCATAGAGAAATCGCTCACCTGAGGTTTAAAATGCTCGATACAGATAGCAGTACTCCTTACTCTACTGGGTTTTCTATCAGGCTGGCTCCAAAGAAAACGAGTTCTATAGGAGGGTAACTATTCCACACCCTCATAAATGGTACAGTAACCTCTCAAATAACGCGAGGGGGTTAAGTTCCTGGAGAGGTCGTGTTAGTTTAAAATGCGTTTTTTAAACACAATTTTCCCATAAGAAACAATGGTATTATTAGGGGTTATATTCCTGGACTCTGGGAAAGTCTGCCCATTTGGGGAGTTATGCTACTCTAAACTTAAAAGCAACAATATTAATTTGAAGAAAAACCCACAAAAAAACAAAAACAGTATATTTGGGGAGAAATAAACAACATTTGAGCCCTAGTTGGGCTGAGAGCATTGTTTACTTCTCCCCAAATACATACTGTTTTTGTTTTTTACGTGGATCTTCTTTCAATTCTGCTTCATTCACGGCATTGTGAAAGTTTCTCAACATTATTTATGCATTAGTAGGTCATAAAAGCACTACAGTAAAAGCAACATTATCATTACAGTAAGTAGGTCACAAACAATAACAACACACAGCCTCACTTCATCTATGCATCACTTGTCGTCTGCTGCTGTCCCTCCTCACCTCGCTAACTCACCTCCCGCCGCTCCCCATCCTAAAAAAATTTGTTGTCCCTCCTCTCTCTGCTGTCTTTCCTCATCCTCTGACTTCCGTGCTACTGGTGATGAAGATAATTCCCTTAGGTTTTCTGTTTTCTTCATAAAGAACTGCTCTATCTTGGTCTGAGTGGTTTTCTTCTTTCTGTTCTGCAGCATCAAGTTGTAACAATTTAGATCTGCCATCACTTTCCTGGCTAAATTTTGTCCAAAATGAGCCAAATTGCTCAGAATGGGGCCAAACTTCATTTTCGAATATTATAGTTAGAATAAATCCAGTTTAAGCAACAGACAAATAAAAAATTGTATTTATGCATAAACTGCCACACACGGTCTATCAGCTTGAGACTGTCCAAGGCGCGCACAGCTAATTTGAAACCATCACATATGTGTAATGTCGCGTTAAATCGAGAAAACCTTGTTAGTTAAACATATCTCCTTAAATATTTGCTGTGTTAAATCGAAAACGCGTTTTGTAAACTCGTGTTAGTTGAGAGGTTACTGTATTTATTTATTCATTTGATATGAATTTATAAGCAGTACGAGAGTATATTGGTTTTCACACAGTAATATAGGCAATATTAGCATTGTTTCACTCACTAAACACATCAGCATACCTGACCTTTTTTGGCGACATTACCTGATCATTTCTGACTGTTTCTTCCTTTAATGCTACGTAAATTTTGTCCTCCACATTGTCATCGATTGGGGAATCACTCTGGCCCTGAATTTTGTACCATAGCATGACATGTCTTTACTCTGGTAACAGGTGAATTGCCGAGACAATGGCGTGCGAGGGGGGGGGGAGGTCATGAGGGGTAAGACATTGTCCCTACCTGGCATCTTGTAGAGGATGGTGTCCCGTGTATACGTACCAAAAATCATGCACGATAATTGAAAATTGTGCAAATTAGGGACCTTGCAATTGATTCGCGTTTATATACATCAACGGGACTGACAGTGACAAAACGTGTGGATGTATATATACGTCAACAGGACGCAGCGGGTTAATGACCAAGAATTCATACTGTTTGAATTGTTAATTAATCTCACTTGCTTTTCGTCCGCAAATTTAGGATCAGTTTTATTATACTGTATAGGCTAAATTATAACTTTCTTTGAATGTATATAATAATATATTATACAGTGCCCAAGACAATGTAAATTTGTGAGAAAAGCAAGACATGCGAGTACAGTGTAGACTATACTGTAAGGAAATAATGCTAATCATCCTGTAGGATGTTCTTGGGGTAATGTCCGCATAATGTAGTCACCAAATGGAGCCCCAAAGATACTGAAATTGTGTATATAGTTAATAGATATTTTCAGTCTATAATATCCAGAGAGAGAGAGAGAGAGAGAGAGAGAGAGAGAGGTGGGAGGAAAGAATATGGGAATGAAGTAACGCAGTTATGGGATGGGTTGCGGAGAAATGAAAGCAAAATTTCGTATTACACTGGGGAAAACATCAAGGATGTGGAAGTAATACTGTATAGGTACAGATTAAAGTAAATAACATAAGCTAGGTAAATTACTGTAATGGTGACTGCCCTTGATAAAGGAGGAAAAAAAAAAAAGTTGTATCGATCTGAAACACAGATCAAAAGTGTAAATGTATAATGGACATTTAACCCAGTTCTCTTTGGTGGCTCAACTTAATAAGGAAACAAGATGCGTCTGTTCAGTGCTGTATCCTCTGGCCTTTGCCCAAAGCAGATAATCATGTTAACTTAATGATCATCACAGTTAAATCACTTACACAGCACTGGATAACAGTGTTGCCATATCTGGATAATAATGTTGCCATATAAGTATGATATAAAGTTTCAGTTATAAATCGACCTTGACCAAGTAGTATTGGTGGGGATGGTGAGAGTATGATGGTTCTGCGATTATCTACAGAACAGTATGATATACAAGCTGAAATAAAACAGAAAAGATATTATCATTATATGAGTGTGTTGTGGTTGGTAGGGGCACCCATCATCCACTCAATCAGTGTAGTGGTACTCTATTTCGGGTAACTGTTCATTGGATGACAAGCCAAATGATTTCCTTTTAACCAGAATATCACTTTATACGCTGGGTGGTAACCTGGTAACCTTATAACCAACCAACACGTGTTCCCTACGTGCCCACAAATGGGTTGGTGTAGGATTAGTGCCCCTCCCCGGAAAACAACTAGCGAAAAACACAAACAAGAAGTCTTGGATCAGGACGGACCAACAGGGGACGACCAAGGACCAGACAAGGACATGGTACGCATTGCGACATGGAATGTAAGGGGCATGAATAATGAGGTGACAGAGAGATTGTTCAGGTGCTTGAGGATGCAATAATGGACATAATTATTTGGTTTAACCGAGACTGGGGAGCTAAGAGTGTGAGAATGGGAGTATGGATGAAAGGGCAAAAGAGGGTGTATGTAATGTTGTTTGGAAGAGATGGAAGGAGAATATAAGAGAATATGGATCAATTGGTTGAAGGATAGTGTGGGTATGATGGAAAGTGATAATGCAGGCGTGGGCAATTGTGTGTATATATGCACCAACCGCAAGATCGTGCAGCAGAGTGAAAGAAGTGTTCTTGGCAAATGTGGAAGAGTGCATGGAAAAGACTGAGAGGAATGAAAGAGTGTTTGTGATGGGAGATATGAATGGAAAAAGTAGGCAATGTGAAGGTGGATGGAGTAGTCGGTGAGTGGGGTGTGCCTGCAGAGGTGGATGCGAGTGGCACTGCGTTAGTGGAAATTTGTGAGGGGAGGGGGTTGGTGATAGCCAATACCCTGTTTAGGCACAAAATAATCCACAGGTATATGTGGCGAGTGGTGAGAAGAGTGAGTGGTGATCTGAATGAATGAAAGGCCAATGACTGATTATGTATGAGTGTGGATGGCAGAATGAGAAGGTATGCAGTGGATACAAGAGCATACAAATGTTGGGGGAGTGGACTTTCTGACCACTTGATGGTGGTGAGAGTCAAGGTTCAAGTTCAGTGGAGGAACAGAACGAGGGAAGGACAGAAGCAGTTCATACAAGGAAGGTAGAAAGGTTGCAAGAGGATGGGAAGAAGGCAGAATATAAGACAGAAGTGGAGGGGCGATTGGATAATATGATTTGGAGCAGATGGAGGAGGTGGAAGGTGTGTGCAAGATATTCAAAGAAGAAATCTGTGCAGCATGTGATATACTGTGTGGGGTGAAGAAAAGACGAAAAGGGGTGCAAGGAACCGCATGGTGGAGTGAAGAGGTGAGGCAAGCTGTGGAGCAAAAGAAGAAAGCATATAGTGAGTGGATGGGAAGCAGAGGCATGGGAGACGGAAGAGAGAGTTAACTGTAGAGAGGAAGAGAGAGGTGAAAAGACTAGTAAGAGGGAGTAAGGCGAGAGTGGATGAGGAATGGAAAGGATTTGAGTGCCATGTGGATGGTGGATGGAATGTACAAAAGTATTCTGGAAGGATGTAAAGAGAGTTAGACAGGGTGATAAAGAAGTTACTAGGGGAAAGAAAGATATAACTAGTAGACTGATAGTGGAGAAGAAACAGCAAGCAGCTGATAAGAACACTTTATGGAAACGTCACACATAAAGAATGAAAGTAATGCGAGAATAAGTGGCTGGGAAATGGCTGGGAGAGGGAGGGATGTGAAGAGAGGAAGAAGTCAGTAGGATGGAAGTTGTGGAAGTAATGAAGAAAGTCAAATTGGAGAAAGCCTTAGGAATTGATGGTGTGGTGAAATGTTGAAGCAGGAGAAGAGACAGTAGTAGAATGGACGTGGAAGTTGTGCAGATGGGTCTGGGAGGAAAACAGGGTCCTGGAGAATTGGAAGACATGTATAATTACTCCCATGTAGAAAGGAAAAAGGGAGAAAGAAGTGTGTGGTAATCATAGGGACCATTGTCTTAGTGTAACAGACAAAGTAGATGTTAGGATACTTACTGGCAGAGTTAAGGAAATAACATAGGAATTGGTTGGAGAAGAACAGGGAGGTTTTAGGAAAGGAAGAAGTTGTGTAGATCAGATATACATCCTTGGGTCTTTAGTGGAAAAGTTTCAAGAGAAAGGAAAGAAGCTGTATGCAGCCTTCAATGATTATGAGAAAGCATATGGCAGAGTGGATAGCAAAGGAATGTGGAAAATACTAAGAATATGTGGAGTAAATGGGAATTTCTTGAATGCCGGGAAGAGCATGTATGAGGGTGCCAAGGCAGCAGTGCGTGTGGATAGTGAATTGAGTGAATTTTTCTATCCGAATTTTGGATTGAAACAGGGATGTGTCGCGTCTCCATGGTTGTTCGATCTGTATATGGATGGGGTTATAAAAGAGATACATGGTAGAGCAGTGGATATAGTTTTTTTCCTCTCTCTCTCTTGGAAGGAACGCTTTGTGGGCTCTTAGCGTTTGGTTCCTTCTTTCTTGCACCAAAAAAAAAAAAAAAAAAAAAAAACAGCATTTGGAAATTTGCTGTATTGTAGTTTGCAGATGATACTGTATTGTTATGTGAAAACGAAGGGGAACTGCTAGGCTTGGTGAATGAGTCTGGGAGAGTGTGCAAGAAACGGAACCTAAATGTGAATGTAGGGAAGAGTTCTTTGAAACAGTGATAAGAAATAAGGAAGTATACTATCTATCTATCTATATACATGAAAGTAAAAAAGTCGCTGCATGACAGTATGGTGATACCAACTCTGACGTATCGAAGGACACAAGTCAAGAAATAAAGCAGTGGAAATGAGTTATCTGAAAGGAGCATGTGGAGTTACATGGATAGACAGACTGACAAATAAGGAAGTGAAGGAGCGTTGTGGTGTTAATGAGGATGTGATATAAAGCGTTAGGAGAAATACACTGAGGAGGTTTAGCCATGCGGAGAGGATGGAGAGCGAGAGACTAACGAGGAGAGTGTATGCGAGTGAGGTGTAGGGGAAGAAAGGGGAGAGGTGGCCGAGGGTGAGATGGAGGGTTGGAGCAGAGAGGTGTGTGAGCTCGGGAACATGACAACATGGAGGCGATTTGTTTGTGGCCACCCTTTACTGGATTAAGGCGTCTGCCAATAGATAGATAGATGGACAGTGTGGCAGCAAAAAAGTATGGTGAATGAAAAATCGACGTTGACAATTGAACTCCCTCCCTCCTGATCCAGGAAAACGAATCATTTGAGAAGTTCGAGTAGCGGACTTGTGCAAATTTAACATTTTCCTCTTTCCAGCTAACAGGTTACTAAAGTATTCCCTCCATCTACATATCTTAGTTTTTCCTGCATTACCAGTGCTAGCTCGAGTCCCCTTTATTATTATTTAGTCATTTTCATTATTAACTACCCAAACCTTGAAACTTTAATTTTTGTCTACTATATAAGAAGAGGAAGGATGCAGGTCAAAGGGAAAAAAAAAAAAAAAAAAGAAAAGAAAAGAGAAAACCATCAGACAGAGAGCTCAATAATATCTGTACTATTATGATCATGTCAAACCATATTCCCACCTAAAATTTGGAGTTAGCAATGACACAGAAAAAAATTAAAAAGAAGAGAGGGAAAGCACAAAAACAATAGTAACACAAAGCATGCCCAGTCCAGAGGGCCAAAGTAATTTGCAAATCATTCAAAGCTTTCGGAATAATTCTCTCCAATTCGCAAGTTGAAATCTTCCTCACAATACATTTCTAGGGTCCGCATGAGTGGTTTCATTTACTTAAATGCTAATAATTTCTTCTTCATATCTTCAACAGAGTTTTCCGCTGCTTACCATACTCTACAACCTCCTTCATCCTCTCTCTCTCTCTCTCTCTCTCTCTCTCTCCGTTTGCTTCATTTACCATTCTTCTCTAAATATCCTCTGGGTAATTTTAGCGCTACATAATCTTTTATATATATATATATATATATATATATATATATATATATATATATATATATATATATATATATATATATGTGTGTGTGTGTGTGTGTGTGTGTGTGTGTGTGTGTGTGTGTGTAATGTAAGGGGAATGTAAGGGGAGCGAATGATGAGGTGAAAGAGAGAGAAATTGTCCAGGTGCTTGAGGGTGCGAAAGCGGATGTATGTGGAATAACTGAAACAAAATGGAGAAGAGAAAGTGTGAGAGAACGGGAGTATGGATGGGGTATATGTGCAGGAGTAGGTGAGAATGAGAGGGCAAAAGAAGGAGTATGTATAGTTGTGAGTAAAAGATGGAAGAAGAGCATAAGACGGTATGGATCAGTTGGGTCAAGGATTGTGTGGGTAAAGTTGAAAGTTAGAATACAAATGTGGGCGATTGTGTGTGTGTATGCGCCAACGCAAGATCGTCCTAGCAGAGTGAGAGAAGAGTTCTGGACAAATGTAGAAGTGTCCATGGAAAAGTTTGGAAGGAATGAGAGAGTGTTTTTGATCGGTGATATGAATGGTAAAGTTGGGAATATGAAGGTGGATGGAATAGTTGGTGAGTGGGGTGTGCCTGCTGAAATAGATGAGAATGGGAGTGCGTTAGTGGACATTTGTGCTGGCAGGGGGTTGGTGATAGCCAATACCCACTTCAGGCATAAAATGATCCACAGGTATACATGGTGAGTGATGAGAAGGGTGGGTAGTGAACTGAATGAAAGGAAGGCAATGATTGATTATGTGTGTGTGGATGAAAGGATGCGAAGATGTGTAATGGATGCAAGAGCCTATAGAGGTTGGGGGAGTGGACTTTCTGACCACTACTTGGTGGTGGCCAGAATTAGGATTCAAGTAAGATGGAAGAATAGAAGAAGGGAAAGACGAGAGGAAGGAGTAGTTGCAAGGAGAGTGGAAAGGTTACAAGAGGATGAGAAAAAGGCAGAGTATAAGAGAGAAGTGGAGGAACGATTGGGCAGATATGAATTGGAGCAGATGGGAGACGTGGAAGGTGTGTGTAGGATATTTACAGAAGAAATATGTGCAGCATGTGATGTGGTGTGTGGAACGAAGAGAAGACGGAGGGAGGGTGCAAGGAACAGCGTGGTGGACTGAAGAGGTGAGACAGGCTGTGGCACAGAAGAAGAAAGCATACAATGAATGGATGAGAAATAGGGGCGTGGAAGAAGTTGAGAGGCGGAAGAGAGAGTTATATGTAGAAAGAGAGAGGTGAAAAGATTAGTAAGAGAGAGTAAGAAGAGAGTGGATGAGGAATTTGGAAGGAATTTGAGTGTAAAGTGGAGGGACTGCAAGAAAATGTTCTGGAAAGAGGTGAAAAGAGTAAGACAGGGTGGAAGTGAAGTTAGCAGGGGAGTGAAAGATAAAAATGGTAGATTACTAGTGGAGAAGGGAGAAAAAGTGAGCAGATGGAGAGAACACTTTAAGGAATTGTTGAACATAGAGGATGGAAGTAATGCGAATATAAGTGGCTGGGGAATGGCTGGGAGAAGGAGGGAGGTGAGAAAACAGGAAGAAATCAGTAGGATAGAAGTTGTGGAAGCAATGAAGAAAGTTAAATCGGGGAAAGCCCCAGGAATTGATGGAGTGTGTGGTGAAATGCTGAAGCATGGGGCAGAGATAGTAGTAGAATGGATGTGGAAGATGTGCAGACTGGCCTGGGAGGAAGGTAGAGTCCTGGAGGATTGGAAGTCAGGTATAATTATTCCCTTGTACAAAGGAAAAGGGGAAAAAGAAGTGTGTGGTAATCATAGGGGCATTTGTCTTCTTAGTATAATAGGAAAAGTGTATGGTAGGATACTTATTGACAGAGTTAGAGAAAGAACAGAGAAATTAGTTGGAGAAGAACAGGGAGGATTTAGGAAGGGAAGAGGTTGTGTAGATCGGATATTCATTTTTAGATCTTTAGTGAAAATGTTTCTAGAGAAGGGAAAGAAGTTGTATGTGGCTTTCATGGATTTGGAGAGAGCATATGACAGGGTGGATAGACAAGGAATGTGGAAAGTGTTAAGAATATATGGAGTAGATGGGAAGTTGTTGAATGCTGTGAAGAGTATGTACAATGGTGCGAAGGCTGCAGTGCATGTGGATGGTGAACTAAGTGAACTTTTCTCTTTGAAAGTTGGGTTGAAACAAGGATGTGTCATGTCTCCATGGTTGTTCAATCTGTACATGGATCGGGTAATAAAAGAGGTACAAGGTAGGGTAGTGGATGTTGGAGTGGCCCTGGTGAGAGAGGATAGTGTTTGGAAACTCCCTGTACTGTTGTTTGCAGATGATACTGTGTTGTTGAGTGAAGACGAAGGGGAGATGCAAGGCTTGGTGGATGAGTTTGGGAGAGTGTGTAAGAAACGGAATCTAAAGGTGAATGTAGGGAAGAGTAAAGTGGTGGTCTTTGAGAGAGGTGAAGAGTGAATGTACAGCGAGGTTGGATGGTGAGGAATTGGAAAATGTGAGTACGTTTAAGTACTTGGGTAGTGTGATGAGTAAGGATGGTGGTTTGGAGAGTGAAGTGCTTGAAAGGGTACAGCAGGGAAGAAAGGTTGCTGGTTCTTTGAAAGCAGTGATAAGAAACAGGGAAGTGAGCATGGAAGTGAAAAAGTTACTACATGACAGTATTGTGATACCATCTCTAACGTATGGAAGTGAAGCTTGGACGTTGTTGGAAGGACACAAGGCAAGAGTGAGAGCAGTGGAAATGAGTTATTTAAGAGGAGCCTGTGGAGTCACATGGAGAGACAGGCTGACAAATGAGGATATAAAGGAGAGTTGTGGTGTGGATGTGGATGTGATAGGAAGCGTTATGAGGAACGCACTGTAGTGGTTTGGCCATGTGGAGAGGATAGAGGGTGAAAGACTGACGAAGAGAGTGTATGTGAGTGAGGTGGAGGGAGGAAGAGGGAGGGGGAGGCCGAGGATGAGATGGAGGGATAGGGTGAAGAGGTATATGAGAGAGGGGGGTGTGAGTTGGGAGCAGGGCAGTGAAATGGCGGGGGACAGGGCGACGTGTAGGCGATTTGTTTGTGGCCACCCCAAACGGGATTGAGGCGTCTGGCAATATATATATATATAGATATATATATATATATATATATATATATATATATATATATATATATATATATATATATATATATATATATATATATATATATATATTAACAACATTCTTAACCCCTTACTCAATCAAGTACAGTCTTTAAATTTTCTGCTTTTGATCTTTCTCCAATTTTGTACTTCCTCTGCTGCTTCAGTATCCCCCTCTTCGCCACAAAAGGAGAATGTCTCTGTCCGTATGAGGTTCGCTGCATGATCGGACCTTCTGTTCGGACAGCAGTTTATAGCCGGAATTAACCCTTACCCATGTTTGCCAAAAACGAATAATAATAATAATAATTAAAAAAGACTATAAGTAATGCAAAGACTTTGTACTGCCGCTCTCTGTGTGTGTGTGTGTGTGTGTGTGTGTGTGTGTGTGTGTGTGTGTGTGTGTGTGTGTGTGTGTGTGTGAGAGAGAGAGAGAGAGAGAGAGAGAGAGAGGGAGGGAGGGAGAGAGAGAGATTAACATAGGCGCAGTTTGTGAGACACAAAAGTGGTAATTACTTACCAGACTTGTGCATAACTTTTTCGTTTGAACAGTTCACATCACTAAGCATCAAGGCATGAAGTAGTTAGTGCAGGTAAAGAAATAAACTTAACGTTAACAGTGGATCAATGAATGTCAATACATAAGATGTGTGTGTGTGTGTGTGTGTGTGTGTGTGTGTGTGTGTGTGTGTGTGTGTGTGTGTGTGTGTGTGTGTGTGCATCAGGAAGGCGAAAAAAGTGAGGTGAATGAAGTAAATTAATGTTAATCTGACTTACAATATGAGTGATGCCTTTGTTTTCAAGGTGTAAGTGGGTGACACGAGAGAAGAATTGTTCTTTCTCTCTTCTCCTGTCCTTCTCGCCGTCTTCATTTTTCTCATCCTTCTCTTCTTCATTTTCCTTTTTACTCCTTATTTTAAGGCGCGATGACTCATCTTCAACATCAATTGCCTTTTCTTCTTGCTGTTTGGTGTTTTCTCCCTCAGTCTCTTCGTCCTCACTTTCCGTATGTTTATCGTCTGCCTTGCCTTTGCCGCCGCTGAAAGAAAAGACGAGCATTCTGTTTTTCGTATTTTCATTGATGGAAGTTCAGGAGTAATGGAAGGATGAAGTAAAATACATATCCTGATTTAATAAGAAGGGTTGATGGTTTTCCTTTGAGGTGGAGCAGAGATATTTGAAGGATTGAATGTTGAATGAATGGACTGTGACCCATTTCAATGGAAACTTGCCGGATAGGTTTTCCTACTTGGTTGCTTTTCTTTTCCTACCTGTGTTGAGAGGAAGAGATAAATGATGATGACGATGATGATGATGATGATGATGATGATGATTTTTACCTTCTTCAACCCGAAAACGTCATTTGTTCTACAGTTTTTTCTTGACGTTTCCAGATGATCTTATTCGGATTATGAGATCATCCAAGTAGGGAAGGAATTTATGTAAATTAGGGCTACTATAGTCGCGACTCAGAGGTTGTTATTATCGTGCACTGGCAACCTACCATTCAAAAGTGCGTCTGATTTCGTAAATATATTATACGAGACGCTTGTGATTCGTGTATAATATGTTCGTGTATACTTATATTCGTGTACAGTATATTCGTGCATAATAATATGATTCGTGTATAATATGATACGAAATCGAACGCACATTTTGAATGATAGGTTGCCACTGTGCGATAATGACAACCTCAGAGTCGTGCGCCGCGACTATATCCTTCACGTGGGAAAGACTCTCCTGCGCTGATAAAAGTCTGCTATAGACTGATTGATTTGATTAATTTATTTCGCCTGAAGGCGACAAACCTAGTACAGTGCCATGCAGCCATATGTGAGGTGAGTACAAGGGAACTCGTGTCACGCAGGACACGCTGTCGAGCTATAACAAATTAACATCCACCAAAGTGTGGATGATGCATGAGAATAACATCTAGGTTATCATCTTCCAACAAATGTTTACAACTATCCACTAATTTGAGTCCATGTGGTATGAAATCAGAGACAAGTGGACATTGCAGGCAATAATGGTCAAGGGTGTTGGCATTGGGTGCATCACACAGCTTACAGGAGGAGAAATGAGGTGTGTTGCCCGCCCCCAGCCATCTGCCACATAGGTCGGTAGCCCAGTCTGAGGTGGGCAAACACCACGTTATGTCGACGAACCATAAGACCACTGCGACGATATCTATGGGGACAAGAGAGAAAGTGGTCATAATGTTGGATGGACGCACTGTGAGCCCTCTCAGCATTTGTAAGGTGGAGCGTAGGGAAGCCAGCTGCTCTGTGTATTATCTGCTTGTAGCAAATGGGGGAGAAGTTAGTAGCATCCACAGTGGGCGGATCCAGGACACAGGCTGTCCGTGCAAGGAGGTCAGCGGTGTTGTTGGCTGTGAGACCAATGTGAGAGGGAATCCACAGAAAGTGCACCACCAGCGAACGATCGTGGGCAGTGGCCAATTGACGGAGTATCTGTGTAACAAGGTGTTGATATGCAGGCCTGGGAGAGGAGAGGGCATGGAGGGCCGGCTGTGAGTCACAGATATCAAGCCACTGTTGTTCGTCCGTATTAATAAAGTAACTGCATCCAGGAGTACATGTAGTTCGCAATACGTAGAGCTCGACGAGGTTGGCAGTCAACGGCCCAACCAGCCCCCTTGAGGTGGGTCCAGACTTGGGGAAAATACAACACAGCCAGTACTGCCATCCTCCTGCAGGAAGCCATAAGTGTAGATATGGTGGGCCAAAGGGAGGGAAGATGACAGCCTGGTGATGGTCTCCAAAGCTAGCTGTTTCTGAAGCTAAGGCAGGTCAGTCTTGGAGGCCAGAGTGTATGAGATATCAGGCACAGGGGTCTGCCAAGGTGGAATGCCATAGTTCACCTCCTCAGCAGGCACCAGTACGTTGATGTTTAGCCGTCGGACATGTGAATAAACAGTTTTAACTAGTGTGTGGCCACCACTGCGAAGCAGAGACCTTGGTGCAGTGGGATCAAGGGAAATCTGAATGATGTGTGAGTAGTGGGGAGAAAGGTGAGGATAATGCAGGCACTTAACACTAAAGTATGTAACCTCGGAGTATGTTCTCTTAACAAGTGGTGGAAGGCTGAGTTCAAGTTGCATGTTGACAATTCTGGTTGAGCCAGAGCAGCCCAGGATGAGTCTCATTACTGCGATTGGAACTTCTCAAGAGGTTGTAATGCTGTTCTGGAAAGTTGACAAAGAGCAGGGGTGAGATAATCAACAACTGATCGAATAAGTGCTATGTATATCGTTCGTGCGACAGGAATAGACACCCCAGCAGCATAATTAAGGAGCCATTTGAGAGGTTTTAGGTGCTGCTGTAGCTGGGTCAGCAGATCCTGAACAATCAGATGCATGAGTTGTTTTACAGGAATGGAGGGAGAAATCTGTACAGGTGCCCCCATATAAAGGTACTGCATACACAGAGGGATAACACATTCCCTGACAGAGAATACAGGCAGTGTTATTGCTGGACAGGAAGTGAAGATTCTACTCTTTTCTGGAGAGATAATGAGTCCGCATTTGGAAGCCGTCTTGTGAAACAAGTGAAGGATACGTTGCAGAACTGCTAGGGAATTTGGGTGAATGCAGATGTCATCAGCCTAGCAAGTAATTGTGGTTCCAGGGATGTCAGGAAGGAGGGTGAGTAGACGATGTATGAGGATATTATATAAAAAAGGACTAAGGACACCACCTTGTGGAGTACCAAGCTTGAAATCCTTAGCAGTGCTGTATGCACCCTTAAAAAGTACATGAGAGGACCTATTAGACAGGTAACCACGTAAAAATCGCAGGATGATGTCTCTGTTGGCTACATCAAATGCACTCTTTAAACCAATGAAGGCCACTACACTGGTGGGGGATAGGAGGGTGAATAGCTCCATGAGGCAGTGGTGTGTCCCTCGCTGTGGTAAAAAGCCATGCAGTCGAGGCGAGAGCTTGTCCTGCAGCCTCAACAAGAGTCTTGCGAGGAGGATGAATTCCAGTACTCTACTGAAGCAAGAGGTGAGGGAAACGGGTCAGAATTTATCAGTGCCAGGTTTAGGAATAGGCACGACTGTACTGCAGGTCCAGGTTTGTGGCATGTATCCCAGACAGATGCAATGGTTGAACAGCTGGAGAAGGGGATTACATGGAACTTTCAGGAGGACACGGAGGACAGAAAAGTGATGCCATTATCACCTAGAGCCGTTACCTTACCCCTGGCGAGGGCCCGTTGCAATTTATCGTCAGTTATAGCCACACCATCCTCATCGTCCGTCCTCAGTAAAGCAGCAGCGAGACGGAGTGCACAAAAGTTTTCCTGGGTGGAAAGCACGTCCTGTATGTGTGTGGGAAGGGTGCAAGCCCGTGACTGTGCAGACCAGGCATCTACAAGATCCTGAGTGTACTGTTGTGGACTGCGGTGGAGGACACTAGGGGGCTTCTTCTTGACAATGTTGTTGATAAGGCGTCACATGGAACCAACAGTCGTTTGATGGTTGATGCTATTGGTAAATTTATGCCACGAATCGGTATAAATGCAGTGCTGGAGAGCAACTAGATCATCCCTCGATACCGATGGAGACTCTTGGGGGAAGGTCGTTATTGAAAGGCAAAACCGTCTTCCACTGCCTTCCTCTCTGCCTGAGTGATGCGATTATCCAGTGTCCAGGTGTGGGCATCATGATGGCATGTAATGTGTGGCCTGCTGACATAATGGGTGTAGAAGTCATGTGTGGAGCTGACAAGTGATGAATGCAACTTTTCGGGACAATGAAGGTCGAGTGTGAGAAGAAGGTTGGTCATATAGGAGATGTATGTAGGGCAGTACTTGGGTGGCATTCTCATGCAAGTGCGTCTGTGTACAGGAGAAGGTGCAGCAGGGAGGGCATAATGAAGGCTGGGAGCAATATGATCAGAGAAGAGCATAGGGATAGATGAACACTTGACCTGGGACGCTATGAGACCAGATGTAAGGACGTGATCTAGTGTGCCTCCTCGAGAGTGTGTGGCCCCACTGGTGTCCCAGTGGGTGAGCCGATTACGATGAATATACTCAAGAAGTTTAGTCCTGTTACAGTTAACGGTAGCAGAAAGGTCCCCCAAAGCAGGGTGCAGGGCATTATAATCCCCCTTGTATATCATGCCACAGATGGTGGGAGCTGGGAGAGCAGCTGTATTAAACCTGCCTGGCTCAGAGTACACGTTGCACAACCGAATTGTGCCGCTTCCAATGGTGACCTCAAGAAGCTGGAAGGTTGTTTCATCGTCTACAGAGCTTTGGAGGAAACGGTGCTGGATGGAGGAGTGGACATACATGACAAGTCCATTCCTAACTCGATGGACGTAAGAATCATAACCACTGAGAGTGGGTGCCTCTACCCCGAGTAGCACACGACCAACAAAGGATTCCTGAATGAAAATGATTATCCGGGTGGCGACTGTATACATATCCTTTGAGTGCAGTAAGTTTACTCTGGTTAGTAACACCACAGGCATTCCAAGAGATGACATGCAGTTGTGCCATGATACCGAACTTTGCCTTGACGTGTGTGAGGGCCAGATGAGGAAGTGGTGGTGGCATGAGAAGTGCTACATGGCATGCCACGAGGGGAAGACTCCCTGGGGGGTGCATGCAGTCATCCAATGGGAGTGACATTGGAGTCCAGCTTCTTGGTAATGGTGGTGACAGTTGTAATGATGACTTGTTGTGATTCAATCAGTGAATTTAATGTTGTCTCAAGTGTGGCCCACTTGCTAACCAAGCCATCAATGCAAGCTTCTATTGCATCAAAACGTGCCGTAAGTGAGCTTATCCGAGTCCTGAGAGTGGCAACTGCATCGCGAAGTTCAGTGACTGCAGCTGAGTCCAAATTGAAAGTGGAGGCAGGGGGAGCGGCAGCGTGGAGTGGTGGTGGTGGTGACGCTAGTGGAGCCCCACCCTTGCCAATGGGGGCAGGGTTAGCCCGGCGTCTAGTGCAGCCATGCCAAACGTTAGCCCCTTCTTGATGACATCGGGAACATTTCTAGTGCAAGGTGTCTGGAGGTGGCGGGTTGGGTTGCATCAAGGCTGTATCTGAAGCAGGTGGAGGGAGTTGGTGAGGACACGTCCGAGAGTCGTGTTGGCCAGAGCACCATGCACACCATTCTGGCACAGAGCAATACCAGGAAATGTGACCAATGCCCCAGCATCGAAAGCACCATGGTTACTCGTCCTTCATCTTGCGAAACTCACAAGATGGGAGACAAGGAAGGAAGCTGAAGGTGACAATTGGTGGTGGCAGGTGAGGAAGACTCCAGGTGACTACCAGCCAGTTGATGGAAACGTCGGGCTGAGTAGATACCTGGCAGCTCCTCGGCCAAGTCGGATCAATGCAGACAGGATAACGTGTAGGGAGGTAAGTAGGAAACTTGCGGGGCCTCTTAGGTGTCTTGAATTTCCAAAGAAAGGGACAGGAACTCTCCTTTAGTTGTACTGTCTACAATGTCCCTGCAAGTCTGGAGATGTAGACAAAACGGGAAGTGATTGCAGACATCTTGACCTCCGCTTGGGTGTGGTCAATGTGAAAAGCACGGTTGACCTCAAACAACCATCGAACTTTGATGTCCACAGTTGGGTTGTCTTTGAATAACAGCTTGATGTAGTCAGCCCTGGGCGCGAATGCCGGAGGTGTAGAGGCAGGAAGCAACAGTGAAACTTGGGGGGATTGAACAAGCTGCGGGAGGTGAGGAGTGTTGGATCCAAGGGCAGTTACCCTCTGCAGAGGATCAGAAGTCTCCTGCCGCTTGGAGGATTTGGTAGCAGGGGATGAAGGCTCACTGTTGCTGTCTGAGGAGTTATGCACGGGGCGCTTGACAGAGGAAGATGCCTGGCCAACGAGGTGAGGTGCAGCAGATACAGATAGTGCTGGTTCCGTAGCTACTTCCCCAGCTAGCAAGACATTGCTACTACTTTGTGGTAGCTGTGGCCAGTCACTCTGAGTCATTTCATCCTCATCACTCAGTGCCAGGTCAGCTTCAAGGTCCTCGAGGGTGGCAGGGCCCGAGTATTCCATGCTGCACACCTAGGCAGGTAACAGGGTGAGCGGGGCATCAGCTTCACCAGCACGACAGAACAGACCAATGGTAGCTGGGGAAGTGGAGTGACTCGTCCATGATATCACATGGGTCATACTGCGCATGCACAGAAACGAGAAAACCTGACCAGGGGGGCCCCGTCTGCCATACTGAATTTTCCCCCCAAACCACAGGCTAAGTTCAAACACCAGAAAAACACAACCAATGGTGAAGTAAGCACTAGACCTTTATGTTGCTCCCTGCAACGACAGAAGGGTATTGGAAGGCAAGGACCAGCGGAAAAATCAGGAATATGAGCTGCACACAGCAATGATTTGTTTATGTCCGGCCCTCTGGTGGCGAAATCCTCTGCTATAGACAGCAAAAGTATACGAAAAAGACACCATTGTATGCAAGGAGGTTCTTGAACTGTAGATAAAATCAGTATGTACCAGTGTTCTGAGACCATCTGGTATGAGTTCCGGAGCCCGAGTATTTCTCACATGTGCTGCAACAAGTGCTGGCAACAAGTAAACAACACAAAAACGAACAAGCTGCAAACATGTTCGGCACAGCAGCATTCAGATCATACTGGCAGCATCTTCATGAACTCTCAGTTGCCTTGTATGGACACACTTATCGTATCATCTCTGCTACCAATAAGTCCGAAACTGCACTGAAAAATGTTTGCTTACATCAGTCCAAATACTGCTACATATATGTATCCAAACATGTTCCCAGCTGTGTTGTCAACACATGTTCGAGGACACGTGTGGACGATCACTTATATTTCATTGTGTCTGCCTCAGATTTAGGACACGTCCTTCATTTTCCTCCCTAACGAATCAAATCGGAGAGAGTCATCTATGAACACAATAATATGCCAAGAATTCCATTCCGTAGGAGCATTAGCTTGATGAGAGCGAGAAACGCACCACAAAGGCAGACGTTCCATTTGCAGTAACCATACCTCTCTTCCCACTCATGCCAACAACTTGAGTATGGTTTACCTATTGTACTTCTTTGACAGTGGCATGCACAGACCATTTTAGGGGCAGGGACTCATGCTGACGAAAGAGGCACCACACCCCATGTCTGATAAGGATGTCACGATGACACTTAACTGTTCAAGCATTAACCTGGGCACTGTGGAGGGTTGCCATCCAGTCATGTTATCGACGAATCTGGTTGGGGGACCTGACCAGATGAGAAGACATCGAAGCCGGAGCTATGACTCCAACTGGGCATGCAACAACCCTCACTTCTCCCCATTCTCTCAGAAGGGGGATGGTGAGCTGCTGTGTCAGCAAAAGGTGGCAATCCAGGAAAAATACCCTACAGTTTTTTTTTTATTTGTTTATTTTCAAGGGCCTTCAGAAAACTGATGACAGGGAGAGCTGGAGCTCTGGTTTTATTAGCCCTCGGAACTGGTTCCTGACCATCCCTCTTTGCTGTACTTTTTCATTGTTTCAGTAACACAGAGAGTAGGTCAGGATGCTCCCCAGTACAAGTTTCTCTAACTGTCAACACCAAAGTACAGGCACATTACACACTACACTTCCTATTCAAACTTTAAACCAAAATGGCGTCTAATAACCAAGCCCCGGAGTCCCCAGGGGGGGGGGACCATAAATGCCCCCACCATTCACCCCTCTCCCTGTGACGACTCAACGAGTTACCTGGAACCACTGTCTGACTCACTTCTTCATTTCTGCAACATTCACAGCCATTCGTCTAACTTTCTCTGTTTAACACCACCTCTCCTCCTCTAAACCTCACCTTCTCTTCTTAGCTGAGATTTATCAGTCTGAGGCAACTAATAGCAAACCCATCTATGTATCCTCCTTCTTTCTCTATACCCATTTCAAAGCCAAAGGTGGGTGTTGTGAATATGTACGCAACGACTTATCTTGCTCTTGTGTTCCTGAACTTGATTCTTCTGTATTCTCTACACTTTGGCTACGGCTTTCCTGTCATTTTCTGACTAAACATATCTGTGATGTTTACGGATCCCCTAATACTAATGACTGTGAAAGCTTCTTTGACTATCTTCCTTCTACGATGGAACACATGCTGTCTGTCTCTCTTTTCTCTGAACTCACCATTCTGGGAGATGTCAATGTTCACCACCACCTTTGGCTCTCCTCACCTTTCTCTGATCCACCCCGTGAACAAGCCTACATCTTTTCTATCCTTAATGACCTAGTGCAGCTTGCACTGCACCCTACCTATATCCCTGACCGCCTTGGAGAGAGTTCCAGCATACTTGATCTCTTCCCTACAACTCTGCTTATGTCATAAAAGACTTTGTAGTTACTTGTAGTGGAGTTTTATATATATTAGACTTGTGGGCGAGCGGTTGTTATATTTGAGTAGCTTGTAAGTAGATAATCTTCTTTCCCATTTGTCATGTAGTGACAGGAGAGGTAAAGAATAGTATGGGACTATTTTTATTTGTCTTGGAAATATTAACAAGTCTCTCACACAGAGCGGAGTAATAAGTAGAGTCCCGCTAGCTATCTCTCTGTCTTGGTCTCTCTGTCTCTCTCTCAAGTTGCTAAGCCCTTCTCCCTGCAACCTGTCTGTTGTAAGGTTAGCTTCTTTCTGCCCTCTCTTTCCTAAATTCTGGTGAAACAGGAGACGTATCACGTGTGTTCCTTGTGGGTGGAAAGTTCTAGAAGCCTGTGTGTGAGTATGTGTGTATGTGTGTGTATGGTCACTAAGGCTTTGTTCACCGGTGGATTGCTGACAACTAACTGCATCATCTCCTTACTGGCCACTCTGTCGTCAGCTTTACTCAGTGTAATATGCAAGCTCATTTCCCATTCCCAGGCTCGCATAGAGCTGTCTATCTATCTATTTATCTATCTATCTACTATGATTTGTAACTATAATATGGAGTTCCAATACATTTACGCTGCTGATCTTTCCTCTCCGTTCGCCTCCGCCGATCACAACTTTATTACCTTAACCTGTCCTATCGCTCCAGTACGGCGTGTGGACCCTCCAAAGAAATGTCGGTTGTGGCACTTTGAAGCTGCTGATTGGGAAGCCCTCAGACAGAACTGTTATTACTGTTTTCAATGTCGGGAGCCATCTGAGTGTGCCTTGCGCATTACAGATCTTATTCTCTCGGGCATGGAAGCACACATTCATTTCTCATATCCTCTGACTAATGAAAAAAAGCCTTGGTTTAATGACGCTTGTTCTAATTCTGTTCACAAGGAAAGGGCCTGTAAAAGGTACCGGACCCAACCCACCCCTAAATCACATCTTTTTTTATGTTTCTGTCTGGAATCGTGCTAACTCCATTCTTCTCTCTGCTAAAAATAATTTCATCTGTACTAAATGCTCTTAACTCTCCAACTCGAATTCGTCCTGCTCCTTCTGGGACCTTTCCAAAACATTTCTAACCTCATCATCCTTCCCTCCTCTTTTGTATTCTCATGGCTTTGTAGCTATTTCTTCCACAGATAAAGCAGATCTTTTTGCTCAGATTTTCTCCTCCAATTCCACCTTAGACGATTCCGGTGCTGTTCCTTCATCACTTCCCCTCTCTAACTTCCTCATGACTGACATTAAAATTTCTCTAACTGATATATTTTCTGCCATCACTGGCCTCAATACTATCAAGGCATATGGGCCTGATGGAGTCCCTTCCGTTGTCCTCAAGAACTGTACTTCTGTGGATACACCCTGCTTAGGTAAACTCTTTCAGCTTTCTCTATCAACTTGTACCTTCCTTCTTGCTGGAAGTTTGCTCTTATTCAGCTTGTCCCAAAGGAGCGTGATTAACCCCAGTCCTCTAACTATCGTCCAACTGCTTTAACATCTTGTGTCTCAAAAGTTTTTGAGTCTATTCTTAACAGAAAAAAAATTAAAGCATCTTTCCTATCACAACCCTCTTTCTGATCGTCAGTATGGGTTCCGTCAGTGATACTTCACTGGCAATCTTCTAACCTACCTTTCAGACTCCTGGTCATCCTCCTTTCGGGACTTTGGCGAAAGCTTCGCCTCTGCACTTGACATCTCAAAGGCTTTCGATCGATTCTGGCATAACTTTAATTTCCAAACTGCCCTACTATGGTTTCTATCCTTCTGTCTGCGCCTGCATCAATACAGGTAGCTTCCTTTCTGGTCATTCTATAGCTGCTGTTGTAGACGGCCACCATTCTTCTTCTAGATCTATCAACAGTGGTCTTCCTCAGGGCTCTGTCGTATCACCAACTCTCTTCCTTTTATTCATCAGTGACCTTCTAAGCTGTACATCTAACTTTGTCCACTCATACGCTGATGATTCCACCCTCTACTTTTCCATTCGGTTCCCGCAACGTCCATCTCAGCAGTTAATTCAACAAACAAGGGATGAGGCTATGGCACACCTAATGTCTTACTTGGCTCGTATCTCTGACTAGTGTAAAAGCAATATTGATGTTTTCAATTCATCAAAGACTTGGTTCTTACATCTATCAACCCAACGAAATCTTCCACAGGAGTACCCACTAATGTTTAACAACATCTAGCTCAGTCCTGCATCATCCTTAAATATACTTGGGGTTTCATTCTCTCGGGATATATCTTGAAAAGATCATATTACATCTCTTGTAAAATCTGCCTCCAAAAGATTAGGTGTGTTAAGCTGACTCCGTACCTTCTTTACCCCTGCACAGTTTTTGACTTTATACACAGGTTTTATTCATCCCTGTGTAGAGTACAACTCTCATGTGTGGGGAGGCTCCAAACATACAGCTCTTCTCAATTGTGTGGAGTCAAAGGCTTTTCATCTTATTAACTCTCCTCCTCTTACTGGCTCCCTGCAACCTCTTTCTCTTCGCCACACTGTTGCATCTTTATCTCTTTTATATTGCTAGTTCAATCGTCACTGCTTCTCTGAACTGTCTGCTTGCATCCCTCCACCTCTAGTACGGGCACATAGCAACCGTCTAGCAACAAACTCTCATCCCTTTTCTGTCCAGCTCTCTAATGCAAGAGTTAACCGTTGCTCCCAGTCCTTCATTCATGCAACACGTCAACTCTGGAGTGTCTCCCTCTGTCTGTATTTCCAGTCTTTCAAGCGCAGTGTGTCCAGGCACCTTGGAGTGGACGGATGTTGAATTTGACTCGCTGTTGTATTTTTTTTTTTCTTGGAAGGAACGTTTTTTTTTTTTTTTATGTGAGGAAGAAGGAACCAAAGGCCATGAGCCCGCAGTAACAGTTCCCTCCAAGAGAAAAACAAAATACAATAGAGAGCCAAATTCAAGATCCGATCATTTTGAGATGCCTGGACACACTGCGTTTGAAAGACTGGAGATCATAGGCAGTAGGAAATACAGACAGAGGGAGACAATTCCAGAGCTGACCTGTTGCATAAATGAAAGACTGGGAGTAACGGTTAACTCTTGCATTAGAGAGTTGGACAGAAAAGGGATGAGAGTGTGCTGCCAGACGGGTGCTACACGCCCGTCGTAGAGGTGGAGGAATGCAAGCAGACAGTTCAGAGTAGCAGTGACCATTAAAGTAGCAATAGAAAAGAGATAAAGATGCAACAGTGCAGCGAAGAGACAGAGGTTGAAGGGAGTCAGTAAGAGGAGGAGAGTTAATGAGACGAAAAGCCTTTGACTCCACCCTATTGAGAAGAGCTGTATGTGGGGAGCCTCCCCACACATGAGAGTTGTACTCCACACAGGGGCGGATAAAACCCCTGTATAGAGTCAACAATTGTGCAAGGGTAAAGAAAGAGCGGAGTCGGCTTAGCACACCCAATCTCTTGGAAGCAGATTTTACAAGAGATGTAATATGATCTTTCCAAGATAAGTCCCGAGTAAATGAAACCCCAAGCATGTTCAAGGATGATGCAGGATTAAGTTGAATATTATTAAACATTAATGGGTATACCTGTGAAAGATTTTGTCGGGTTGATAGGTGTAAGAACTGAGTCTTAGCTGCATTAAAAACAACCATATTATTTTTACCCCAGTCAGAGATACGAACCAAGTCAGACATTAGGTGTGCCATAGCCTCATCCCTTGTTTGTTTAAGTAACTGTTGAGATGGGCGTTGCGGGAACCGAATGGAAAGGTGAAGGGTGGAGTCATCAGCGTATGAGTTGATAGAGTTAGATGTACAGCTTAGAAGATCATTGATGAATAAAAGGAAGAGAGTTGGTGATAGGACAGAGCCCTGAGGAACACCACTGTTGATAGATCTAGGAGAAGAACGATGGTCGTCTACAACAGCGGCTATAGAACGACCAGAAAGGAAGCTAGCGATGAAGGCACAGATAAAAGGATAGAAACCGTAGGAGGGCAGTTTGGAAATTAAAGATTTATGCCAAACTCGGGCTCCTGGCCTTTGGTTCTTTCTTCCTTGCATTAAAATACTGATTGATTGAATATAATTAAAATATGGCGGCACAACTGCCAGGGTCATATGCCGCCGGTCTTGCATTTGAAAAAATAACTCTGACATATTAGTCACTTATATTCCTCCTAGTTGTTGACATCGAACTCAACCCTAGGCCCCACAAAGACACACCACACATGCAACAAACACTGGCAATTTGAGTGCAACCACTATGAAAGCTGACGGCATCTTGACTGTGCAGACCTATCATCATGCAAACACCACGCACCACAATGGATATGTGGCAGCAGCTACACACAAAACACATAATACGCTCAACACACACACACACACACACACACACACACACACACACACACACACACACACAAGACTGAATAGCACAAGCATAAGAAACAGAATGAAGATTTTACAGTCAAATAGGAACGATATTAACACAAACGTAAAAGTGTTGCACAATCTTCTTCACGTACACGACCCTGACATGACATTAATACAAGAAACTAAGTACACATACACGTCCAACGCTCCACATTTAATGCACTTAATTCAAATATGACAATACATAACACGCACCAGAGAAATGGGTGGCTGTATCATTCTCATGCACAAAAACATCCGCTGCATAAAAACTACACAGCTAATAGATAAATACTTTCTCATTGACAACGGTACAGAAACAATATCCATATTATCAAAACACACAATGAAACACACAACATCGTCAACTTCTACATTCTTCCACTCACATCATGCCCTCAGGATAGCCTATGCTCCATCCCTCACTCCATTCCAGAGTGTCACCAGTGTAATAATAGTCGGAGATTTAAATGAAAAGGACCACTCATACCTAATCACTCAGACGCAAGACAACTGAAGGGCCCGAGTTCTAGAAGGGCTTGAACATTGAAACACACAAAACTATCGCCACATCCCGACACGACCTCCGCACAGACACAAAGAGATAGCCTCCTCCCCCAAGATCACTTTGTGCTTCCCAACACTAGCCATACAATCACTCTGTAAAACAGTGTATAATTCCTCATCAGACAACCTCCCCATCACCACATCATACACAATAAAAGCGAAACCAAACATAGAAAGGAAAAGTGTCCCCAGCTATGAGAAGGCAGATTGGGCACAGTTAACTCAAAACATACAGGATGCATTAGAAAGCATTACCTTAGGTTCTTTAATATACACAGACAAAGCAGGCACCACCTTTAATAAAATCACTGTAACGATTCAGGAAATCTCATATCCCTCGCGGCAGCACCAAAATGTTTAGTCCAACTTTTCATATTAAATATAATACGTTATCAATGAAAGAAACAAACTATAGAGTTGGACTGATCTCACTCCAGCAGAAAATAAAGCCTTTCAGAGCCTAAACATTACCATAAATGAACTTGTCAAAACACATAAGCAAAAAAACTGGACATGCATTGAGGACACCCTTGATCATAGAGCGAACAGCATTAAATTGTAGAAACATTAAGAACAAGAACCGGTGCCAAGACACAGCAAATCCCCCAGCAAACATACGAGTAATGGCCCGATTCTGGAAAAAATTGGATTCATTATGTTTATAACGGATTATGGAATGCAGGAAATGGATTTGTATCGGCCCAATGCACGATTTACATTATCAGAGAGTATTGGCATGCATGATCTGGTTCCATATTGGCCCAATACATGCTTCAAGATATTGGATATTAAGCAATTGGATCTTTATTGGCACAATATATGATTATCAATATCAGGCAGCAGTGAATACCAAACACCGAAATCAATGGATATAGCTTACCTGTATACACTCTTGTGTAATATAAGCATAAAGACTGCTTCATTTAAAAATATATATATATAATAGAAAAAATATATATATAAAAATTACACTGCTCGGGATCCAAACCTGCATCATTACGTTGAGCCAATCATTCTTGTATCCACATGACCACCATGTCATTCTTCCTTCATGGGCGTGAGGAGATATTTCCTGTTTTTACTTTTGTCAGCGACTGTATAATAGAAACTATATGCTTATTTGATATATATATTGTCTTATTAATCTTGTAAAGCTACTATCAGTAACCAGTATCACGCATAAAGTTGAATACCATTCATCACAGACCATATTCTCACATATAGGAACAACAATATGTCAGTATTTGGAATAGCAGAATATTTCCAAAGCAAATATGTATTTTATTAATATTTTGTGGAACTGTTTGCATCAATTATAAGGAGAATAGTTTCTGCTCTGCTGTTTCTACTTAAACTGGCATCTTTCTCTCTTGAATAATGCATTATAACGGAATCTAATGCATTAGAATATGCTGACAGTCACGATCGAAGATAGACGGGATGTAGTTAGAGCCCTATTATTGTTTTATACTGCCATTGAGCTAAGTGAAAAAAAAAAAAATGTAAAAGGCAGGCTATGTTAATGAGGCATTTAATTTACACTCCCCGGAACCACATATACAGCAGAGAGAAGCGTAAACACACACACACACACACACACACACACACACACACATATATATATATATATATATATATATATATATATATATATATATATATATATAGGTCTATAAAATTATTAAACTTGTCACTGACAGAGTAGGATCCCTGGTGGCACAGTGGACAGCGTGCTGGCGTGTGCTGCGATGATGCAGGTTCGAAACTTCTCTGTACAAGTAATTTAAATTCTCTCATTTCAGACATTCATCGCTTGACAGCACTGCAGGAAGTAAGGAGAGCTTAGCTTGGTGTCATGCTGCCTTAGCTAATTAATGAAATCTGGGTGAGCTCAATGAAAAATGAAGGCATTAATTTAAATATTATCTATATCGGATATTGGAACTATAATGGAAGACAATAACTGACCCATAATCAGACAGATACATTACCGTTAATGGGTCGGGGTGCAAACGGATAATGGATTTACATTGGCCCGTTAGTGACAGTCGAATCTGGAAGAATCGGGCCAATACTTGATGTACAGGAAAACCAGTATTGGGCCATTATTGTGCCAGTAGTTCAATGTTTGTTGGGCCGTCCCCGGCAGTCATTATGATGCTGACGTATAAGCACAACAGGATATCTACTCAAGATGTCACATATAAAATCTAGAGTAAATTGGGTGAAATTTGACAATTTTATGCCCATCTGAAAATTTAGGTCTGACCTACCTGTCATTGACCCCTCTACCACTAACTGGGGGTGACCCCCCTGATGTAATGAGGCATGTTGTAGGATCCAGATTTGAAAGATGCAACTTTAGGTTTTGGTTTCATGTCGATATTACATTTTTGAAAGGAGTTATTGCGAAAATAGACATTTTTTTTTTTTTTACTTTTTTTGGGCCTACAGCCTGGCCCTTGGCCCAATTTGGCCAACAATATAATCAGGTGATCAGAAGGTCCTAGCCCATCATCCCTGTAATTTTAGTTAAAATCGCACCAGTGGTGTTCGCGTAAAGTTCTTGACAGACAGATAGACAGACAAACAAACAAACCAAGGGAAAACAATACCGCCCCCAAGCCCCTCCCGGGCTGGGACAGGTAAATATCCACAGATCCAAAAGCTCACCGTCACCAACTTATGAAGCCCTAATAATCGGTGATTGACCTCTTCCCAGCAGGAAGGAACAAGTGAGCAATCTAATAAATCACTCCACTATTATAACACACAAAAACTCAGTGGTCATAATAAACCATAAAAATAAGAAAAATCAAAGGATGGATAAACAACACCTCCATTCACCTTACAAAATGTACAGCACACCTTCAAAAATACAAAGAACTCCAGAGCAGTAGGCCTCGTTAGATATCAAACATCACCTTAAAGCATCTTGCTAGCTGAAATTTTCAACTTCTGGAATAACAGCCGAATCCCCGATTTGTGGAAGAAAGCAACCATCATCCCCACACTAAAATTAGAAAAACCTTCCAACAGCCTTACACCGTAAAATGGGAATATCTCTGCTTTGCATACCATCCAAAATCATGGAAAGGTTAGTGGTAAAGAACATCATCCCCATATTTTCTTTAATTCCTAGCTTGGATTTCAACCTAAACACTCAACCGCCACCCACCTCTTTATGTTAACTCATATTTGATGGCTTCAGCAAGAAGCAGCCACCATTATGAACCATCCTGGCAACTACGGACATAAAAAATCCTTTTATCACAGTACCAACACACATCCTAATAAATAAAATCTTGAATACAAACTTGGAAGAAAAGATTAAAAAAATGCTGGTCAATTTTCCCCTCTGGCAAACCCAGGTACTCTACCAAAACCAAAGTTCTGAATAATACTGTTATGTCCCCGTCCCACACTGCCACAGGCTCCAACAGCATTAGTACAGTATTGTATGGACGGTACCCAGTGAGTTCTTCTTCCTATGGTCAGCCTTTCAGTGTACAGCACACAAGAACAGCTCAGGCATTGTAAATAAACATTGGCTTTAAAGTTCACTGTCTTTGTTTTCCAGATAATTACACTTAATGCTTGCCAACTTCACTTCACTATTTTCATAAGTACCCAAGATATACAAACTTTACTGACTGCAATGATACATAATGCTTGACAACACATCACTGTTTTCACAAGTACCGATGATATACAAACTTCACTGACACTGCACTACACTGAAACTGAACTGAAAACTGACTGAAACTGCTGTAGTCTCTTCTCCATCCTCAAATAAGCTTCCTATATTCTAGAGTGTTCTACACTTCTACACAGTTCTCGTGTATTCCCGAGAGAGCAACTGTTACAACAGCTGCCAACTCGGAGACATCCAAAACATACCAGAGTTTTCTTACACTGCATAACACTCTAAATTATTTACCATACAAACTGATATATAATTACATAATCTAATAAACAGTCACATAAATAAAACATCATAGAATAAAGAACGTAAAACTTAATGTACAGCTTACAAAATAACTACATTCACAAAACAGCAGGCTAACTGGCAACTCTGACTCGCAACGGAGATACGAGAAACAGCGAGAAAGTTCTAGTAAATACTGCTTCTCAACAATACTATTCAGTGCTGTTAACACTGGATTCAATCCTTTCATCCCCAGTCTTTAACCTCTTCCTCCCCAACCTGCCAGCCCCTGCCCGTTCAGCTGCACCATTAACCAAAACTAAGTCTTCTGCTGAGGGTTAGGCAATAGTTCCACAATACTCTAAACCTCAACAAGGAGCAGCCA
This sequence comes from Coenobita brevimanus, assembly GCF_032717465.1. Classification (NCBI taxonomy): domain Eukaryota; kingdom Metazoa; phylum Arthropoda; class Malacostraca; order Decapoda; family Coenobitidae; genus Coenobita; species Coenobita brevimanus. The sequence continues at coordinate 33,404,120 of NC_137019.1, forward strand.
AGCCCCAGCTGTACCTAAATTTAATAGAAAATTGGTTCAGACAAAGCAGAATGTCTGCCTAACCAACTAAATTAAGCAATATCCTTTTCACTCCAGACAGAAACGTATCTCAAACACACCCTTTAGTTTCCGCCTTAAACCAGTCACTTCCACAAGAAAGATACACCAAATTCCAGAACTTAGTTTGGATACACACGTGACCCAGAAACATCAACGCAAAGGCATTTCGCAAACTCGATACCATGAAGATACAGACACTATCTTTGGACAACAGAAAGAATCTCTGAAAATTTTTTGCAGTCAGTTCTTTAGAAGTACTTTGAATTACTAGCCTGAGCTAGGCCCAAACGTTAAAAAAGAAAAAAATAGATAAGCTTGGAAATACACAAAACAGAACCTTAAGAATAATAACAGGATGCACCAAGACCACCAATATAGACCACTTCTATCAAGAAACAAAACCACTTCCAATCAGATCATAAGGGAGTCACGCATTTTACTGCTTTGGCTCAATATCCAACTCACTTTTATAGCTCTGATGTTTAAAAACACTCCCACAAAGAAACAAGAAACAAACAACACCCCAGCAATATACAGAGCATTTCAAAGCAACATCCCGTTTCCTTCATTCAGTACCACACTTCACAAAATCTCCAACCTTAGAGCATCCCTTGTGAACCTTCACCAGACGTTCTTCTGTCGGAAACAACCCTACTCATAGAAACACGAGTACACCCAACCAGACTACGATGCGATCACCATTCCCTGCTTCAGTACCAACACAAAATACAACTCACAATCATCTATGCTTACACTGCGATGCAGCCCCCCCTCCCTCGCCACCACCAACACAACATACATAACTCCTGTACAACACTACCATACCACAGTCCTTCAGTATAACCTCAGCAAAAGACTGTTGAAGTGGCCAGTCCACTTGGTTTACCATCAGATGAGCCTGGGCTTACAACAACCGCAACAAAACTAATTCTCTTGAAATACTAACACATTCTTTTTATTAATTAAAAATTATACTTCCTGATGTGTGAAAACAATATAGTATGAGTGTACAAGGTATTTGCTTAGGGATGTCCCATGTACATTATATAGTAGCTGGATGCCAGAAAAAAAAAAAAAAAAAAAAGACAGGAAGAAAACAAGTAAATGTATATCTTTTATATGAACTTAGTACACGTGCTCTATACGGCTGCAGTGGATTTGTTAATGCTCAGTATTGACTGATCACCTTGAAGGCACTGGCCAGCTGTAACATAAACTAAACACTGTGTCACATAGAGCATTAAGTCTTCAACCTTTTATTATATATCTAGGAGGGCACTTTGTAACCTGTAAGGCAAAGGGGCAGGAGCTCTGGCCCCTTTGGGTCTTACCTGTGCATGCCCCTGCTCCATGAAATTGGAGGAACCAGCATATAACAGCGTATTTTCAAAACATTAGTGTCTTTAAAGGCATTTACAGGTAGTCTTCGTTATATATATATATATATATATATATATATATATATATATATATATATATATATATATATATATATATATATATATATTATGTGTCCGACTCTGGGCATAGGCTTCACAGCCTGCTTTCAAGGTCCAGTAGTCCTCCTACGTACCGCACACCTCTACACGTCACCACTTCGGCGCTAACACCCACCGTCCATATTGAATACATACTAGGGCTGTCTCATACAGGACTTGTGTATTGGTATTAGCGGGGATATTTTTACGACATGTCGGCGGGTCTTCTGGTAGATCAGTAAAGTCTGATATTTATGAAAATCAAATCCTTAAAATGTTCCCTGCCCCAGTGGGATTTGAACACGGGTCCGTCAGAACTACAGGCCAACTCTCTACCGATTGAGCCACCGCCTCCCCCATTGGCAGGGATTCCTTCCAAAATATCACATTTTTCATACAACTGATACTATAAATTATGGAAAATTGTCAAATCAACTTCATGGGCAACAATGGTACTTCACTGTGCAAGTGTTCTCGAATTTACAGTGTCTTTTGTAGCTGTTTAAAAGCCTATGACAGTGATTTGATATGGTTAGAAAACCCTTGGTTAGAACACCCCTTGACAAGTCGGGGCAGAATCTGCAATATCAGTTTTACATATTCAGTACTATGACCATTCACCCACAGTTGTTCCAAATGTACATTGTTTTGGAAATGATGTGTAGTCCGTATTATAAGTTAGGATGCAGTCCAAAATGTCACAACTTATTACTCATACCTGATACTGAAAACTACTGATGACTTGGAAATCAGCTTTCGAAGCAACACTGATACTTTTACAGATTTGTTAGTGATTTAATGTGAATTTAACAGTATATGAGAACGACAATAAACGGTACCCATACACGGTTTTGCTATGCAGAGTTTGAATGATAATGATAAACCACACAACAAAAAAATCCTAGAACTTAAATAACTTGACAAAACAGTATCAGGTTGAAGATAGGCCACCCTAATGAACAGAAGAGTTTTAAGAACCGGATAATACTGTGAAGGGTAGGATGGCTAGTTTGAAAGTGAAGAAAACGTTGGATGAAAGTCTGATCATGTCGACACATAACTCGTATGGAAGTAAAATCGTGACAGTGAGTTATAGAGACTTAAGTTACAGTTTATAAATATAAACCTTTCTAAAAACAGCTGTAGCTCACTGTCACTCGCTCCAGAGGGGTACAGCCATAAAACAGAAGAAAACAATCTCAGTCACTTAGCATCTATTCTCTGATGTATGGCATACTTACAGTAAGGACAGCCAAAGCATTTGCCCAAGAACACGTATCGCCCGCCATCACTAAAAAAAAAAAAAAAAAAAAAAAAAAAATAGATCAGTACCCCTTTGACGATAGGAGACATACCAACGCAGCCGCTCCAAAATCCAATCACTTCAAACCACTTATCCCGGGATACTGCCCACAAATTTTGGATACAATTTGCCCTCTTGACTTTAGGCTATTTTGGTAACAGACAAACAGACACAGATGCAAACGATTACGTTATCGCCTCGCTATGCGGGCGATAATTAACACAACACAGTTTTGAAACATCAAATATCAGGCCCTGCTAATTAATGGTTTACCCCAGTACCTTCACTTCTTGCTTGTTATAGATCTCTGGCAGCTTGTCATCTCCCCATAAACCATTTCATTCGAATGTGTACCTTTCCATTCACGCCCCTCACTCTCATGGATGCTCTCCTAAGTTCAAAATCTCCAGCTCAATATCCTTTCACCTTCTACTAGGTTTCTTCCTTCCTCTGGCTTCCCCCACGTCTTATCTGTACACTTTCTTTGCCAGTCTGTCATCATCCATGCTCTCCACTTTGTAAAACAGCTAAAACACACACTCTAGTCTGCCTTTTCTATAATTCCACGTCTGCTTCCACACCTCTGTTGAGCTGTAATTATTCACCCTGTTAAACTACTTGGGCACTTTTTCATCATCACTTACACCCTTTTTAGGTCTCTAGCAAAAAGCCCACGCCTAGCAACCATAAAGCTGTCAGAATCATTGTGCATCCCTATATACCCATTTTTGTCTGAATTGACACTGTTCTTTGCATCTACGTAATCTCAGTGCTCCTAAACTAAACTTTTGGCCCCTCTACTGTACTATAAGTTACTTTAGGACCCTGAATCCATCTGTTCACTAGTCCACCCACAAATACCTGAAACAGTTCACCTTTTCCAATTTTCCCCCACTAATACTTACTGTCATATCCTTATTCTCCGTCTCAGTATTACATCTCAGCCTTGCTCCTCCTTATATTCCCTCTTAACTGTCTCCTTTCACACACTGTTTCAGACTCACATATTAGCTGATGAAGCGACCTACATCCTACATCACTGAATTTGCAACCATTGCTGTATCATCTGCAAACAAATGGTTTTCTTCCTAGTCATACCCTCTTGCTGCATCCCTTAAACTTGCTACTCTTCCTAAGTTATTTTATATTTTCCACTTTATACAACTCTGAAGTAACCCCACCTTTACTTGAAATCTTTCACTCTCCTTCCCTCCCACTTTCACACTCCTTTGGTAAAACTTCCTTATTCCGGTTAAAAAACTACTCCCAGTCCATATATTTGTAACACCTGCCAGAAGGTTTCTCTGTCAGCTATGTCACATGCTTTCATCAGTTCCATGAAAGCTATATACATATTTTCGCCTTCTCTGTATATTTCTCATAGAGATTTCTCAAAGCAAACATGTAAGCCACGCACCCTCTGTCAACCTCAAATTTCTCTGTTCCTGCATGATAATTATGGTATAAAGTACGAAGCGTTACGTAACATAGAAATTTCTGAATATCCACATAGAAGAAAGGACAACCGACCCGAGATATGGAGTTACTATTTAAAGAAAAAAGCTGAGGTTTATGGCCACATTTCCAAGAGTACACTTAGATGAGGTTCAAGAGAAAATTCCTGAAAGTAAAGTTGACGATAACATTAGTAGTTGAACAGTACATTGATGAGAAGGAAAAGTAGGGGTGTTTGCGAGAGTGAGACTGGTATGCAAGGCCGGATAACTTACTGTATATTCTAATTAATACCAAAAGATTTTACTGACCTCGTCTCTTTCTTCTTTGCGTTCCTTTTCCTCCTATCTGTATCAACTATGCCTCTCCTTCCTCCAGACAGCCACCGCCAGAGTGTTTCGCTGTTGACGCCTACCATCTGTTGAGAGAGAGAGAGAGTGTGAGACAAATATTCAAACCAGAAAAAACTTACCGTCTGAAAACGGTGCACTGGCCTTAATAGTCTTAAGCACAGAAGTAAAGAAAATGATGAAACGCTAGAAAACTCCTCCTCCTTCCATATCTCCCGGAAGGAAAGGAGAAACAACAGCTTACCGACTGAATATAAAACACTGATTATGTTTGAGAAGACGAAGATCAGTATTTGATACTAGAGAGAACAAGGGAACGGGATAAGCATACAAAAGCGATTGGTGATGAGAACTAGTGGAATATACGAAGAAATATTTGCTACAAAGAAAACAGAAAAGTTGAAGAAGAGAAATCGAATGAGTACTTGAAGGAAAACAGAAAAGTGACTCTAATTTCAATATAAAAAGTGAGTCAGCTAATATATCAGTGAGATGAAGCACAACATCTCAAAGAAGTTACACATTTGTGGAAACTATTTTCCTCCCGAGTGAGAAATCTTGCGTTTAGCGATAAAATGTGCAAGATTAAAATAGTTGTCCCTGTTGAAGACAGAGGCCGTTTATTGCTAATTCAAGCGGATTATTTACCCAAGGATTTGCTATGGTTTCTGGTTAGTAATCCTTATTATTAATAAATTAAATGCTACTGCATTTCACATTTATGGACAACTATAGACTAATGTAAATACGTGTACAAATACACAGACGGTTAGGATATTTTCACTGTACCTGTCTGCGCATGCTCAGTGTGCTGACGTGGAAAATGGGGTAAGGTACATAAAATGAATATTTGATCTTATTCTCATTTGAAAATAAGATTGATTTGGTAATTTGGGCCTTCCTTGAAAACTTCTTGACGTAATTCTTTGTATTTAAGTATCTGTAATGAACTAATGTTTGGTATCTCTGAATCCTATGAGGGAGAGGTGATACACCATTCCTCACTGAGTTCTTAAAGTTCGTACAAGCTGCACACTGTAAACAAGTTGCACCAGGATGCTTGGATAGACCCTCACCAACCTAACTAAGACTGCTAGCCCGCTAGTCTGTCATCTGCCATTTGACACCATCTAGCTAAGTATCCTTAGAGATTTGGCCAAACTTAGGGGAGCTAGCTAGGATACATCGAGGAATATAATATGTGAGTTAGGGTTGGTTATACCCACTCATCTAAAGAGACTCCTATCAATTTAACTTTGATACCAATAGCAGAATAATTTAAAACCGATTTTATTTATTATTTGACATTTTGGTACCCCAAGTGAGGATTAACAGATGTGTGCTGAGGCATTAAATGAATTCAAGGCTAGTTTTGTTGGGCATAGTTTGACTGCGCAAGACAGAGGTGCCTGGTACGGAAATACGTATCTTTTGGGCTACAGGTAAAAAGACCAGTTCATTTTCAAACCCTGAACAGCTAAATGCTGTATTGGATTGGGAACACCAGCGGACTACATTTTTTCTGGGAAAAAAATGATATTTATGAGGATATGGAAGTTAACTGAATCGTTGAGAATATTTTGGCCGTGGCGAGGGCAATTGAAGGGTCGTGTAAGTCCTCTGTAGTCATAACTCTCCCTGAGCCTAGAAATTTACAATATGGTGCATTAGTTAGCTACGGCACATATAAATTAGTCAGCAGGGTCGTAATATGAAGCTGCAGGGAAAATACAGTGGAAAGGATTTTATTAATTTTAGTGCTAAACCCTTCCAGGCAACCCTAAAGGCTAATGGTATCCAATGTAACCATCAAAACAGAGAGGTGGTCCTGATGAAATTTACAAACTATACAGCAGTGTTGTAGGTCTCGAGACCAGTTTGATGTGGTCTTGGTCTTGATCTTGGTCTAGCTTGGCGTGGTCTTGGTCTTGATCTTGGTCCCGAAGCTTCTGGTCTCGGAGTTTTGGCTCGAGACCAGGTCAAGACCAGCATTACAAAGTGCATCACGGCATGGGGAAGGTCGGAGTTTATGATCATACACGGGGAAAAATCATGGCTGAATCGATTCACGGTGCGCCATACAGCGTTGTACTGTCTATAGATACTGCCTGGCTAGCGCTACAGTGATGACGCATGAGCTGAGCCCTGCGAGCGCCGATAGAGTATGTGCGAGTCGAGAGGGTATGCATGATGTGGCCATTCTCGCAGTGCTAATCTCCGTTTGCACGCACGCATGTTTGCAGCTCTGTACACCTCCGTGTACTTCATATACGTGTATGGTGTATGCAATCCATGCACCCTTCGTACACGTCCACCACAGGTTTAGCTAGTTCACTCGGAAAACGTAACCACAAAAATGTCTATTTTCCTATGTTTGTTTTTTCATGCCAATGAAGCAATGAAAGCAGAAATATTTTACCTGGATGTTCAGTTGTTCACATATATTAAATTTTGTAAATATGTCTCCTCCCTTACAGGGGCGTAGCCAGGATTTTGGAGTGATGGAGCAGTGTCAGACATCAGTGGCTTCCAACCTTTCGACTTATGACCCTTCAGAGCTTCCAAATGGCTATCAGGGAGGCCTGCAGTGACTTCGGTGACCTATTTAGAAGAAATCAGAGTATTTTCTAGTGTTTCACAGCCACCCTCGTATTTCATACAATTTATTCACCTATGAGCGGGGGGCCACGGCCATGTGGCCCAGTGGTGTTTCTACCCCACTAAAATGGGAGGGCCACCTCGGGGCCGATAAATCATCTATAGTAGCAAGAAGGGCAGTAAGCGGACTCAAATGAGGGCCCCTTTCAAGAGGGAAAGTTAGTGAAAACTGTTCTCTTAAATAAATAGTGGGTACGACCATAACAAGTATTTCAAGCATTTATGGAAGTAAAATATATATTTTATATTTATGAAATTTTTTTGCTTCCCACATCCGTATTCCGAAACCACTTCGGTCTCTTGTGTAATTATCCTGAAAAATAGGTAGTCCCCCTCGACTGTTCACGAGAAACGAAAGATGAATATGTTGTGTATGGAACATTTGGGCACGAGCAAAGCTCGGAGAGAAGTGTGAAAATTAGTCTTCCGAAAACCACGATTCGCATCAGGAAGATACAGCTATCCATGAGTACGATGACACTGACAAGGTATGCTACACCATACATTATAACTTCAAAACCGTACTTTCAAAAGTTTAAAAACTTAAAAAAACATTCAAAAGCCGTAAGATCGGTGTGCAGGGCCATAGAGAGCTATGACCGCGCCCTGGGGTGCCTGGAAAACGTTTGACACGGGCCAGATAAAGAAGCAAAATTGTTACAGTCCTGGTGTGGGCCCTGGTCACTCCATATTCTCGAGTTTTGGCCCCGGGAATTGTCTTCATTGCCCTCTTCTCTCTTTCCATCTTCTTAGTAATTGTCTTCCCTGAAACTCCTCGACCTCATTCAACTCATGTGCGATAATCAACTTAAATTCGTTTAAAAGGTGTTGAGTATCGCATCGATACATAATCTGCAGCTGGGTGATTGGGGTACTTGTACACCTACTCGAGGGTCCAAGACGCCCGTAAAAACTGATCAGCAATGCTGCACCTGCAGTCTGCAATTACTTTCATTCATTCAGCAGACACATAAATTCTTGGTCTTGGTCTTGATCTTGGTCTCGGAGGGTTTGGTCTTGTTCTTGGTGTTGGTCTCGAGGTGCCTGGTCTTGACTACAACTCTGCTACGCAGAACTAAAGAAGGAACATTTCTACGCTGTACAGGCTTTGGGAGGTTCAATGAAACATTAATGAACCAACTGTTTCTGAGCTCAGGACAATTTAGTTGTTTATTTAGATATATGGTTGTGGGAACAAAGCTATAACCAAAGCGGTTTAACAGCCCAAGGGAATAAGTTTGAAAGGAAAAACCCTTCCCTACAATCGTCCAAATTTAATGAGATCAACTGCTTCTTGGCTCAGGTAAATTTGTTTCTTATTTCGGGGTTCTGATTGTCGGGTGAAAGGTATAACCCAAGCGGTTTAACAACCCAGGGGGAGGTTTAAAATAAAACCTTCTGCACAATCATCAACATTTAAAATGCAAGTATAGGAATTTAAAGAGTAAATAAGGAAATCAGCCAAATGTCTCTTTCCTTGCTAAAGAAGTTAACGTGTGATAAAGCAGGATAGGTAACAAGAGGTGTAAACGATTGTAAGGAAGTATTAGAGGAAATTCCAATGTGAAAGGAGAAATTAAGTAGTCTTTTGAACATATTAAAGGACAGATGGACTAAGTATCAAAAAAGTTATACTAATTTAGAAGCAACTATTCTGAAGGAAGAAAATGAAGCTCTGATGGAATCAGAAAATACGAAATATGAAAGTAACCTAGAAGAATATATAACAATCGTAAAGTTGCTTGAAACAAAATTAGCTAATTCTATTGCAAAAACTTGAATTCCGGAACTGCGGAGAAAAGGCACACTACCAGAAATTACGTCCCCAGAGTTTGATGGGGAGCAGCTTTGGAGAACCATTTGGGATAAGATTAATTACTTAATCCATGACAGAACTGACCTCTCCAATATAAGTAAAGTCTCCTATTTGTTAGGACAGGTCAAGGGCACGCCTTACAAGTTGATATGTCGATTACCTTTTGAAGAAGAAGAATTATGAGGCGGCTTTTGCTATCCTTAGGCAGCATTATGGAGATAGGGAGCAGATCATTACCAAGTTACCGAAGACTGTGAATGACCCATACCTAAACATGATTTTCATTCCTTGCAAAACTTTCGCATTGCAGTGAGTTGTAATTTAAATGATTTAGGTACTTACAAAGATGTAAAAGTAGCAGACTGGGTTCTTTCTAGAACTGTATCCTTAGATTTGCTACCTAGAACCAAGGATGCCTTGTATGGTAGGTATCAAATGGATCATTTCTCATGTGAAGAGACTGAGGACGATTTAATGCAAATCTGTAAACATTTGCAAGGAACAGTGGAGCCTGCGGAAGGTAAACAGAAGGTCGAATTAAAGAAATGAACCACAAACCAACTTGCTGTGAAACCTAAGTCAGGTTCAATTTAGCCTGTAAATAAAGAGGAGGTTGACACTTTTAATAGTTCCTTAAAATCTGAGAGAAATTACCAAAGACAAAGAATGGACAAGCGGATTATAATAAGGAGGTAAAAACTTCCATGGTAAAAGCCAGGAAAGGTTGTGTGTTTTGCAGTGAACAACATTCCACTCTACTTTGTCAGAATTATCCAGATTATGCTATTGAATAGTGAGGCTGAATGAATTGGGGTGTTGTATGATTTGTATGAATTAAGGACACACATCTATAGACTGTAAAAATAAATATAATCTTTGTTACAAATGCGAAGGGGTAATCATTATAATGCTTTGTATCTAAGGATGGCCAAGTATGAGGTTCCTAAACCTGCAAGTGTCAATATGACTGTTGCAAAAACAAATACTCCAAGAACAATGCCAACTGCAGTTCCTATTACACATGTGAAGGTCTATCTATCTATTTATCTATAGCCAGACGCCCTGATACCGCAAAGGGTGGCCGTAGACAAAACTCCTGCAAGTCGCTCTGCCACCCACCATTTGACTGCCCTCCCCCCTACTTAATCCCCCCTCCCTCATATACCTCTCAACTCCATCCCTTCACCTCATCCTCGGTCTTCCCCTCCCTCTCCCTCCCTCCACTTCACATACATACACCCTCTTAGTCAGTCTTTCATTCTCCATTCTCTTCACATGTCCAAACCACCTCAGTGTATTTCTCCTAATTTTCTCATCCACATCCACATCCACCCCACAACATTCCTTCACTTTTTTATTCGTCAACCTGTCCCTTCATGTCACTCCACACGTTCCTCTCAAGTAACTTATTTCCACTGCTCTCACTCTTGACTTGTTCCCCTCTAGCAAGGTCCATGCCTCGCTTCAATACGTCAGGGAAGGGATCACAATGTTATCATGCAGTGACTTTTTAACTTCCATACTCACCTATTTCTCATCACTACTTTCAGTGAACCAGCAACCTTCCTTCCGTGCTGTACCTTTCAAGCACTTCATCCCCAAAACTTCCATCATTACTCATTACACTACCCAAGTACTTGAATGCACTCACAATCTCCATATCCTCACCATCCAACCTCACTGTGCATTCTGTGACTTTATTCCACTCAAACACCATAACTTTACCCTTGTTAACATTGGCGTTCAGAATCCTCTTCCTACACACTGTCCCAAATTTATTCACCAAACCTTGCAACTCCTATTCATCTTCACTCAACAATACTGTATCATCAGCAAACAGCAACACCGGAATCTTCCACATCTGACCCTCATTCATTAGAGCCACCCCCACATCCATATATATATATATATATATATATATATATATATATATATATATATATATATATATATATATATATATATATATACATACATATATATATATATATATATATATATATATATATATATATATATATATATATATATATATATATATATATATATATATATATATATATGTCACGAATCAAATTCGCGACACTTTCCTTTTGTGAGAAACCACGAACTATTAGTGGAAAACTCACTGTGTATCGCTCAGTTAACCGTTTCTCTCTCCGTTTTGGTGGTATGCTTTTCAAAACATTCGTCACTGTTTCAAAAGTGACCGATCTAATGCACGTCATTAAGTGCTCTATTAAGCGATATTATTGTTTCTTTATTGTTCGCCCCTGCTTGCCTTAACCGTTAGCCACACCTTTTTCCACTGGCCAGTCCATTACCCATACATCGTATTTGAAGTCAGTCAAGTGTCTGTCATGACGGAGTGAGGTTCTGTGCTCCAGTAGTGAGAGAGGTCAGCTAGCACCCAGACTCCACTAGACTACAGTTCTCCAGGCTCCCACCCTTCTTGGTGATACCCCACATTCATTGACCAGTAGTTCCTTTTTGTATTTTCCTAGGTTGAAGAGTTTAGTTAAGTGTGCCGTTTCCTCACATGCTGGCCGGCTGCGCCGCATGTTGTTTTTTTCTAGGTGTAAGAATTTAGCTTTTGAGTGAGTGAGTGAGTACGATCTCTTTATTTGAATTTATTTGAAACGTAACGTTAAATTTATTTCTTTGTAATCAATAAATTTAACAGTTCTTTTTCCTGAGCTTAATGTAATGTAAACTCGTGTTTCATTTCTCCACAATTAATCTTATTTCCCTTATAGCTCCTAGTTTGCATAAACGTTTTGCTATTCATAACTGGTATTTAGGCCAGTCTTGTTGTATTAAGCTTTAAAATCCGTTGTGCCTTCTAGGAGTTAAGCATCAGCAAGAACCTGATATTATTAATAGTATTAGTTATTTATTGTCAGGGGTGAAGTAACTTTCTCCAGAGGCTAACAGTACTAATAAACAGCAATTGAGTAATTAGTCTCTGCCGTGTAATGTTGAGAAAGTTTATAAATTCTCGTTCTTAGAGAATCGTGCGAAGCAAGCCAGCGTAAAGTATTCATTGCTTGATTTAGCAAGACAATTCTTGTTCCTGCTGATCAGTATTATTGAACATTATCACTTTAATAATTGCATTTAATTTAAATACCCCGTGACAATTGGCGACCTCATTCCAGGATATTAACTCCTAGCTCTAAAGCTATTCACGAGATAATACTCACTCGTTCATATTTAGGTATTTATCATTAAAGTTTATAGGCACAAGCTTACTGGTGTTTACCGTTAGTTAGCAAGTGAATTTTTGCTTTATTTTTGCCAGTTAACTAGATAAGACTGGTCACCACCAGCTTGTGTCTGTATTCTTTACTTGTGTTATTAGCATTCGTTTGCGAAGCAGTCAGTACTCAGTTTCGGTTTGCTTAGTAAATTAGCGCCATGTCGACCAGTATCTATGTACAGGAAACCAAAGATATGGGTCTTACGGACCCAACTGAAATAAAAGAGTTTGTCCTCTCTCAGTTTAATTACGAACAGCAGTGCGAGAGTGATGCTCGTGAAGAGCGTTGAATTCAGCGTGAGGAACGCGAAAAGGAGCGCGAATATGAGCGAGAACAACGCGAATATGTGCGTGAACAACGTGAGAGAGAACGAGAACACGAACGTGCCGAGCGAGAAGCACGCGAAAAATATGAACTTGAAGTGCTGAAGCTCAAGCGAGATTCCTTGGCTTCAGACACATCTGGTGCAGCTGGTCCAAGCTCCAAGAGCGTTCTCCCTGCACATGTCCTGGCGACCCCACGCATCAAGCTTCCTTCATACAAGGAAGGCGAGTGAATCGAGCCGTACATAGCTCGTTTTGAGGACATGGCAGACATGTATTAACTGGATGAGGCAGCTAAGCAGCTCCAATTTCTTAGTTTATTTGAGGGTCTTGCCCTCGATATTCTCCACAGAATTCGTGGAGACAATCTCACGTATGAGATGATGAAAGCTGCACTCAAGGCATATGGTCTCACAGTAGACGACGTCAAAGTTCAGTTCATGCGAGCTTGTCTCCAAGACAAGGAGACAGCTGTTCAGTTCCTCGACCGTCTCACTGCTTACTTAAATGAGTGGATGGAGAAAGATGATGAAACTCCTTCCACACGTGAGGAGATAATTGACCTTATGCTGTGTACACAGCTAGAGAGGTCGTGGCCTGCTGAGCTCATAGCACAGCTTAAGATCTGCCAGGTGAAAGATGCCAGCCAAATGGCAGAAAAGGCTGACGCGTATTTTACTGCATATGGGTATCAAACTCGCAAGCAGCATACCTGGAACAGGAAAGCTGATAAATCTGGGAAACTGTCTCAGATTGAACCCCTGCAACAAGGCCATTCTCAGAATAATGGCCAAGGTCCAAAATCGCAGTGGAAGGACCATGGGCAAAACACTCAGAAACCTGAGTGGAAGAGGTACAACAAGTACCCTAACCAGCAGCAGTATCAGCCACGCAACCGACCGACGGGACAAACTTTTTCACCACCAGCTCAAAAGAGGCAGGAAACGAACGCAGCCTTCATTCCTCAGCAGCAGCACGGTGGTCACGTCCCTACCAGTATGGGTACTTCCCCACAGTTCACTAGTCCCCCAGTGACAGTGAACCCCCCTCCACAGATGGCCAATGTTCCATCTCCACAGGCAGTGAGTACGACCCCTCAAGTATCTACTTCACAGGGCACAATGTTTGCTGCATCAGTTATTCAGCAGCCTCATGAGTGGCTAGCTGCTTCCTCCACAGGCCCTCCCACAGGTGACAGTACCTTCCTTGTTCAGCCAGGGTTTGTGGGAGGCATCCCTGTGAAGGTCCTGAGAGACAATGGTTCCTCAGGTTGCTCTGTCAAGCAGAGTTTAGTTCGGCCTGATCAGTACGCAGGTCGACAGATCCATGCAAACCTTATTGATGGATCAGTGAGATTGTTCCCTGAGGCATGTATCCAGGTGGCATCTCCATTTTATACTGGTACGACACTCGCGGTTGTCATGCCAGAACCTTTATTTGACCTGATCGTAGGCAATATTCCCGGTGTCAAGAATAGTTGCACCGATGATGACGCTACTCAGACTTTGGCTACAGTAACACGAGCCATGGCTGAGGCTCCAGACTGTGTCACCCCAGTGACCATTGAATCGCCGCAAGATCTGATGTGTAGCCAACTTGTTGTTCAAGAACAACATTCTGACCCGACACTTGCTGCCGTGCAGAATAAACAAAAGGGTAGAGTGATAAAGTATTCACGGGGAGGTCGAGCCAAGTTCCTTCGTAAACAAGGACGGCTCTACCGTGAGTCACGAACACCCGAGGGCGAGGTTCGACTGCAGTTTGTTGTTCCCGCCAAGTACCGTCTAGCAGTGTTACAATGGGGTCATTGTTCAGCCTCAGGAGGTCACATGGGCAAAAGGAAGACCCAGAGCCGTATCTGAGTTGAGTTTTTCTGGCCAGGGATGGGACGAGACATAGATAGTTTTGTGCGTTCCTGCAGTGTGTGTCAAAGTACCACTAATCAGGGACATATCCTTCCTATGCCATTTGAAACCACACCCGTAATCTCTGAGTCAGTTGAGAGACAGGGCAGTGGTAATGTGGGTGTAGACCTGATGTCTAACCTACTAACTGCTTACTAACTAGCAACTGTTGTATGCTGGGTTCCGTAACATAGGCGTCTTCAGAGATTTGAGTAATCCAAGGACCAGCCTGGTTCCCAGTTAAAAGTGTACCCTCACATCCTGGCCGGCTGCGCCGCATGTTGAGCGAGGTGGACGCCAGGTTAGAGCTCCCCCTAAACTGGGTGATGGGATGTTGTTAAGGTGCTGTTCCCTCACATGCTGGGCGGCTGTGCCGCATGTTGAGCGAGGTGGACGCCAGGTTAGAGCTCCCCCTAAACTGGGTGATGGGATGTTGTTAAGGTGCTGTACCCTCACATGCTGGCCGGCTGCGCCGCATGTTGAGCAAGGTGCATGCCAGGTTAGAGCTTCCCCGCTAAGAACCCTTACGATTACGTTTCCTAGTTAACCCCTACACCGCGGGCTTGTTTACCAATGACTTGCGTTTGCCGTGGGGTTATTTGGGCTCCGACAGACTCTCAAAAAATATTTGCCAAAAATCAGTTATTAGTCCTAGAATAATAAAATTAAATATGCTTATGGCACATACCTTCAGCTTTCTCCTGGAATGATTGTTGAGCCTTCGTCGGTTACCGTAGGACTTGTGGAGACCTCTGAAGTAGGGTAACGAAGTCTCCACTTTACACTTCCCGACAACCCGTAATATGATTACCACAGCCAGATACAAACACTATAAACACTATTCTACAATTTTCAAGTAGTTTGGGATCCATACTCAAAAAAAAAAAACACTGTGAAAGCAATGGAAGTTACGAGCGCGTCTGATCGTCGAACTGGCACTAGTTCGCTTTTGTTACTCTGTCATTTATTATTCATAAAACCCCTCACACTTTATATTTCTATTACTATATAACACTTATATATATCTACAGTCTTTATCCATAAGTTTCCTTCAGTAGTATTAGTTTATTGTCACTGTAGGGATTCAATTTCTTTCAGTAAAATACGTAGCATTCACTTTCTCGTCCTGTATACTGGCATTGAGAGTGAATGTCACTTTCATCTTCACTCTCATAACTCATAGCATTCAGACATGCTAGAGTGAAACTTTCACTTTCATTACTCCTAGGGTATATACTCGTATTCTTATAATACTACTCATTTACATTTCTGTTTACGTTCTCTATTTTATTTACGTTATTTACATTTCTATTTTATTTACACTGTGTTGTAGACTGTCACTTGAAATAACTTATAAAACTATTTTCCATTGTTCACGTATATTTACATTCATTACTTTCACTTGCTGTTTACACATTATTTACAATTCCACTTGCACTGTTTTACTCAATAGAAAGATCGTAGTCACTCTTTTATCAATTGTCAGCCCTTAACCTCTTTCCACACGAGGTTTAGTAGGGGGTAAAGGTCACAGGGCCATTTGCATGGGGGTGAAAAAAGGCCTTGAAGCCAGCAAGAAGAAACATACGTACCCTCGCTTCGGAAGATGAGAGTAAACTGATAACGGAGGGCCAGCGTGGAGGCCTGCTTAGGGGTTATTCAGAGTTACCAATATTGGTTCTTGAAACAGCTAAGTCTAGCACTGATATGATTGGCAGGAAATCTAGACAATACATTATAAATTTGGTAGTTCCAGGTGAATGTAAATATCACTTAGGCTTCTCCCTTCCCTCCTTACATGTATATTTATTACGAAAATAGATTAGAGGCCTACTTAGGAGATATATATTCAGAGCTACCGATGTTAGATCTTGAAACAGCTTTGTCTAGCACTGATATGATTGGCAGGAAATCTAGACAATACATTATAAATTAGGTAGTTCCAGGTGAATGTAAATATCACTTAGGCTTCTCCCTTCCCTTCTTACATGTATATTTATTACGAAAATAGATTATACGGCATATTTCAAGGGGAAAAAAACAGCGAAAATTAGCGAACGAGTGTACGTGAGGTGTTGTCAGATGATAATTAGCCAATTCCAGGTGTATGGCACTCTCACTTACCTTATTTCTTTCTTGTATATATTATTTGGTATAAGAATAGGACATAGGGCTTATTTCAATGGATGAAATCAGTGAAAAATTCCAGGGAAGATTTACTTAGCGTAGCACGGCCGGGCAGGCGAGAGGATAGGGTAATGGAGGGGGGGTAGGGAGGGGAGTCAAGAACGGGGAGAAATGGCTAAATTGTCAACAATGGATGGGAGTACAGATGAGATTAGGAGTGCCGACTAGTGTTGGACATTGGCAGTACTGATAGATGATACAAGCCCCCACTTGGAAGCCCTGGTGAATTCAAAATAACACAGAATCACAAAAGCGACGCCCCGCGGTATGATCCCTTGCTCCCAAGCGTCACGAAAGTGACGCCCCGCGGTTAAGGGGTTAATAATGTACCTAATAAATTAATGGCGATCTCGAATGTACGAAGCATAGGCTGTCACTCGTATTTTTCAGCTAGAGCGTACCTTTCGTAGCATGTACTGACTGCTAGGCAGAGAGAGTAATTGTAACGTAATAAGAATTTTTGTCTCATTGACACTTTTGATGCTCCACCTTAATTAATTTTGCAGGTACAGCAATGGGTGTAGCAGTTTTGCTGTGCGGGCCAGCTGATCGTCTGCTGCACGCTGCCGCCTCTTCTCCTCTGCCTTCGTCGTCGCCATATTATTAATATTACTGTGTCATTTTACACGTAGGTACAGTTACACTACAACTGTCACACCTACACTGTGTATTACATACACCAAGCTACACAACAATTAGTTGTCAGTGTAAATGTAGCAAACTTTCACTCAGTTTGACCTGAGTACAGGATTTTCACCGTCGTCACGGAGTTTTTTCCCTCAAGCTTGCCTCTATTAACGTAAATACAAGGCATTTACGCTCATTGGCGATAGTGATTTTCTCCTGTAGCAGGATAGCACACACACCACAGTGTGAATCTTGTGTGACTGAGTTAGGATATGTACATATATATATACATATATATCCACAAATTTTTTCCCATAAGGAAAAAATTCATTTTGTAGGGGCGTAATGTCACGAATCAAATTCGCGACACTTTCCTTTTGTGAGAAACCACGAACTATTAGTGGAAAACTCACTGTGTATCGCTCAGTTAACCGTTTCTCTCTCCATTTCGGTGGTATGCTTTTCAAAACATTCATCACTGTTTCAAAAGTGACCGATCTAATGCACGTCATTAAGTGCTCTACTGAGCGATATTATTGTTTCTTTATTGTTCGCCCCTGCTTGCCTTAACCGTTAGCCACGCCTTTTTCCGATGGCCAGTCCATTACCCATACATCGTATTTGAAGTCAGTCAAGTGTCTGTCGTGACGGAGTGAGGTTCTGTGCTCCAGCAGTGAGAGAGGTCAGCTAGCACCCAGACTCCACTAGACTACAGTTCTCCAGGCTCCCACCCTTCTTGGTGATACACCACATTCATTGACCAGTATTTCCTTTTTGTATTTTCCTAGGTTTAAGAGTTTAGTTAAGTGTGCCGTTTCCTCACATGCTGGCTGGCTGCGCCACATGTTGTTTTTTTCTAGGCGTAAGAATTTAGCTTTTGAGTGAGTGAGTGAGTACGATCTCTTTATCTGAATTCATTTGAAATGTAACGTTAAATTTATTTCTTTGTAATCAATAAATTTAACAGTTCTTTTTCTTGAGCTTAATGTAATGTAAACTCGTGTTTCATTTCTCCACAATTAAGCTTATTTCCCTTATAGCTCCTATCTTGCATTAACGTTTTGCTATTCATAACTGGTATTTAGGCCATTCTTGTATTAAGCTTTAAAATCCGTTGTGCCTTCTAGGAGTTAAGCATCAGCAAGAACCTGATATTATTAATAGTATTAGTTATTTATTGTCAGGGGTGAAGTAACTTTCTCCAGAGGCTAACAGTACTAATAAACAGCAATTGAGTAATTAGTCTCTGCTATGTACTGTTGAGAAAGTTTATAAATTCTCGTTCTTAGAGAATCGTGCGAAGCAAGCCAGCGTAAAGTAATCATTGCTTGATTTAGCAAGACAGTTCTTGTTCCTGCTGTTCAGTATTATTGAACATTATCACTTTAATAATTGCATTTATTTTAGAAACCCCGTGACAATATATATATATATATATATATATATATATATATATATATATATATATATATATATATATATATATATATATATATATATATATATATATTTATTTATATATATATATATATATATATATATATATATATATATATATATATATATATATATATACGTATATATATATATATATATATATTTATTTATTTATATATATATATATATATATATATATATATATATATATATATATATATATATATATATATATATACAGTATATATAACAGCCATTGAGACATCACACATCCCAGTTTCAGTCCCACATTTAGATCACAGAACTCACTCAGCTTACTATCCACTCACACCGTAGCCCTAGCTCCTTCGTACATAGTCTTCACAGCACTCAACAATTTCCCCTCCACTCCATATATTAATACCTTCCACATACCTTGCTTATCTATTCTGTCATAAGCTTTCTCCAAGTCAATAAAGGCAGCATACACTTTCTTTCTCTTCTCTAGATACTTCTTTACTAAACATCTTAGAACATATATCTGATCTACACACCTTTTTCCCTGCCTAAATTCCTCCTGTTCTTCTCCAACTAGCTCCTCTGTTATATGCCTCACCCTATTCCAGTCGCACTAAGAAGGCAAATACCCCTATGGTTACCACATACTTCTTTCTCCCATTTTTCTTTGTATAAAGGAACATTTATACCTGATTTGCAGTCCTCTGGAACCCTTCCCTCTTCCCAAGCCAATCTACACAATTTCCATGTCCATTCCACAACAATCTCACCCCATACATCAGCATTTCACCACACACTCATTCAATTCCTGGGACCTTTCCCATCTTGATCTTCGTTGCTTCCACTACTTCCGCCCTACTGATCTCTTCCTCCCTCCTCTTGTCTATTCTTCTCCCAATAATTTCCCAACCACTTATCCTCGCACTGCTTTCACTCTCTATATTCAACAAATCCTCAAAGTGCTCCTTCCTTCTCCTCAGTTTCTCTCTGTTCTCCACCAACAATGTATTATTCCCATCTTTCACTCCCCTACTATTTCCCCTTTCATACTATCTTACTTTCTTTACCTCCTCCAAAACAATTTCTTACTCTCCCTCCATTTTACACTTAGATTCCTCCCAAAGTCTTCATCCACTTTCTTCTTACTCTCCTTCACCAATCTCTTCACCTCCATTCTCCTGCTCACATATACCTCTCTCTTCTCTTTCTCATTTTCTCCCCTACCTCTACTCGCTAGCCGTTCACTAAATGTCTTCTTTTGTTCCACAGCTCGTTTCACCTCATTATTCCACCATGCTGTCCCTTGCACACCCTTGCATTTCCTCCTCACTCCACAAACCACCTCACATGCTGCACCTATCTCTTCCGTGAATATCTTACATACATCTTCCACCCCTTCCATCTGCTCTAACTCACACTTTCTCAATCTTTCTTCCACTATGTTCTTATACTCTGTCATTTTCTCACTATCTTGCAACTTCTCCACTCTTCTCACAGGAGCTGTTTCCTCCCGTCTTCCCCTTCGTCTCTTCACGCATTTTCTTTGCAGCCTTACCTTGGCCATCACTAAGTAATGGTCCGAGATTCCATTCCCCCACCCTCTCCACATTCTTGCATCCAACACTTGTCTTCTCATTCGCTCATCCATACACACGTAATCTATCACTGCCTTTCGTTCAACAAGTTCACCGTCCAGCCTCCTCATGACTCTCCACGTATACCTGTGGATCATCTTATGCCGAAAGAAGGTGTTGGCTATTGCCAACCCCTTACCAGCACAGATGTCCACCAAAGCACTACCATTCCCATCGACTTCAGCTGGCACACCCCACTGACCAACCACTCCATCCACTCGTACATTCCCAACTTTGTCATTCATGTCTCCAATCAAAAATACTCACTTGCTCCTCTCAAACTTGTCCATACATGCTTCTACACTTGCCCAAAACTCATCTATCACTCTTGCCACTCGGTCCTCTGTCGGCGCATACGCACATACAATCGCCCAAGCTTGTATACTTACTTTCATCCTCACCAATACAGTCCTTCCACTCCCTGTTCCATACTCATATTCTCCTTCCACTTCTTGCTTTTCATCAGACATACTCCCTCGCTTACCCTCTCATTCTCATTAACTCCCGCACATATACCTAAACCATATTCCCATTCTCTCAGTCTTTCACCTTTCCATTTAGTTTCAGTCAATCCACATACATCCACTCTTGCTTCCTCAAGCACCCGAACAAACTCTCTCTCTTTCACTTCATCATTCACTCCTCTCACATTCCATGTCCTTACCCTCAGAATGTCCTTTGTCCATTCCTTAGTCGTCAACGTATGGTCCGTCCTGGTCCGAGGCGCTTTATTCGCTTGTTTAGTTAGTTCTTTTTACGGGGTGGGGCACTAACCCACCACCAACTCTTTTAGTCGCCTCATACGACAAGCAGGGATACTGGGGAAGTATTCTTGAAACCCCCTACCCCAGGGGGTAATAATAGAAAATAGAAGTGTATCAGCATGTACTCTTTTTTTATATGGGTGCACAAAAAAACTTAATTTCTGCTGACACTGAGAGAAATTAAGATTACCTGTTAAAGGCAAAGAAAATCTAGCCATTGCCTGGTTTTTAACTACCAAGAAAGCACATTTCTTTGTTTTAGTTAGACCTTTAACACAATATGGCAGATATAAATGCCATAACAGCTGCTCTACTGGATAAGATGAAAACAAGTATAGTTATCAAAGGACTGAAGGAAACCTCTGATCATCTACAGAGTTTAGGGATAAGGTTAGCTAAACAGAATGTAAAATCAGATACTGTGGGTCCCATAAAAATGATTCTTGGGTCAGATTACTGTGGAAGATTCCTACATAGGAATTTCAAAGAGAATAGGTACAGTTGTTCAAGAGTCCAGAAGGTAGCATTATAATGAGTCAATTACCTTTTCCAAAGCAAGCAGGAGGACAGGTCAAATTGGTAGACTCAATCTTTGTTGAGCCCAGACAATAATTGATGATAGCTGGAATAAGTGTAGAATTAGAACCTACTCAAATATATGACATACTGGATGAGAAATCTGAACCTGTACACAAATTGTGGGATTTGGATACTGTGGAAATACATCCTGAAGAACCATACCCTGAAGAGAGAATAACTATGGACTCGTATAATCAGTCTGTGGAATTTAAAGATGAACAGTACTGGGTTGGATTACAACGGAAGCTAAACCATTAGGAGTTACCAGCAAATTACCATGCAGGCTCAGTTAAATTCTTTTCTAAGGAAGATGAGAAACAAAGCAGAACATCTAACAATATATGATAATATTATGAAGGATCAACTGAAGAATAAATTTATAGAGGAGGTAAAATTCCGTCTCAGTCATAAAGATGGACATTATCTACCGCATCATGCTGTAAGCAAGGATTCAGTAACAACTCCCATAAGCATAGTTTTATTTGTAGTAGTGAATCATCCAAAAGATTGGCTAGCTTCAACGACTGCCTGTGTGAGGGACCTACACAAACAGAAAAGTTAGGAAATATGTTATTAAGATTTAGAGAAAACCCTTATGCTTATACAGCAGACATCAGTAAGGCTTTCCACAGAATAGGATTGAGAGACGACCATAGGAAATTTACAAAATTTCCCTGGCCTCAAGACCCTCAAAATGAGGATAGTCCTGTGAAAACTTCCTGTTTCCGATCGGTGCTCTTTGGCTCTTGTTCTAGTCCTTTCCTACTAAGAAGCACTTTGAAGCATCATTTTGGGAATGCTACACGTCCCGAAATTAGGCAGGACATCTACATGGATAACTTACAAGGTGTTGCTGATACAGAGACCGAAGCATTGAAGGCTAATGATGTAGCCAATTCCGAACTTGGGAAGGCAGATTTGCCGTTATAAAGCTGGAATCCAACTTCAACACTTTTAAGGAATAAAATAAAAGAGGACTATCCTAATACTGACATTCCCAAAACTAAAAATGTGTTGGGTCTTAACTGGGATACAAGGGCTGATGATATAACTTTAAAACCAATTAAGTTCTCTGATGTCACGCTCACCAAGAGGTCCTTGTTAAGTCAGGTCTTCTTGTTATTTGACCCATTAGGATTGGTCAGCCCAGAGTTATTAGGGGCAAATGTTTAGTGCAAGAGCCCTGACGAGAAAAGTTGGACTGGAACACTGAATTAGATGAGAAGTACGACTATGCTGAGCAATGAGACCAAATCAGAAAGGAATCTGAATAATCATTAAGCATATGTATTCCCAGGCAGATAAATGGTAAAGAGCAGTCATATTTGCGTATATTTTGTGATGCTTTTCAAAATTCATATGGGGCAGTAACTTATTGTGAAACAAGAGTTTATATTAAAATTATCATGTCCAAAGCCAGAGTTGTACCAATTAAAGGACGAACCCTACCTCAAATGGGATTGACTTCCATGGAAGTAGGAACTAAACTGGCCAGGTATTTAACCACTACTCTTGCCACTCAGTTTGAGGATTTTTATATAATGGACTGATTGTGAGATTTGTCTTTCCTGGATAGGAAAGGAAGACAGTAAAATTCCTTTCGTCTGCAACAGAGTGTTGACCATAAAAGAACTATCTCGAAATTTAAATTTATGCATATATCCTCCAATTGAAACCCAGCTGAGCTTCTCCCGAAAGACCCGACAGTCAAGAGACTGATCAGAGATGACTTGTGATTTAAAGGTCCTAAATGGATACTTACTAAAGAATGGTCTGAGCAAAAACAGTATAATATTGCTGAGGCTAGTGTTCTAAACCTGAACCCTGTAGTACCTGAGCCAGATGTGTTAGACATCAGATTTTCATCAATAAGAAAACTCCTTAACACTACTAAACTAGGTATAAAAACTGGGGTTCAAAGAAAATATTATGGAGATATTATTTACCTTTTATGCTAAGGCACTAGCAGCAATAATAAGCTGATAATAGATTTAGGATTATTCTCAGACGGAAAGGGTTTAATCAGATGCTGTGGTCGAATAATAAAGACTGATTTGCCTCTCCAAACTAGACATCCTATATTGTTACCCAAGAACGATTACTTTGTACAATTAATTGTTAAGGAAGCCCATGAGTTAACTCTTCATGAAGGTGTGCCACAGACTCTGGCTCGAGTCTGAGAAATGTATTGGATTCCTAGGAGTACATGGGTTGTAAAGAAATTTGTCAAGAGTTGCATTATACTGTATGTAGAAGGTATGAACAACGACCATTTGACTATTCAGGACTGCCTGCTTTATCTAAGGATAGGGTATATGTAAGTTGGCACTTCAAAGTAAGTGGAGTTGATTACACAAGGGTCATAACTGTTATAGGTGAGGGAACTCCCCACAGGGAATATGTGTGTGTGTGTGTGTGTGTGTGTGTGTGTGTGTGTGTGTGTGTGTGTGTGTGTGTGTGTGTGTTTGTGTGTGTGTGTGTGTGTGTGTGTGTGTGTGTGTTTATTTGCACCTACACTAGGGCAGTCTATCTGAAATGGCAGAAGATTTAAGTTCACAGACATGCCTGAACGTATTCAGAGGATTTGCAGCAAGACATTTATATTTAACAACAAAACCAGTTTTGATGGAGCATCACCTCTTATTTTAAATATAGTGAATGACCCAAGATTAAGTCGACCCTGGGAATCCAAAATTTTACCTTGCAGTTCATAGCTCCCACAGCCTCATGGCAAAATGCATTCACAGAACGAATGATTGATATTATGAAGATCTGCCTTAAGAAAACCTTACACAGAACTAAGATCACAAGTGAAGAGCTGTTAAACAGTAATAACTGAAATAAGTCTAGAATTCATGACTGACCTTTAACCTATCTGGATCATACTAGTGTATCAGTTAAAGCCTTGACATCAGCTCTAATGCTGTATGGCGCATAGTTCCATCCGGTGCCTTGTTTTTGATATCCAGGAGGAAGATGATGATCCCATCATTGAGAATAATGAATTAGGGCAACATTTGCGCGAGAGGTATCAACATTTGAAAAAAGTGCTGGATATCTGGAACAGACACTGGGGTGAGCCTAAGCAAAAGGATTTTATGGGGCTCAACCTGCCAGTAACAAGTCAATCATTATAACATAGGAGATGTGGCCATTAGCTGAAGTCATCTCCACATATCCTGAATCGAAGAGGGTGCTGGGACTTGTGGAAATTAAATGTAGGGGACATGTCAACATAAAAACCTTTGATAAATTAGTGTCCCTTGAATTAACGGCTATCCCTGAGATTGTGAGTGGTGGAGAACAACTGGGCCAAGATGCGACCTAGAAGGGCCGCAGCACAGGGTTCACGAGACATATGGAGAGATCTTCTGGTTAGTGGTCTAATTACATGATACAGCGTATCACTCTTTATCTGGCCCCAAAACTGTGGAAACTAATTTCCTCCAGATCAAACTATCTTGTGCTTAGCAGTAAAAGATGCAAGATTAAAATAGATGTCTGTTGAATGGAAAAAAAAATTTCCAGGGAATGTTTATTGCTAGTTCAAGTGGTTTATATACCCAGTGATTTGCTATAGTTTCTTGTTAATTATCCTTATTATTAATAAATTAAATGCTACTGCATTTAACCATTATGGACAAGTATAATGTAAATGCGTAAATAAATACATTCAAGGTTAAGATTATTCCACTGAACCTGAATGTGCATGCTCAGTGTGCTGACATGGAAAATAAGAT
Organism: Coenobita brevimanus; assembly: GCF_032717465.1. Taxonomy (NCBI): domain Eukaryota; kingdom Metazoa; phylum Arthropoda; class Malacostraca; order Decapoda; family Coenobitidae; genus Coenobita; species Coenobita brevimanus. The sequence continues at coordinate 33,429,692 of NC_137019.1, forward strand.
AAGGTATGGTTGAGAAGCAAGATTTGCTAGATAGGAAGTACTGAAAGGTTTTCTCTATTTCTCATAATTTTCAGTTACAAGTCGGAGTTGCCAGTCATCCTGTTATCGTGAGTGGAGTTATTTTGTAAGTTATGTATTAAATTATATGCTCTTTTTCTCTATAAAGATTTATTCATGTGATTGTTCGTTAAATTATGTACTTTTATCTCAGTTTGTATGTTAAAGCATTTAGGGTGTTATGTAATGTAAGAAAACTCTGGATATTTCGGATGTCTTCTCTGAGAATGTAGTAAATCATTCTGGTAATAAGAGAAGGCTACTTAAGGAGGTGAAACAGCCAAGGGCAGTAAGTTTTTCATTCAGTTTAGTTTGGGTTTAGTTCAGTGTCAGCTCAGTGTCAGTGCAGATTGTATAGCTCCAATACTTGTGAAAACAAGGAATTGAAGTTGGTAGGCATTAAATATAAATATCTGGAAAATACAGACAATTAACTTAAGAAGCCAGTGTTTATTTGCCACTCCTGAGCCGATCTTGTTATTGTACACCAAAAGGCTGACCATGAGAAGAACAACTCACTGGGCAATATCCTTTGTATACTGTATACTATATACTGAACTACCGCTGTTGTTGCGGGAGTGTGGGACGGGGATGTAACAATGGTGTCAGGGGTGTGGATCATTAGAAATGTGCTGCAGTGTGTCAAACCTTCATCATGGAAGCAGAAGGTGTACAGACAAGAAGTCAAGCTAGACAGTAGGAGGCATGTCTGGCAGCAATCATGAAGCTATTACAAGCAAAGAATGAAGGGCAGAAAGAACTCAATGAACAATTACAGGCACAAAGTGTACAACTACAAACACAGAATAAAGGACAGAAAGAATAAAAGAACAATTACAAGCACAAAGTGAACAACTACAAGCACAGAATGAAGGACAAAAAGAACTCAATGAATAATTACAAGCATAAAGTTAACGACTAGAAGCACAAAGTAAAGAGAAGAAAGAGTGGTATGGACGACTTCAAGAGGCATTACAGGAGCAACAGAGGAAGTTACAACTGAGGATGCAAGGACACCAAGATGCTTTCATGGGGGAAATGAAGGAAAAACAACAACAGTTGAAGGAGGAAGTATACACTGAGCTACAGCAGCAGAAATATGAGGTAAGCAATAATGTGACGAAGCGCAGACACAATGTAGACAACCAGTTGAAGATTAGTATGGGAATAGTGATGGAGTGCACACAGCATGCAGATGACCAGAAGAAGCATGTAGTTGACCATTTGAAGATAATTAGTGAGAGAATTGAAGCTGTTGAGAAATATTGCACTGCTGAGCCTCAGGTTAATGTACAGGGAGCATTTGAAAAGAATGGACAGTGTATAGTGAGTCTTGATGGATCCCAAGCATCTGAAGGTAGCTTTACAGGGTTGAAAAATCAGGAGCTTTAAGCCCTGGACTTAGCCTTTCGTTAGTCCTGTGGGGTATTCAAATGTGGTTAGTCCGGTGGGGTGTTGCAACACCCCAATACAAAAATACATGTAGTGTTACTAACATGTAAAATATATTCATATGCCGCTTCAGCATATCTCTGCAATCACTAATGAAAAGACTGAATGCCTTGTAGGTGATGTTTATTAATTTATAATAATAAAATACAATAAATCATAATACCAGTAAAAAAATAACAAATGAACTCATATCTCATTTGTCAGGTAAACACGCACAGGAGAATACATTTCATTTTTAAAATCAGTACGATGATAAACAATAAGCAAAAATAAGATATAAACCCAATCTATATCACAATATGATCTAAATGGATAGTTTGATGGAGTGACTTGACACCCGGGGGGGGGGGTGGAGTGCCCCTCTCTCTCACTACAGCAGAGGCAGGACTAAACGGATCCACATGCTCCCTCCCATCACTGAATCAGGAGAGTACTGGAACGGAGAAAAATATTCGAATTTCCAGCTAGAAAATATGAGCATTTAAAAAAATTGGGGGTGCCAAAACACCCCGCTTGACTAACGAAAGGTTAATTATGATGCCCCAGTTTTAAGACCCCAAACCAATCAAGTGCATGGCTATAAGGGGGTCCAATTAATAATAATCCTCAGGAATCTGATGGTAGAGTATCTTGGGACTTACCAAATGCAGTTTGAGTTACTTGTAGATCAGATTGGTTGGGGTGATAGGCAGAGGATAGTACAGCTGGCCACTGGTCTCAAGGGTGCAGCAAAGGATATTCTGGGCCAGTTGTCGGTGGAGGAGAGGAACAGTTATCAGTCCATACCAGAAGTACTGGAGTGCTGATATGGAACCATGTACCAAACTGAGGTTTAAAGAGCAAGATTCCAGAGCCATGTACGGGATCAAGGCGAATCCCTACAGCAGCTTGCTCATGACCTGGAGAGTATGGCATACAAAGTGTACCCTAGAGCAGCACCTAACCTGTTGGCTATTCTTCTGAGGGACCACTTCATTGATGCTCTTGATAGTGCAGAGTTGAAAGTGCAAGTGAAGCAGGTACAACCAAGAGACATACAAGAAGCACTAGCCAGGGCTCTAGAATTTGAGTCTCACATCAGGTCCAGTACATCCACTTTTCAGGCAGGTTGTATTATGGGATTCAAGGCAAGAGAGGAGCAGGTACACATGATGCAAAAAAAAAAAAAAATGAAGTTTCTGGTACTGTCAAAAGCCAGGACATAGGAAAGAGGATTACCACACATGGAAGAGGAAACAAGAGAAGACCAGAGGAGGTTGCTGGCTCTGTGGGATGCCATGACACAAAAATATGGATTGTTACAACTGGGAGCGGGAGCAAGAATGGAACAGTGCAAGGAAACCCACGATTGCAACAAATGTGGTGAGGTGGGGACACTTCAGCTATAACTGTCCAAATGAGAAAGACGGCAAGAAGAAAGCTGCAGAAGATGAGAAGGATGGGGGTAAATTAGTAGAGGCTGGTGACAAGAGGCAACCACCAGCCGGCTTTTCCCAAGATGCCCCACTACTGAGGAAATGCAAGAGAACCTTGATTGATAGTGTGCAAGAAGATGGAAGATAAGACGGCAAGCAGTGTAGCAGGAATGGAAATCTTAACAAGAAGTGCAGCCATACTGTGGTGACAAGGCCAGTGACAGCTGAAGAAGACATGAAGAGGATGCTCATTTGCAACCAGTGCTAGAGTGGCTGCAGCAGAGTACAGTGCAACCATCTTGGGAAGAGGTTTCCAGGTTTAGCCCTGCTACTAAGAGCTACTGCAGTCATTGTGACCTTCTTCGTTTGAACAGTGGACTAGAGCATCAATGGGAGACACCCAATGGCCTCAACAAGTACATTATTGGCAACCGGTGGTTCCAAAGTAAATAAGGTCCGAGACTGGCATGCGGTAGGATGTTGAAGAGTGGTGTCGGGCCTGTGATGTATGCTGTGCCAAGAATGGAACCAAGAAACATGGTTGTGCCCCTCTCCAGCTGTACCAAGTAGGTGTACAGATGGAAAGAGATACGGTGGACATTGCTGGACCTCAGCCATTCACTGAAAGAGGAAACCGGTATATACGTGTAGCCATGGACTGCTTCACAAAGTGGTCAGAACCCTATGCCATCCCTGATCAAGAGGCTGTGACTGTTAGTCAGGTGTTGATTGACCAGTTTCTTTGTTGTTTTGGGATGCTGCAAGAACTACATTCAGACCAGGGTTGAAACTTTGAGTCTGCTGTGTTCCGTGAGTGCTGCAAGTTACTGGGGATCAAGAAGACCAGGATGACTCAACTAAGGCCACAGTCAGATGGGATGGTTGAGAAATTCAAATGGACACTGGGACAAGAACTGGCCAAGTACTGCTTAGAGGAACAGACAGAATGGAGTCAGAAATTACATGTATTGCTGATGGCATATCGCACTACATCCCATTAGTCTACTGGCCACACCCCTACAAAACTGATGATGGCCCATGAGTTACATATACCCATTGGCTTGTTAACCCTAGTATGTTTACATCGGATAAATTTCCCCAAGTGTCTTAACTTTTCCGTGTTTACTGCATCATAAGGAAGGGTATGCAGCTATCCTTCCACAGTTGCTCAGTTCATCCTAGCCTCTTGCCATGTTATGTAGTGCTCCTTTTCTCTCTCCCCCATATTTCCCCTCGTTTGGGGGGATTGAAGTGAATTTTACCCAATGTTAGCAATGCAGGCAATATTTTTTTTCCAAGACATTTTCAAGCCAGGGTGATTTATAAGAGAAGTGACACAACCAACTTGAATCTCCAGGGACCAATAATAATCTTGACCAAAGCTAATGTCCTTCGAGGCAATATTCACTGTGCTATAGACTTGAAGGTAAAATAATTATCCTTTTTTTTAACTTATTTGTAAAATCACATGTCACTTTATTTGTTGCTACTGTGTGTTCTTTTTTGCATGTAAAGGAAGTGTGAGGGTTGTATTTTCATACCGTGTTTTCGGATTAAAAAATGGTTGAGTGTAAGTATTTTTATTTAATTTCCTAAAATTGGGTAAAATTCTCCCATGGTTTGCAGTAACTTTTCAAAGCTGACGTTAGCATTCTAGGTGGAAGACCACCTGGTGAAGAGCTGCCTACAGACACCTCCAGCTATGCAGAGCATCTTCAAGAAAGGCTGGCTGAGGTACATAATCAAGTGCAAGAAGCTCTAATGTTTTCAGGCAAAGAGATGAAGTGCAAGTATGATGCCAAGGCAAGTGAGGTGAGCTTCGAGGATGGTGACAAACTTTCGTTAAACAATCCTCAGTGGAAGAAAGGATGGTCCCCAAAGCTGCACAGACCATGGGATGGGCCTTACACTGTGCTGACCGCCTGTCAGACATAATAAACCAGACTCAGGGAAGCAGGAAGTCTCACCCAAAAGAGGTACACGTGAATCGTCTGTGGCAGTACCATGGGCCAGGACAATACAGCTGGGACGTCTCCGAGCAATCGTGCACATCCCCAGCTGAGGAGGTTGAGGAGGACCGGGGAGCTGAAGTATAAGACGATGGTGACAGTTTCCCGAGGGCGGGAAAGAACTGGGAAGAGAACAAAGGTCATTCCAAGAGGAATAGACTGCGTGGAGCAGCAAGGACATTATCGGAAGTGGCATAGGAGAAGACCTGATAAGTTGAAGGATTATTTTGTGCATAAATAAATGTTTAGTTTCGATTAAGGATTATGTTTGTATACAATGTGTAGTTTTATCGGGACGACAAAGGACTAGGGAGGGGGTAGTGTTGAGAAGTGGGATTTGCTAGATAGGAAGCACTGGAAGGTTCTCAGTATATCTCGTATTTTTCAGTTAGATGTCAGAGTTGCCAGTTAGCCTGCTATTGTGAGTGGAGTTATTTTGCAGGCTATCGATTAAATTTTATGCTCTTTTTCTCTAAAATATTTTACTTATGTGATTGTTAAATTATGTAATTTTATCTCAGTTTGTATGCTAAAGCATTTAGAGTGTAATGTAAGAAAATTCTGCATATTTTGGATATCTTCGAGTTGGTAACTTGCATCTCCGAGAATTTAGTAGATCACTATTATTTAGGGAAGGCTATTTAGGGTGTTGGAAGAGCCTAGGGCAGTCATTTTTACTTTCAGTTCAGTCCGAGGTTAGTTCAGCGTAAGTTCAGTATCAGTGCAGATTATATAGCTCGGGTAGTTGTGAAAACAGTGAAGTTGGCAAACATTAAGTGTAATTATTTGGAATGTACAGACAACGAACTTGAAAAGCCAGTGTTTATTTGCTATGCCTGAGCCGATCTTGTTGTTGTACACCAAAAGGCTGACGATAAGAGCTCACTGGGCAATGTCTTTCATATACTGAACTACTGTTGTTGGAGCCTGTGGCAGTGTTTCGTGGGGACGTAACAATATTATACATTAACGTACATAAAATGAATATTTGATCTTATTCTTATTTGAAAATGTGATTGATTCGTTAAATTTGATCTTCCTTGTAAATTTTGGGAGGTAATTCATTGTATTTAAGTAACTGTAATTAATTAATGTTTGTCATCTCTGAATCCTATGAGGGAGAGGAGGTACGCTATTGCTCACTGAGTTCCTGAAATTCTTTCAAGCTGCATGCTATAAATAAGTTGCATCAGGACGCTTGGAGAGACCCTCACAGACCTAACCAAGACCTCTAGCCCGTTGTCATCTGACATTCTCACACAGTCTAGCTAAGTATCCTTAGAGATTTGGCCAAACTGAGGGAAACTAGCTAGGATATAAGTAGAAAAACAATAGGTGAGTTAGGGATATTTAAGCCCAGTCATCTAAAGAGATTCCTATTACTTAATTTAACTTTGGTGATAATAGCAGAATAATTTCAAACCGAACTTATTATATTTTTTATATTATTTAACTGGTTACAACATATCCAAACGAATTTGGTTTGCATTCATTATAGCATTTTTGTTTTTTTTTGACAGTAAACATAAAGATGAACAAGAAGCGGTGCCAAGGCACAGCACACCCGTCCCCGGCATTCATTTTAGTGCTGATGAATAAACACAACGGGATATCTAGTCAAAAATATCATATATCAAATTTGGAGTAAATCTGGTGAAAGTCGATGAATTTATCTATCTAGCTATACAGTATATATATATGTACCTAGGCTGCTTCCCCCAGTGAAAGGGAGGTAGCCGAAACAGGACGACACACTCCCAATTTACCCATCCATACACACACATTTATAAGTATCTTAGCCCCAGTTGGAGAGGGGACGGATCCTTACCGCACCACACCACACGAGGGTCAACTGCACAGTGCAATCGGCGACATCCGCAGCAGGGCCCGACAGCATAGCTGGTTTACCCTTGCCACATCATAATGGACCCACCCCCTTACCTGCACCTGACCTGATCAGCTGAACAGACCAAATGTGGGAAAAAATCCCCTCGAGGCCGTGTCATCATTTATTGGTTCGCAATTTCTCTCCAGTTATTCCTATCACACGCAACCACTCTTGTTTGTTTGACATATCCTTCTCGCATCCAATGCTCTCTTCACACTGTCCATCCATCCTGTTCGTGGTCTTTCTCTCAGTCTTACACCTCTCACATGCGCTCTAGTTATCTTTTTCACCAATTGCATTTCATCCATTCTCTCCATATGCCCAAACCATCGCAACACTCTCTGCTCAACTCAGCCATCTCCAACATAACTCCAGTTCTCCTTCGCACTTCATCATTTCTCATTCGATCCATATGCATCACTCCACACATACTCCTTGGACACCTCATCTCCATTACATTCAAACTTTTCCTCTCTGCTATAGCCACATTCCATGTTTCAGCCTCATAGAAGCAGTTGGTACCACTCCATCCTCATACAGCCTTCTCTTTACATCCATTCTAAGAAAGCAACATTTAAACACTTTTTTCATTCCTCCCAGCACAATTCCTACTTCATTCATTCTAAATTTCATTTCTACATTAATTCTTCCATCCACAGCAACATGTGACCCTAAATACTTGAAACACTACCTCCTCAAGCAGCTCACCATTCAAAACAATATTCATCCTTCTACCATCTACTAACCTTGTATACTTCATCACTTTACTCTTATTCTCATTTACTCTCAATTTCCTTTCACACACCCTTCCAAACTCTACCAAATGCCTCAATCTCTCCTCCATACCAGCCACCAGTGCAGTATTATCTGCAAACAGCAGCTGATTCAGACTCCACTCTCTATCATCAGCATTCACAGAATCAAACCTCCACCTAACACTCTCACATTCACCTCCCTTACATATAAATATTAAACAACCATGGCGACATCACACATCCCTACTGCAGCCCCACTCTCATGGGAAACCAATCACTCACAGTATTTCCCACTTTTACACATGCTTTACTATTTACATAAAAACTTTTCACTCCATTAAGCAACCTACCATCAAGTCCATACAATCTCAAAACACTCCACAAAGACGCCCTATCAATTCTATCATACGCTTTTTCTAAATCCATAAACGCCCAAACCACATGCTTACCTTTCGCCAAATACTTTTCAGACACCTGTCTCACAGCAAACACCTGATCCATGCATCCCCTCCCTTTCCTAAAGCCACACTGCTCATCACCAATCACTTTCTCTGTACCCTCTCTAACTCTCTTAATTAACACTCTGCCATACACCTTGTCTACAACACTCAACAGACTTATTCCCCTAAAGCTAGTACACTCGTACTTATCACCCTTTTATTTATACAATGGAACCACACAGGCACTTGCCAAGTCTCACAGTACACACATTCAGCAACTTACTAACCACTCAACAATAGTCGCTCCACCACCTTTCAGGCATTCCACAGCACACCCATCCCTACCTCTAACTTTCCCTGCCTTCATCTCCTTTAATGCCTCCTGCATTTCTTCCATCTTGGTCAAAGAATCATTCAGTCCCAACAAATATATTCCTTGCACCCATCCACCTGCCACAATTTCAGTTCCTTGCACCCATCCACCTGCCACAATTTCAGTCTCTCTTTCCTCCTCTACATTTAATAGTCTTTCAAAATACTCCACCCATCTCTTTCTCACTGCATCCATCTCAGTTAACATCCTTCCTTTCTCTGCTTTTGCTCGCTCTTCCTTCTCAGACTCTCCCTTTTGCACCCTTTTTACCTCCTTCCAAAACATTTTCTTATTCTGTTGAAATATCTCAGTCAACTGCCTACCCCGCCTCTCATCTGCTGCCACTTCAGTATCACATACAGTCCTGCACGCCCTATTCCTCTCTTCCTTATACCCCTCATTTGACACCTCATCCTTCCTCTGCAGCCACACTTCATATGTACGTCTTTTCTCAGCCACAGCCATACATACTTCCTCGCACCACCATTTACTTCCCTTTCTTACACCACCACCCACTTGTCTCACACCACACACCTCTTCTGCATGCCCCACCACAGCACTCTTAAACTACTGCCATTGGTCCTCCACACTGCCATTTTCCTGATCTTTCACTGCGTTCCATTCATCTGTCAGCTTCTCCTGATACTCTATTGTTTTCTCTCTTTTATCCAACTCACTCACTTTCAAAACCTCCATGCCAAACCTAACTCCTTTAGCTCTCACTCATCTCTTACTTACTCTTAACTTTTCCTCCACCAGGTATGGTCAGACATACCTCCGCCCTCCCCTCTCAAAACTCTCACATCCTGCAATCTTCCTATTACATTCCTGGACACAACCACATAGTCCGTCAATGCTGTATCAACAAGCCTTCCACACTCCTGTCTCACCCATGTATACTTATATCTTTCTTCTTAGACAAGGCAACACATATCTCTATCATTCGTTCCCCATTTCCATTTCTTCCAGGCACACCATGCATACCAAGTACACTTTCAACTGCTACATTTCTCACTCTAGCATTCAGATCTGTCATCAATACCATATTCACATTCGCTCCAAAACTGTTCAGACACTCATCAACACCGTTCCAGAAAGACTCTGTCGCTTCTGCATCACTTTCACCACCAGGCCAACATGCTTTCGCAAATACCCACGCTTCACATCCAAATTTCGCTTTCACCCACATCAGTCTCAATGACACCTCCTTTCATTCAGTCACACACTGATGCACTTCCGGGCTCACTAACAAGGCCACACCTTCTCTCGCCTTTCCATTGTCAACGCCTGACATCCTTCCATTCGCACTGCCAAACTTAGACTCATCTTTCACTTTCATCTTTGTTTCACTCAAAGCTAACACATCCAACTTTTTTCTCACAAAGATTCTCACAATCTCCTCCCTTTTATCCTCAGTCGTGCTACATCACACACATTCATAGACCCAATCTTCAGGGTACGGGGATAACCCAATCCCCCATCCCTTGCTACTCCCTATCTCATTGTAAGAACTGAAAAAACAGTGGAGGGAGTCCCTAGTCCCCTTATCCCACCTGTTTTAGCCGCCTTTTACGACACAGGGAATGCAGTGGCAGAATTCTTCCCAACACATCCTGGATCCAAGGTGGTAGTACCACCCTATAGTGCGGCCAGATTGTGTTCCCCCTCCCCTCGCCCCGGACTAGCTAGAGTGTGATCAAATAAAATTTTGGTAGATACCGAACATTAAAAAAAAAAATGTAGTAAACATAATCAGGAATAAAGAAGACACTGAACCAAGTAATGAATTAGGTGGTGAAGGACGATGATAAAGAAGTACATACTGAGAATTATCATGAAGAAGATGGAGCACTGTCGAGGTGTAACATCTGTGCTAACCAATTGGTCTTAGTACCGAAAACATGACTTTACCCTCTGACGATCTTCGATCGATTCCTTTCAAAATCGAATTACTTTATCCCGGTCTAACCCTAACACTTCCACCAAGTTTGGTATGGGACAGATTAAAACTGTTTGGACTGGTTTCCCTCTGATCATACCCTTGTTTGACCTTTAACGCTTCCTTGTAACCTTGACCTTATCTTGAAGCCTTTCATAAAGTGGGTCTAAATCGAATGAAAATTGTCAGGTTGGCCCTAGAATGTGTCCTGGGCCTCAAAGCATTTTTTTTTTTTTTTCAAGAACAATAGGTCAACCTTACGGTGATCCTCAATGCTTCCACCAAGTTGGTTCAAAGCATATAAAAAAAAAAAACTTTTTTTTTTTTTTAACACACATGGATCGGATGTGTGGAGTGACGCGTATGGATCGAGTGCGAAATGATGAAGTGCGAAGGAGAACTGGAGTTGTTCGGGAGATGGCTGGTAGAGTTGAGCAGAGGGTGTTGCAATGGTTTGGGCATATGGAGAGAATGGATAATGAGCGATTGGTGAAAAAGATAACTAGATCTGATGTGAGAGGTGTAAGACTGAGAGGAAGACCACGAATAGGATGGATGGACAGTGTGAAGAGAGCGCTGGATGCGAGAGGGATGTCTGTTGAGCAAGGAAGAGTGGCTGTGCGTGACAGAAATAAATGGAGAGAAATTGTGAATGAATAAGTGATGACGCAGCCCTGAGGGGATATTCTCCCGCATTTGGTCTGATCAGCTAGTCAGGTCAGGTGCGGGTGAGGGGATGGGTCTGTTATGATGTGGCAGGGGTAAACCAGTTCTGCTGTCGGGCCCTGCTGTGGATGTCACTGCTTGCATTGCGCAGTTGACCCTTGTGCGGTGTGATGCGGTGAGGATCTGTCCGTTCTCCCCTTTGGGGCTAAGATGCGAATGAATGTGTTTGAATGGATGAGTAAATGGAGAGTGAGTCGTCCTGTCTCGGCTACCTCCCTTTCCTTGGGGGAAGCAGCCTAGGTATATAGATAGATAGATAGATGGATCGGACTTGGATCTTACCCTGTGACCTGGACCTTTAACTGATTGTTCTCAAAATCAAGTCCTTTCATTCTTGCTATATCATGAAATGCTTCCCCCAGTTTGCGCATACAGAAGAAAAACTAATTAATTTGAACTTCCTAAGTCAAACTTTGACCTTGCCCTGAGACCATAACTTTTGACCTACTGTTAAAGAGGAAAAAAAAAAAAAAAAATCGCTGACTTTCAGCAATTTAGTGAATTTTCTTTAAAATCAAGTAAAATCTCTAGTGGATTATTTTGTTCACACACACACACACACACACACACACACACACACACACACACACACACACACACACAGAGTTAAGGAAAACATAACTACTCTAGGTTTGGGAAGGCAAGTATAATGATGGAAGGTGCATATAATAATGCAATACGACAATACTGAATACAATAAGTCAAGTAAAATAATTTTAATTATCATCTATGGGATAAGTACTCATAGATGATTGCCCACTTATAGTAAAACACACACAAGTGCAAAATAAAGCGTAGCAACTGCTCCTCTTTTCCCAGTTTCTCTTATATTCATACGTACAGCCGGGCACCTTAACAGGTCCTAGTTGTATGTCGGTGGCCCGGCATTTAAAATAACCTCCAAGCTCTGAAGTGCCATCTACACTTAGTAAGAAACAAAATCTTTAATTAGAATCCAGCTGATGAACCCGAGGTTTTGTTGGCTCGCATCATACAAAACTGGTAATGACTATTACACAGGTCTGCAAAATGTGACGTGTTGAAAGTTGTTTCACTGATTTTTGCTTAATTATTTTTTTGGTCGCTAATTCAAAATTTAACACCGCATATTCTCCATTCTGTAAGGTTTTCTTACAAGATGATTAATGTTCCTCAAGAGTCTACAAGAGCTGACTTATACAGTAGGTAAAGGAAATTCAAACTGAAACTATATAAGCATAAAGTTGTAAATACGGAATAAAAGAAACAAAATGCATACCACTAACAGATTATAGACTTGTCAAAATCGTTTTTTTTTTTTTTTTTTTTTCAATAATAACCCAAAACTTCTGCGGTTATGAGTTTTTGGTGGACTCTCGTGGTGCAACATCCAGAAATAGTCGGCCATCATGCTGACATTCCAATTTCCTTGGTATTTTTTGCCCATCTCCTTTATATCCTGAAGAAATATTTCACCAAGTTCTTCACTCAGAGCTCCCAAATTTTCCAGAAAGTGATCCACAAAAGCATTCAGGAAATGTACCTCTAGACTCATGTTACTTCCTAGGGCCTTGAACTATTCCAGAATCCTGCTTACAATGTCACTGTAGTTAGGATTCTAATATTTACCTGAGAATGTTTAATGGCATCTTTGAAGGCAATCCATGCTTCTTCTTCAGCTGCAAGAAGGGAATATTCAAAATTAGCATTCTTGACAAGGTTCCTTGTATCAGGTCTGAAAAATACAGCCTTTCTTAGCTTGGCATCCGACACTCCTTGACACCTCTTGCACAAATACTTGAAACCATTGGTGTCTTGTGGCAAAGCTTTGACAAATTGCTTCATTAGGCCAAGTTTTATGTATAAAACGGGTAAAAGAACTTTTTCTTATCGACCAAACTTACTTTGTTCAACATTCTTTGTCCCTGGTGAAAGTAGTTACCTACTTAGTTAGTGTTTCTGAGACCAATGGAGATTCCTGGCCCTGTTATCCCATTCGCACAAGAAACACGGAAGCTTTGTGTTGCACGACTGTTGTCCAAGCAGCATACAAAGAACTTTTAAGTCTCTCAAAACATACAGTTGTGGGATTAAATCCTATTTAAAACCATAAGTAAGTTTTCATAACTTTTCTTGAGGTGAACTGGATGAGCTACAGAAACAGAGGCATGCGTGTTATCACTGCAAAAGTACTACCTTGTTACTTCTTTTCAAAGAATCAATGAAGTCTCTACCCATCAACATTGTAAACTATCCAGTAGGATCTGTTATAATAACCCAAATCATCTCCTTGTTTAAAATGAAGAAGTAAATCTATTTCTCGGTTCCAATACAAGAAAATGATATGCCAGGCTCTGATTTTTTTTTTTTTTGTTTAAATTCTGGAACTTAAAATCTCAGCAGACTCCTTAGCTGAGAACAAAAAACTCGATATTCTATAATATCACTATCACGCTGGTAGTGTGCATCATTACTTTTGCCACTACTTTCTTGGTCAGGGTTGCCGTGTATGTTTTAAAGTTTCTCTATTGGTACTGGGACGGATGTATCTGGTCCATGAACAGCAGGTTGTAAGGCAGATGGAAGGTTTGGATAGAGATTTTTCTTTTTTAACATTACATATGCATAAGCAACAGCCATCACTGATTCTTTGGCTCCCTCCAGGTCACTGGAAAATAAAAGTGAAAACATTTTCTTGCAACCTTTGTCAGTTGCCTTAGCTCTTCAACACAAATGCAGCAGACTTTATCGGCAGCCCATGATTTGCGCTGCTTTCCATGTTTCACATCAAAGTATGCACAATACTTTTTTGGGGGGACAAGGCCTGTAATACTTATCTAGCGTTTCTTTATTGCAAATTCACCAGACGTAACAGAAACTGTCCAGCCTGCTAACATAACCTTGTATAACCATTGCCAGATAAACTAGAGCTAACTCTGAAGCATATAGTAGAGTAGACTAAACTTCTTTACAAAAATCTCCCACATTTCAAAGGTAAACGAAAAAAAATGGTTAAAGATAATCAAAATATTATTTGCACACAGGAAACTTCATTCAGTACAGTTTTTATTCATCATGTTTTAAAGATGACATCCTCCAAATGGTGGCTGTCATTGTCTATACACGCTTGGAGGTCATTTCTGAAGGCTGCCATGGCTCGATGGGTCATGTCAGGTGGAACAGTGGCTATCTCCTGCTGAATAGCAAACTTAAGGGCTTCAAGAGTTTAGGGTCGATGTGTATACACTCGTGATTTAAGGTAGCCCCACTGAAAATAATCACAAGGGGCGAGGTCAGAGGACTGGGCCGGCCACCCAACATCGCCACGCAACGAGATCACCCGATCCAGAAACATTTCCCTCAGCACTTGCAATGATCTTCAAGCTGTGTGTGCCGTAGCTTCATCTTGCTGAAACCACACATCGAGTTCTTCAAGCTCAAGGTGTTAGAGTTGTTAGAAAGTTTTCGAGCATATCAACATAATGGTCAGAAGTTACGGTAACTGTTACTCGTACACCACCCTCTTCAAAGAAATAAGGACCCATGATGCCAACATCGACAACAGTGCACCCACAGTCACTCAATTGGAGTGCAACGGTCTTTCATGTAGCATGCGAAGGTTGTTTTCAGACCAATAGTGAAAATTTTGTTTACAGAGCCACTCAAATGAAAGTGAGCTTCATGACAGCACAAGAGAACAGCATCTTCAGGAACACATTGTGGAATGTTCTCACATAATTCCCTGCAGTTTATCCAGTCTCTCGCATTGAGTTCTTGCACAACCATCATTTCGTATGGATGGAAGTGAAGGTCTTTGTGTAAGATTCTCCTTGCAGTTTCCTGGGATATCCCTACAGCTAAAGCATGCTTCCGCGCAGAACGTCTCAGAGACTGCACAACGGATCGCCTCAATGCTTCAATATTCTCAGGCATACAAGCGCTCCTACGTCGACCAGGTGATTTTTTTAAAGCTGAGCCTGTTGCCCTGAAATTCTCAACCCACTGCAAGATGGTTTTCCGATCTGGAACACTTTGATTACGTGGAATACTGAAACGTCTTCGAAAGGCCCTCTGCACAGAGATCACGGAACGGTTGTTTGCGAAGAAAGCTTCGACAGTGAATGCACTGTGAACTCCCGACCACACCATGTCGGCGATTGAGGACGGTTAGGGTTGGGCTACCAACAGAGCCCAGCCCCGCCCCTCCTGCCTCACTACTGCCAGTGCTACAGCCTTTCAAAATGTTCAAGACAGTACTAAACCTACTCACACTCTTTCAATGTATGTCCGAACAATACTGAGGCGAGCTGTAAACTGACGTACTTGTTTGGATCCCCTTCCAAACCTCTCCTCACATACTGGTATTCATGTTCAGTTCTGTTATATGGCAAATAAATGTGCCAGATTACCTTTAAATTTGTAAATCAGTGAGATAATCTGGCCATGCTATCTTAGGAGACTTAGCCCAGATTCTGACCAGCTTTAATTTTTGTAGAATCTATTATTTCAAAATCAAATTTTGTGAACCACCTGTATGTGAAAAAAAAAAAAAAAATCTGCAGTTTTTTTTAAATTCAGTGTATGGAGACTAGTAAGAAACGGACAATAGCTATTAATTTTTTTTTTTTTTTTTTTTTTGGTGCAGACCTGTGCATTTGTTCAGGGAGGTAGACCGATAAAACTTTTGTAGAAATTTCTTCTCTACACGCTCATCTTCGTCACGAGAAGGGTATAGCTGGGTAAATATTTACAAATTCATCCAGTCATCATCTTCACTAACAAGGACATCTAATGCCAAATTTTTTTTTTTTTTTTAACAGTTTTAAACAAGGCCATAATCCAATAATAGCATGCATAAACATCAGGTAATTCTTGACTGTTATGCTGATACAGAGTTGAATACCTTTCATGCAGTAAGAAGATATTAAGTTACATCCAAGTAGCCCATGGAGGTCCATTTCACCATTGGCTTGCTCTGTAAGCATGAGGAGTTAATCAGTGTTGCAACAGATCATGTATGGGTATTTGCTCCAATTGTATTGTAGTTTGAGCATCTGCAGTGATATGCTTGATCATAGTACCAGCCCCCCCCCCCCCCATCCCAAACTTACAAGTTTTCTGATGAGTCACTTTTTCTATTTGGTAATGCAAAAAGAAGCTAATATCATACCACCATACCAAGTACAAATATTGTGTCTGCAGAACTAATTGGGGTTGTTCTTCCTTGCCAGTTTGTCTTCACAGGGTTCCAAGGGTAGGCTATAGACTTCTCCCTCACGGAACCATTAATGTCTCTTTTAGAAAATTAAAATCTTTCTCCCCTTGCTAAGGTATCACTCTCTTTTTAAGAAGATGATCCTTCCCTGTCCCTTTCAATATTGATGGATCCATGACTGATACAGGGAGGGGTTTGGTGTTATTTTCTCATCTTTCTGTCGAGGCAGTAGCATTTGTTGGCATATCTTCATTATTACAAAAGAATTAGCAGACATTTTAAATGTTTTCTGATAAATTTTTGCTTTCCCTTGGACTCCGAGGTTTTATCTCTGGAGTGTTTTGTTTCATCTCAACATTTGAATTTATCGTTTTGGGGGTGGCTATTTCTGTTTGAGCGTCATAGTACTCATGATGCATTCCTGTCCATATTGGTGTGCCGAGGAATCAGCAAGCTGAACTAATGGCCAAGGCAGCAGTGGCTTGCCCTATGTCATGTGGAGCACGTGGGATGATTCTAAGGTATGAAATGGTTAAAACCGGTGACCCTTTCTGCCTGATGATTATTGAGTGACATTTCTTTTTCATGACTGCCTGCCTCAGAATGAATTCCTGATGACAGCTCATGCCGATAATGAGGGGTAGGCATGGTGACACCTTCTTGCTGTCTTGGAACTACGGTACATCTCATTAGGATGTTAATTCCATATTTGGACAACCCAGGCATGTAAAGACTATCCAAGCATTTGAGTCAGCGGGAGTAGTGTGTGACTGATTCATAGAGGAAGGAGATGTCAAACTCGGCCCCTTCAGAGTGGATCTAATTCCTCTTTCTATCTGTAATAGTGAGGACACAATGAGATAGAAATAGGTTGCCTTGGTGTAGCGACTTTGACTGCCCCAGTCTGAATATTGTATGCGAAGCCAAGTCCTTTATAACTTGTAGGAAGGGAGGAAGAGCTCTCTCTCCCCTCCTCAGGCTGGACCACTCATCATGTAAGGTGATCTAAGATTTTTGCTAAGTTTAAGGTCACTTAGAATGTAAGTACCTACATACCCCCTTTTGTGTGTCTTGTCCCCTCACGTGCATGTAGGATAGTATCTTGAGCTTGGGTACCTGTTTTATGTAAATATTCAGAACCTGTATTAATATAAAACACATGTAAAGTAAGAGGTTGACTACCGTGTGTTTCACCCACCTAACTAGCAGTAAAAGGGAATCCCTGTTCCCGACAGTTGGTTAGACTGAGACGGCAGTCATAACATCATAATTCATTATTTGGCGACATCGCCAGAAAACACAGCTTTCAATGCTAACCTAAAAAAATGCTATCATGGTTCTAACTAGTGACAGCGATGCTAGAGAATTTGTGAAATCTGAGCCTAGTCCAACTGAGGTGAAAAGCCTCATTAGAGTCGAGCACAAAACTTTGGCTCAGTCTCTGCAGCTAAGATTCCACGAGAATGTCAGCATGCCTAGTCTGTTCAATGCAGTCTAACAGGCTATGTTTTGATAAGGAGATGAAGTTGAGCTAGAGTTGCTAGATTCTGACAACGCCTTAGAGAGCTCTGAAGTACCAGTGTTATGTAATCCTGACAACAATGCTTTTAATGTTGACTCTGAGCCCACAGCTCGAGAGACCTTTGCTCACAGTAGTTCTATGGGAGAGCCACCACTTCCCAATGTTGGTGATAAAATATGACTTGAAATAGCCAAAATTAAATCATGAGAGTTTGAATTGCTTACACTCGACCCCCGATTTCCCGTATCCCAATTTCCCTGATTTTGGATTTCACGGACATGGGATGAGGCCAGGAAATATCAAATACCTGACATATGCCCGTACAAGTCCGGGAGTGTAACAAAAGTCCGGCCATTATTCCCTCATATAAAACTATAAGCAGACTGCTGCACAACAAGGTATAATTTTAGCAAGGTTTAGGCTCGATGAAGGTCATTTGTAACACACAAAAAGATATCTTCATTCATGAAAAGCATCATGGCCACCATCCTGCTTCACCCCACTTGTTCCTTCCAACTCGTGGCATTATTTTTATTTATAATCATGTTATTTCAGTATGTACTGCATTTATATTTATGTTATTGTGTCAGTGTTATTATTTTATGTACTGTGTGTGTTAGGTATGTTGGTATAGGTAGCCTACATTCCGGAATGCTCTAGAATATCAGAATAATTGCTGGACAATATTGGAGAATTCGGACAAAGTATGGTAAAAGTACGGGGAATGGTATGTGGGGCCGGACTTTTGTGATTCCCAGACTTTTGGGGTTCACGGACTTGTGTTCCACCCCTTTTAGTCTGGGAAATAGAGGGTCGAGTGTACCTAAACGAAATGGATGGAAATGGATCATGAGTTTCGCCTTAATCAGCTTAGTAGTTCCCCTCATTCTTGTGTTTCGAATGGTGAGGCGATTGATGTGGCAAAAAATATCAGTCTTCTTCCATCTTTTAATGATCAGGATGTCAAAAAATATTCTCACATATTTGAAAAGGTGGCAGATCTCTAGGCCTTAGAGTTCGTGGTCAATATTATTAAGTGCAAGAAAAGGCTTAGGAGGCTTTGTTACTTTAACCACTGATCAGTGTGTCGATTATGACATAGTTAAAGATTCAGTATTTTATGAGCTTGTACCAGAGGCTTACTGGATTAAATTTAGAACTGCGAGCAAGCAAATGGACCAGGCGCATCTGGAGTATGGTTGGACACTTACACACTTGTTAGATCAGTGGCTGCACTCAAAGAAAGGCAGTAGCTTTCCTAAGCTGAGGGAACTTTTCATCTTGGAAAGCTTCCTCACTAGTGTTTCTAAGGATGTAGCCACTCCTTTGATTGAGAGAGAGGTGGACACCCTTTCTGAAGCCGTTGTGTTGGCTGACAATTATACAGTTGTCCATCATTTTGACTGTAAGCCCCCTTTGATTGTACAAGGATGGAGAGTGGAGTAATTTATGAAACATTCATCTTGTAATGATAAAGTAATTCTTAGTGACGTGGAGAAGTCGTCCTCCCCTGAGTCTAGCAAAGCAACTAAAGTCTTGGTGAACAATATAGATAAGAGGTCGGGGAAAGGGACCCAATTTTGTATCTATTGCAATATGAGGGGTCATACTGAGGAATTTTGCTAGAGAAAGATTGGGCACGGGCTCAAACCAAAGCCTGTCATATTTGTGAATTTTCGGAGTTTTGGGGACACTGATGGGGAGCATGAACTCACTGGTGTCAATTGTCACGAGTTACTCACCCACCAGTTGCCCATTTGTAGTGAGTTCTCCGAGGAGCAGGTTCTAGCTGATGTTAAGCCTCCTGTGGAGCTCTTTATGGACAACAGGAAGCCTGAGGTGGTGTACCCCACGGTCAACCATGTTAATGAGATCCCTTCAGGACGTCCCCCCAAAGCATTGAACAATGCGACTCCTTCCCAGATCTGTGTTTGGTCACTTTATTTCTAAAGGATTTGTTTCAGCTAATGAGCATTGCAAGGAAGTCACTCTTCTTCGAGATACTGGTGCTTCACAAACCCTTATGTTACGGGGCTTAATAAATGTAGCTGATCCCCTTTAGCATGTGCATTTGCAGGGTATTGTATATTATGTTTCGGTTCCCCTGGTTGAAGTGAAGCTATAGTCAGACTTATTTACAGGAACAGTGTGTGTGGGTGTTGTAGACCAGCTATCCATGAAGGGGTTACATTTCTTTTAGGTAATGACTTCGTGGGAGGAGTGCCATTCCTCCTGTGTCGTGGAAACTCCAAACCCAGGAGTTACAGTAGGATGTTCAAAACTTCTCCCTGCCTGTGCTGTGACATAGTCCACGGCAGCAAGGTCTGACCATGAGGTTAAATTTAAGACAGACAGTGTTAGGCAACCTAGTATTGTACCCGATATTGTAATTAAGGATGATGTTTCCCTTGGAGATGACCTCTTTGCCAGGTTGCCCAATTCTGAGGCAGATAACACCCCTATTGACATTGATGGAGGAGTGATTAGTATGCTGAGGTCGAATCCGGAGATTTCTGCTCTAATTGAGTCAGCCGTGAGTGAGGGAGAATGCAGTGTCAGGCTGACTGAATGTTATTACCTCTCAGTGAATGATATATTAATGCGTAGCTGGAGACCCTCTAAAGTACCGCATGATCAAGAGTGGGAGATTGTCCACCAAGTAGTGTCCTCAAGGAGTATAGGCAGGCACTTTGGTCTCTTGCTCATGACTCTTCCTTAGCAGGGCACTTGGGAGTGAGGAAGACGCTGTCCACAAGTAGAAGATTTTTTCTGACCAGGAATCTGCCAAGATGTCTCCCAGTATTGCCAGTCCTGTCACACCTTTCACCTGCTGGGTAAGGGTGGTAGTTCCATTCCTGCGGCCCCCTTGATTCCTCTCCCCGTGTTTGAGGCCTCATTTACTATAATCCTTGTTGATATTGTTGGGCCGCTATCTTAGACCTGACCCTCCTCAGGACACCAATATATTCTCACTATGATGGACATGGCCACTAGATACCCTCAAGTGATCCCCTTAACCTGTTCTGTGCTGTAGCCTTTTTTGGCTTTTTGGTCCCGAGTGCTGAGGTTTGGAAGGCTGTGTGACCCACAGTGCTGGCCATTTTCAACCTTTTTTTTTTTTTTTACGCATAGACCTGAAAAGTGGTCAAAATAAGCCTACTGGTAATAAAAGTGCTCACTTCGGCTATTTTCTGCCCCAAAACAGGTGTTTTGGCCCAGGATGCCCTGATGTGCATCAGATGACAACTTTTAGATACCGCCAGTGGCTGATGTGGATAGATAGTCCAATTTGGTGTTGAATGAATGGATGCGTGGCGTACTTAGAGCATGGAAACGCAACCTGGTGTATGTACTGTAGCCACAGTCAAAGCTACGATGATGGGAAGTTGGGGTTCCAGATGTGCATCAGATGACAACTTTTAGATACCGCCAGTGGCTGATGTGGATAGATAGTCCAATTTGGTGTGCAATGGATGGATATTGGCGTACTTAGAGCATGGAAACGCAACCTGGTGTATGTACTGTAGCCACAGTCAAAGCTACGATGATGGGAAGTTGGGGTTCCGTGCTAAGTTTACATATTTTCACATTCACTTTCTCTTTATGTTACATTGGTATAGGACATGGGAGGGGAGGAAGGGTGTCTATCATCCCGTTTCCTGTCACACATTAAGGGCAGAATCAAATAATTTCACGCAAATGTGAGGAAAACAGTGTCTATATATATACAAACTCGGCAGTTTAGAGTACTATGAGTTAGGCCGTATGTATCTATGGACTCGGCAATTTTGACACTATTAGTTTGTCTATATATATATATATATATATATATATATATATATATATATATATATATATATATATATATATATATATATATATATATACGGTCATGGCACGGAAACTTTAGCAAGACATTAGGCAAAGCCGTGGTTAAGGAGACGATATATTTCTTTACCCAGTTTGGTCTTCCAAAGGAAGTTCAGTCGGACCAGGGGAGTAATTGTGTATTCCAGCTGTTTTGTTAGACCCCAGGGAGCTAGGAATCTCCCAGATCACGTCCTCTGCATACCACCCACAGAGTCAGGGAACCTTGGAGAGAAGTCATTAAATATTAAAATCCATGATAAAGAAGTTTTGAATCAGTCACAAGGATTGGGACAAGGGTCTGCCTATGCTGTTGTTCGCCACCTGGGAGACCTCAAGCAAATCCCTTGGTAATGCAAAAAGAAGCTAATATCATACCACCATACCAAGTACAAATATTGTGTCTATAGAACTAATTGGGGTTGTTCTTCCTTGCCAGTTTGTCTTCACAGGGTTCCAAGGGTAGGCTATAGACTTCTCCCTCGCAGAACCATCAAGGTCTCTTTTAAAAAATTAAAATCTTTCTCTCCTTGCTAAGGTATCACTCTCTTTTTGAGAAGATGATCTTTCCCTGTCCCTCTCAATATAGATGGATCCACGACTGATACAGGGAGGGGTTTGGTGTTATTTTCTCATTTTTCTGACGAGGCAGTAGCTTTTCTTGGCATATCTTCATTATTACAAAACAATTAGCAGAGATTGTAATTGTTTTCTTATCAATATTAGCTCTCCCTTGGACTCCGAGGTTTTATCTCTGGAGTGTTTTGTTTCATCTCATCATTTGAATTTATCATTTTGGGAGATGGCTATTTCTGTTTGAGCGTCATAGTACTCATGATGCATTCCTGTCCATATTGGTGTGCTGAGGAATCAGCAAGCTGAACTAATGGCCAAGGCAGCAGTGGCTTGCCCTATGTCATGTGGAGCACGTGGGATGATTCTAAGGTATGAAATGGCTGTAACCGGTGACCCTTTCTGCCTAATGATTATTGAGTGACTTTTTTTTTTATGACTGCCTACCTCAGAATTAATTCCTGATGACAGTTCATGCCGATAATGAGGGGTAGGCATGGTGACAACTTCTTGCTGTCTTGGAACTACAGTACTTCTCATTAGGATGCTAATTCCATATTTGGACAACCCAGGCATATAAAGACCATCCAAGCATTTGAGTCAGCGGGAGTAGTGTATGACTGATTCATAGAGGAAGGAGATGTCAAACTCGGCCCCTTCAGAGTGGATCTAGTTCCTCTTTCTATCTGGATTAGTGAGGAGACTATGAGATAGAAATAGGGCGCCTTGGTGTAGTGACTTTGACTGTGCCATAGTCTGAATATTGTATGTGAAGCCAAGTCCTTTATAACCTGTAGGAAGGAAGGAAGAGCTCTCTCTTCCCTCCTCAGGCTGGACCATTCATAATGTAAGGTGATCCAAGATTTTTGCTAAGTTTAACCCGCCCCATCCCGGAGACGTGAATTCACGTCCTCACATGATGTGCACTCATATCCCTGAGACGTAAATTAACGTGGCAACATTGCAAGGACATTGCAAGGTGCCTAATTTGCACAATTTTCAATTTTTGTGAGTGATTTTTGGCACGTATACATGGGACACCTTCCTCTACAAGATGCCAGGTAGGGACAATGCCTTACCCAGCATGACCTCCTCCTCCCCCCCACGTGACCTTTTCTCAACAATTCACCTGTTATCAGTGACCTGGCCAGTAAAGTCATGTCATGCCAAGGTACGAAATTCAGGGCCAGAGTGATTCCCCAATCGATGACAATGTGGAGGACAAACATTAGAGGAAGAAACAGTCAGAAATGATGATCAGGTAATGTGGCAAAAAAAGGTCAGGAATGGTGGTGGGTTAGTGAATGAAACAATGCTTATAATGCCTATATTACCGTTTGAAAACCAATATACTCTCGTACTGCATATAAATTCGTACCAAATAAATAAATAAATACCGTTTATGAGTGGTGTAGAATAGTTATCCTCCCATAGAACTCGTTTTCTTTCCAGCCAGCCTGATAGAAAACCCTGTAGGGTAAGGAGTCACTCCTACCTGGATCGAGTATTTTAAACCTCAGGTGAGCGATTTCTCTATGAATTTTCGATGTTTCTCACCAAAAGTGGATGTTTGAGCCAAAATAAAAAAGATCCAAAAATGTCGGGACTGGGGCGTACCACTGCCCAGAAAATGTCAGGATGGGGCGGGTTAAGGTCACTGAGAATGTGAGTACATACGTACCCCCCTTTGTGAGTCTTGTCCCCTCACTTCCATGTAGGATAGTATCCTGAGATTGAGTACCTGTTTTATGTAATTATTCAGAACCTGTAGTAGTGTAAATCAGATGTAAAGTAAGGGGTTGACTACCGTGTGTTTCACCACCTAACTAGCAGTAAAAGGGAATCCCTGTTCCCGACAGTTGGCTAGACTGAGACGGCAGTCATAACATCATAATTCATTATTTTGCGACATCGCCAGAATGCACAGCTTTCAATACTAACCTAAAAAAAAGATATCATGGTTCTAACTGGTGACAGTGATGCTAGAGAATTTGTGAAATCTGAGCCTAGTCCAACTGAGGTGGAAAGCCTCATTAGAGTCGAGCACAAAACTTTGGCTCAGTCTCTCCAGCTAAGATTCCACGGGAATGTCAGCATGCCTAGTCTGCTCAATGCAATCTTACAGGCTATGTTTTGAGAATGAGATGAAGCTGAGCTGGAGTTGCTACATTCTGACAACACCTTAGAGAGCTCTGAAATGCCAGTATTATGTAGTCCTGACAACAATGCTTTAAATGTTGACTCTGAGCCCACAGCTCGAGAGACCTTTGCTCACAGTAGTTCTATGTGAGAGCCACCACTTCCCAATGTTGGTGATAAAACATGACTTGAAATAGCCAAAATTAAATTATGAGAGTTAGAATTGCATACACTCGACCCCTCATTTCCCGTCCCGAATTTCCCTGATTTCGGATTTCACGGACATGGCATGAGGCCAGGAAATATTATCAAATGCCTGACATATGCCCGTACAAGTCCGGGAGTGTAACAAAAGTCCGGCCATTATTCCCTCATATAAAACTATAAGCAGACTGCTGCACAACAAAGTATAATTTTAGCAAGGTTTAGGCTCGATGAAGGCCATTTGTAAAACACAAAAAGATATCTTTATTCATGAATAGCATGATGGTCACCAACCTGCTTCACCTCACTGGTGCCTTCCAACTCATGGCATTATTTTTATTTATATTTATGTTATTTCAGTATGTACTACTTTGATATTTATGTTATTGTGTCAGTGTTATTATTTTATGTACTGTGTGTGTTAGTTATGTTGGTATAGCTAGCCCACATTCCAGAATGCTTTAGAATATCGGAATAATTGCCGGACAATACTGGAGAATTCAGACAAAGTATGGTAAATGCACGGGGAATGGTATGTGGGGCCGGACTTTCGCGATTCCCAGACATTTGGGGTTCCCGGACTGGTCTTCCTCCCCTTTTAGTCTGGGAAATAGAGGGTCGAGTGTACCTCAACGAAATGGATGAAATGGATCATGAGGTTCGCCTTAAGGAGCTCAGTAGTTCCCCTCATTCTTGTGTTTCGAATGGTGAGGTGTTTGATGTGGCAAAAAATATCAGTCTTCTTCCCGCTTTTAATGAACAGAATGTCACTAAATATTGTCACATATTTGAAAAGGTGGAAGATCTCTTGGCCTTAGAGTTCATGGTCAATATTAGTAAGTGTATGCAAATGCTCAGGAGACTTTGTGTCAATTATGACATAGTTAACGATTTAGTACTTAAGATGAACGAGCTTGAACCAGAGGTTTACTGGATTAAATTTAGAACTGCGAGCAAGCAGATGGACCAGACGCATCTGGAGAATGGTAGGACATTTACAAAATTGTTAGATCAGTGGCTGCACTCAAAGAAAGTCAGTAGCTTTCCTAAGCTGAGGGAACTTTTCATCTTGGAAAAGCTTCCTCACTAGTGTTTCTAGGGATGTAGCCACTCCTTTGATTGAGAGAGGGGTGGACACCCTTGCTGAAGCTGCTGTGTTGGCTGACAATTATACAGTTGTCCATCATTTTGACTGTAAGCCTCCTTTGATTGTACGAGTATGGAGAGTGGAGCAATTTGTGAAACATTCATCTTGTAATGATAAAGTGATTCTTAGTGACTTGGAGAAGTCGTCCTCCCCTGAGTCTAGTAAAGCCCCTAAAGTTTTGGTGAACAATATAGATAAGAGGTTGGGGAAAGAGACCCAATTTTGTATCTATTGCAATATGAGGGGTCATACTGAGGAGTTTTGGTAGAGAAAGATTGGGCGCGGGCTCAAACCAAAGCCTGTCGTATTTGTTAATTTTCGGGATTTTGGGGACACTGATGAGGAGCATGCACTCACTGGTGTCAGTGGTCATGAGTTACTCAACCAAAAGGTGCCCGTTTGTAGTGAGTTCTCTGAGGAGCAGGTTGTAGCTGATGTTAAGCCTCCTGTGGAGCCCTTTATTGACAACAGCAAGTCTGAGGTAGTGTGCCCCACGGTCAACCATGTTAATGAGATCCCTTCAGGATGTCCCCCCAAAGCGTTGAACAATGCGACTCCTTCCCAGATGCTGTGTTTGGTTACTTTATTTCTAAAGGATTTGTTTCAGCTAATGAGCATTGCAAGGAAGTCACTCTTCTTCGAGATACTGGTGCTTCACAAACCCTTATGTTAAGGGGCTTGATAAATGTAGCTGATCCCCTTTAACATGTGCATTTGTAGGGTATTGTATATTATGTTTCGGTTCCCCTGGTTGAAGTGAAGCTATAGTCAGACTTAGATACAGGAACAGTGTGTGTGGGTGTTGTAGACCAGCTATCCATGGAAGGGGTTACGTTTCTTTTAGGTAATGACTTCGTGGAAGGAGTGCCATTCCTATTATGTTACAATAGGATGTTGAAAACTTCTCCCTGCCCGTGCTGTGACATAGTCCATGGCAGCAAGGTCCGACCATGAGGTTAAATTTAAGGCAGACAGTGTTAGGCAACCTAGTATTGTACCCAATATGGTAATTAAGGATGATGTTTCCCTTGGAGATATCTTCTTTGACAGGTTGCCTAATTCTGAGGCAGATAACACCCCTTTTGACGTTGATGGAGGACTGATTAGTTTACTGACATCGAATCTGGAGATTTCTGCTCTAATTGAGTCAGCCGTGAGTGAGGGAGAATGCAATGTTAAGCTGACTGAATGTTATTACCTCTCAGTGAACGGTATATTAATGCGTAGCTGGAGACCCTCTAAAGTACCGCATGATCAAGAGTGGGAGATTGTCCACCAAGCAGTGTCCTCAAGGAGTATAGGCAGGTACTTTTGTCTCTTGCTCATGACTCTTCCTTAGCAGGGCACTTGGGAGTGAGGAAGACGCTGTCCACACGTAGAAGATTTTTTCTGACCAGGAATCTGCCAAGATGTCTCCCAGTATTGCCGGTCCTGTCACATCTGTCACGTGTTTTGCAAGGATGGTAGTTTCATTCCTGCGGCCCCCTTGATTCCTCTCCCCGTGTTTGAGGCCTCATTTATTATAATCTTTGTTGATATTGTTGGGTCGCTGTCTTAGATCTGACCCTCCTCAGGACACCAATATATTCTCACTATGATGGACATGGCCGCTAGATACCCTCAACTGATCCACTTAACCTGTTCTGTGCTGTAGCCTTTTTTGACTTTTTGGTCCCATGTGCCGAGGGTTTGAGAGGCTGTGTTTCCCACATTGCTGGCCATTTTCAATCTTTTTTTTTTTTCATGCATAGACCTGAAAAGTGGTCAAAATGAGCCTACTGGTACTAAAAGTGCTCACTTCGGCTATTTTCTACCTAAAAACAGGTGTTTCGGCCCAGGATGCACAGATGTCCATCAGATGACAAATTTTAGATACCGCCAGTGGCTGATGTGGATAGATAGTCCAATTTGGTGTGGAATGGATGGATGCATGGCGTACTTGGAGCACAGAAACGCAACCTGGTGTATGTACTGTAGCTACAGTTAAAGCTACGATGATGGGAAGTTGGGGTTCTGTGCTAAGTTTACATATTTTCACATTCACTTTCTTTTTATGTTGCATTGGTATAGGACATGGGAGGGTAGGAAGGGTGTCTATCATCCCGTTTCCTGTCACACACTAAGGGCAGAATCAAATAATTTCAAGCAAATGTGAGGAAAACAGTGTCCATATATATACAAACTCGGCAGTTTAGAGTACTATAAGTCAGTCCGTATGTATGTATGGACTCGGCAATTTTGACACTATTAGTTTGTATATATATATATATATATATATATATATATATATATATATATATATATATATATATATATATATATATATATATATATATTGTTACGGAACAGAGAAAGATAACGTACACTTTAAGTGAGAATGCTAAAAATCACTACTGTCCCGTAAAGTTCCAGGTTCAAAACAAAAGAGTTAGGTAAAATTACAAGTTAAAGTTTAATGCTCAAACTAACAACAAAACATTCAGGACTCATAAGGATAATGTAATGGCAAAAACAGGTTAAATATATGGTTAACTGCAATAGCCTCTATTAACACGAAATTAGCAAGAGTAAATTTATCTAAGTCAGCCCTGATAAAATGAGATACCAGATAATACTCAGTGAATGCCAGATAAATTATTACAGATACAAACTATTATCAAAAATGACTGACATAAAGATCCATACATGAATTACAAAAACTTCACTAAGCCTACAAATTAAACTTATGCTATACAGTACAAGAAAAAATGCAACAACAGTTATACTCAAATTACACACAGCTGCTAGATGGTTGGAGATTTCTTGAGCACTCACAATAATAATATCTGTACAGGGGAGGACAGAGATGTGAACAAAATGAGGAGCAGATCTAAGTGGCAATGATGCAGAGACTGAGCTCATTATATAGGGGCCAGCAGAGCCTGATACAACTTGTAATAAGGACGCGCAAATGAAGCGATGGGGACAAACGGTCGACAATCCCGCACTGAATAACAGAAAGGACGACTTACTCTACTATAACGGTAGAAGGGGGGGACTGAGGCAGAACACGCTCGTGATCAAACATGCAGCATACTGTTCGTTAAAATTACACAAAGGATGATGAAATCATAGGCTATGTAACAATATATATATATATATATATATATATATATATATATATATATATATATATATATATATATATATATACGAACATGGCACGGAAACTTTAGGAAGAGATCAGCCAAAGCCGTGGTTAAGAAGATGATATATTTCTTTACCCATTTTGGTCTTCCAGAGGAAGTTCAGTCTGACCAGGGGAGTAATTGTGTATTCCAGCTGTTTTGTTAGACCCGGGAGCTAGGAATCTCCCAGATCACGTCCTCTGCATACCACCCACAGAGTCAGGGCACCTTGGAGAGATATCATTAAATATTAAAATCCATGATAAAGAAGTTTTGAATCAGTCAGAAGGATTGGGACAAGGGTCTGCCTATGCTGTTGTTCGCCACCTGGGAGACCTCAAGCAAATCCCTTGGTAATGCAAAAAGAAGCTAATATCATACCACCATACCAAGTACAAATATTGTGTCTATAGAACTAATTGGGGTTGTTCTTCCTTGCCAGTTTGTCTTCACAGGGTTCCAAGGGTAGGCTATAGACTTCTCCTTCGCAGAACCATTAAGGTCTCTTTTTAAAAATTAAAATCTTTCTCCCTTTGCTAAGGTATCAGTCCCTTTTTAAGAAGATGATCCTTCCCTGTCCCTTTCAATATAGATGGATCCATGACTGATACAGGGAGGGGTTTGGTGTTATTTTCTCATTCTTCTGACGAGGCATTATCATTTCTTGGCATATCTTCATTATTACGAAAGAATTAGCAGAGATTTTAATTGTTTTCTGATCAATTTTAGCTCTCCCTTGGACTCCAAGGTTTTATCTCTGAAGTGTTTTGTTTCATCTCATCATTTGAATTTATCATTTGGGGAGATGGCTATTTCTGTTTGAGCGTCATAGTACTCATGATGCATTCCTGTCCTTATTGGTGTGCCGAGGAATCAGCAAGCTGAACTAATGGCCAAGGCAGCAGTGGCTTGCCCTATGTCATGTGGAGCACGTGGGATGATTCTAAGGTATGAAATGGCTGTAACCGGTGACCCTTTCTGCCTAATGATTATTGAGTGACTTTTTTTTATGACTGCCTACCTCAGAATTAATTCCTGATGACAGTTCATGCCGATAATGAGGGGTATGCATGGTGACACCTTCTTCCTGTCTTGGAACTACAGTACATCTCATAAGGATGCTAATTCCATATTTGGACAACCCAGGCATATAAAGACCATCCAAGCATTTGAGTCAGTGGGAGTAGTGTATGACTGATTCATAGAGGAAGGAGATGTCAAACTCGGCCCCTTCAGAGTGAATCTAGTTCCTCGTTCTATCTGGAAGAGTGAGGAGACTATGAGATATAAATAGGGCGCCTTGGTGTAGTGACTTTGACTGTGCCATAGTCTGAATATTGTATGTGAAGCCAAGTCCTTTATAACCTGTAGGAAGGAAGGAAGAGCTCTCTCTCCCCTCCTCAGGCTGGACCACTCACACGTGTAAGGTGACCTAAGATTTTTCCTACGTTTAACCTGCCCCATCCCTGAGACGTGAATTCACGTCCTCACATCATGTGCAGTCATATCCCGGAGATGTAAATTAATGCAGCAACATTGCAGGGACATTGCAAGGTGCCTAATTTGCAATATTTTCAATATTTGCGAGTGATGTTTGGCGTGTATACATGGGACACCTTCCCCTACAAGATGCCAGTCAGGGACAATGCCTTACCCAGCATGACCTCCTCCCCCCCTCTGCATGACCTTTTCTCAGCAATTCACATGTTATCAGTGACCTGGCCAGCAAAGCCATGTCATGCCACGGTACGAAATTCAGGGCCAGAGTGATTCCCCAATCGATGACAAAGTGGAGGACAAACATTTGAGGAAGAAACAGTCAGAAATGATGATCAGGTAACGTGGCAAAAAAAGGTCAGGAATGGTGATGAGTTAGTGAATGAAACAATGCTTATAATACCAATATTACCATTTGAAAACCAATATACTCTCGTACTGCATATAAATTCGTACCAAATAAATAAATAAATACCGTTTATGAGTGGTGTAGAATAGTTATCCTCCCATAGAACCCGTTTTCTTTGCAGCCAGCCTGATAGAAAACTCTGTAAGGTAAGGAGGTACTCCTACCTGGATCGAGTATTTTAAACCTCAGGTGAGCGATTTCTCTATGAATTTTCGATGTTTCTCACCAAAAGCGGATGTTTGAGCCAAAAAAAAAAAAAAAAGTCCAAAAATATTAGAACTAGGGCGTACCACTGCCAAAAACTTCAGGATGGGGCGGGTTAAGGTCACTTAGAATGTGAGTACATATGTACCCCTCTTTGTGTGTCTTGTCCTCTCACTTGCATGTAGGATAGTATCTTGAGCTTGAGTACCTGTTTTATGTAAATATTCAGAACCTGTAGTAGTGTAAATCAGATGTAAAGTAAAGTAAGGGGTTGACTACCGTGTGTTTCACCCACCTAAGTAGAAGTAAATGGGAATCCCTGTTCCCGACAGTTGGCTAGACTGAGACGGCAGTCATAACATCATAATTCAATATTTGGCGACATCGCCAGAATGCACAGCTTTCAATGCTAACCTAAAAAAAAAGCTATCATGGTTCTAACTAGTGACAGTGATGCTAAAGAATTTGTGAAATCTGAGCCTAGTCCAACTGAGGAGGAAAGCCTCATTAGAGTCGAGTACAAAACTTTGGCTCAGTCTCTGCAGCTAATATTCCACAGGAATGTCAGCATGCCTAGTCTGCTCAATGCAATCTTACAGGCTATGTTTTGAGAATGAGATGAAGCTGAGCTGGAGTTGCTAGATTCTGACAATGCCTTAGAGAGCTCTGAAATGCCAGTATTATGTAGTCCTGACAACAATGCTTTAAATGTTGACTCTGAGCCCACAGCTCGAGAGACCTTTGCTCACAGTAGTTCTATGGGAGAGCTACCACTACCCAATGTTGGTGATAAAACATGACTTGAAATAGCCAAAATTAAATTATGAGAGTTGGAATTGCATACACTCGACCCCCATTTCCCGTCCCGAATTTCCCTGATTTCGGATTTCACGGACATGGGATGAGGCCAGGAAATATCAAATGCCTGACATAAGCCCGTACAAGTCCGGGAGTCTCACAAAAGTCCGGCATTATTCCCTCATATAAAACTATAAGCAGACTGCTGCACAACAAGGTATAATTTTAGCAAGGTTTAGGCTCGATGAAGGCCATTTGTAACACACAAAAAGATATCTTTATTCATGAATAGCATCATGGCCACCAACCTGCTTCACCTCACTGGTGCCTTCCAACTCGTGGCATTATTTTTATTTATATTTATGTTATTTCAGTATGTACTACATTGATATTTATGTTATTGTGTCAGTGTTATTATTTTATGTACTGTGTGTGTTAGTTATGTTGGTATAGCTAGCCCACATTCCAGAATGCTCTAGAATATCGGAATAATTGCCGGACAATACTGGAGAATTCGGACAAAGTATGGTAAATGCACGGGGAATGGTATGTGGGGCCGGACTTTTGCGATTCCCAGACTTTTGGGGTTCCCGGACTGGTCTTCCCCCCCCCCATTTTAGTCTGGGAAATAGAGGGTCGAGTGTACCTCAACGAAATGGATGGAAATGGATCATGAGGTTCGCCTTAAGGAGCTCAGTAGTTCCCCTCATTCTTGTGTTTCGAATGATGAGGTGTTTGATGTGGCAAATAATATCAGTCTTCTTCCAGCTTTTAATGAACAGGATGTCACTAAATATTCTCACATATTTGAAAAGGTGGCAGATCTCTTGGCCTTAGAGTTCATGGTCAATATTAGTAAGTGTATGCAAATGCTCATGAGACTTTGTGTCAATTATGACATAGTTAACGATTCAGTACTGAAGATGTACGAGCTTGAACCAGAGGCTTACTGGATTAAATTTAGAACTGCGAGCAAGCAGATGGACCAGATGCATCTGGAGAATGGTAGGACATTTACACAATTGTTAGATCAGTGGCTGCACTCAAAGAAAGTCAGTAGCTTTCCTAAGCTGAGGGAACTTTTCATCTTGGAAAAGCTTCCTCACTAGTGTTTCTAGGGATGTAGCCACTCCTTTGATTGAGAGAGGGGTGGACACCCTTGCTGAAGCTGCTGTGTTGGCTGACAATTATACAGTTTTCCATCATTTTGACTGTAACCCCCTTTGATTGTAAGAGGATGGAGAGTGGAGAAATTTGTGAAACATTCATCTTGTAATGATAAAGTGATTCTTAGTGACTTGGAGAAGTCGTCCTCCCCTGAGTCTAGCAAAGCCCCTAAAGTTTTGGTGAACATATAGATAAGAGGTCGGGGAAAGAGACCCAATTTTGTATCTATTGCAATATGAGGGGTCATACTGAGGAGTTTTGCTAGAGAAAGATTGGGCGCGGGCTCAAACCAAAGCCTGTCGTATTTGTGAATTTTCGGAGTTTTGGGGACACTGATGGGGAGCATGCACTCACTGGTGTCAGTGGTCACGAGTTACTCACCCATCAGTTGCCTGTTTGTAGTGAGTTCTCTGAGGAGCAGCTTGTAGCTGATGTTAAACCTCCTGTGGAGCCCTTTATTGACAACAGCAAGCCTGAGTAGTGTGTCCCACGGTCAACCATGTTAATGAGATCCCTTCAGGATGTCCCCCCAAAGCGTTGAACAATGCGACTCCTTCCCAGATGGTGTGTTTGGTCACTTTATTTCTAAAGGATTTGTTTCAGCTAATGAGCATTGCAAGGAAGTCACTCTTCTTCGAGATACTGGTGCTTCACAAACCCTTATGTTAAGGGGCTTGATAAATGTAGCTGATCCCCTTTAACATGTGCATTTGTAGGGTATTATATAATATGTTTCGGTTCCCTTGGCTAAAGGAACAGTGTGTGTGGGTGTTGTAGACCAGCTATCCATGGAAGGGGTTACGTTTCATTTAGGTAATGACTTCGTGGAAGGAGTGCCATTCCCCTTGTGTCGTGAAAGCTCCAAATCCAGGAGTTACAATAGGATGTTCAAAACTTCTCCCTGCCCGTGCTGTGACATAGTCCATGGCAGCAAGGTCCGACCATGAGGTTAAATTTTAGGCAGACAGTGTTAGAAAACCTAGTATTGTACCCAATATGGTAATTAAGGATGATGTTTCCCTTGGAGATATCTTCTTTCCCAGGTTGCCTAATTCTGAGGCAGATAACACCCCTTTTGACGTTGATGGAGGACTGATTAGTTTACTGACATCGAATCTGGAGATTTCTGCTCTAATTGAGTCAGCCGTGAGTCAGGGAGAATGCAATGTCAAGCTGACTGAATGTTATTACCTCTCAGTGAATGGTATATTAATGCGTAGCTGGAGACCCTCTAAAGTACCGTATGATCAAGAGTGGGAGATTGTTCACCAAGCAGTGTCCTCAAGGAGTATAGGCAGGTACTTTTGTCTCTTGCTCATGACTCTTCCTTAGCAGGGCACTTGGGAGTGAGGAAGACGCTGTCCACACGTAGAAGATTTTTTCTGACCAGGAATCTGCCAAGATGTCTCCCAGTATTGCCGGTCCTGTCACACCTGTCACCTGTTGGGCAAGGATGGTAGTTTCATTCCTGCGGCCCCCTTGATTCCTCTCCCCGTGTTTCAGGCCTCATTTATTATAATCTTTGTTGATATTGTTGGGTCGCTGTCTTAGATCTGACCCTCCTCAGGACACCAATATATTCTCACTATGATGGACATGGCCGCTAGATACCATCCAGTGATCCACTTAACCTGTTCTGTGCTGTAGCCTTTTGTGACTTTTTGGTCCCATGTGCCGAGGGTTTGGGAGGCTGTGTGACCCACAGCGCTGACCATTTTCAAACTTTTTTTTTTTCATGCATAGACTTGAAAAGTGGTCAAAATGAGCCTACTGGTACTAAAAGTGCTCACTTCGGCTATTTTCTACCTAAAAACAGATGTTTCGGCCCAGGATGCACAGATGTCCATCAGATGACAAATTTTAGATACCGCCAGTGGCTGATGTGGATAGATAGTCCAATTTGGTGTGGAATGGATGGATGCATGGCGTACTTAGAGCACGGAAACGCAACCTGGTGTATGTACTGTAGATACAGTCAAAGCTACGATGATGGGAAGTTGGGGTTCCGTGCTAAGTTTACATATTTTCACATTCACTTTCTTTTTATGTTACATTGGTATAGGACATGGGAGGGTAGGAAGGGTGTCTATCATCCCGTTTCCTGTCACACACTAAGGGCAGAATCAAATAATTTCACGCAAATGTGAGGAAAACAGTGTCCATATATATAGAAACTCGGCAGTTTAGAGTACTATGAGTCAGTCCGTATGTATGTATGGACTCGGCAATTTTGACACTATTAGTTTGTATATATATATATATATATATATATATATATATATATATATATATATATATATATATATATATACGAACATGGCACGGAAACTTTAGGAAGAGATCAGCCAAAGCCGTGGTTAAGGAGATGATATATTTCTTTACCCAGTTTGGTCTTCCAGAGGAAGTTCAGTCTGACCAGGGAAGTAATTGTGTATTCCAGCTGTTTTGTTAGACCCCAAGGAGCTTGGAATCTCCCAAATCACGTCCTCTGCATACCACCCACAGAGTCAGGGCACCTTGGAGAGATATCATTAAATATTAAAATCCATGATAAAGAAGTTTTGTATCAGTCAGAAGGATTGGGACAAGGGTCTGCCTATGCTGTTGTTCGCCACCTGGGAGACCTCAAGCAAATCCCTTGGTAATGCAAAAAGAAGCTAATATCATACCACCATACCAAGTACAAATATTGTGTCTATAGAACTAATTGGGGTTGTTCTTCCTTGCCAGTTTGTCTTCACAGGGTTCCAAGGGTAGGCTATAGACTTCTCCTTCGCAGAACCATTAAGGTCTTTTTAAAAATTAAAATCTTTCTCCCTTTGCTAAGGTATCAGTCCCTTTTTAAGAAGATGATCCTTCCCTGTCCCTTTCAATATAGATGGATCCATGACTGATACAGGGAGGGGTTTGGTGTTATTTTCTCATTCTTCTGACGAGGCATTATCATTTCTTGGCATATCTTCATTATTACGAAAGAATTAGCAGAGATTTTAATTGTTTTCTGATCAATTTTAGCTCTCCCTTGGACTCCAAGGTTTTATCTCTGAAGTGTTTTGTTTCATCTCATCATTTGAATTTATCATTTGGGGAGATGGCTATTTCTGTTTGAGCGTCATAGTACTCATGATGCATTCCTGTCCTTATTGGTGTGCCGAGGAATCAGCAAGCTGAACTAATGGCCAAGGCAGCAGTGGCTTGCCCTATGTCATGTGGAGCACGTGGGATGATTCTAAGGTATGAAATGGCTGTAACCGGTGACCCTTTCTGCCTAATGATTATTGAGTGACTTTTTTTTTATGACTGCCTACCTCAGAATTAATTCCTGATGACAGTTCATGCCGATAATGAGGGGTATGCATGGTGACACCTTCTTCCTGTCTTGGAACTACAGTACATCTCATAAGGATGCTAATTCCATATTTGGACAACCCAGGCATATAAAGACCATCCAAGCATTTGAGTCAGTGGGAGTAGTGTATGACTGATTCATAGAGGAAGGAGATGTCAAACTCGGCCCCTTCAGAGTGAATCTAGTTCCTCGTTCTATCTGGAAGAGTGAGGAGACTATGAGATATAAATAGGGCGCCTTGGTGTAGTGACTTTGACTGTGCCATAGTCTGAATATTGTATGTGAAGCCAAGTCCTTTATAACCTGTAGGAAGGAAGGAAGAGCTCTCTCTCCCCTCCTCAGGCTGGACCACTCACACGTGTAAGGTGACCTAAGATTTTTCCTACGTTTAACCTGCCCCATCCCTGAGACGTGAATTCACGTCCTCACATCATGTGCAGTCATATCCCGGAGATGTAAATTAATGCAGCAACATTGCAGGGACATTGCAAGGTGCCTAATTTGCAATATTTTCAATATTTGCGAGTGATGTTTGGCGTGTATACATGGGACACCTTCCCCTACAAGATGCCAGTCAGGGACAATGCCTTACCCAGCATGACCTCCTCCCCCCCTCTGCATGACCTTTTCTCAGCAATTCACATGTTATCAGTGACCTGGCCAGCAAAGCCATGTCATGCCACGGTACGAAATTCAGGGCCAGAGTGATTCCCCAATCGATGACAAAGTGGAGGACAAACATTTGAGGAAGAAACAGTCAGAAATGATGATCAGGTAACGTGGCAAAAAAAGGTCAGGAATGGTGATGAGTTAGTGAATGAAACAATGCTTATAATACCAATATTACCATTTGAAAACCAATATACTCTCGTACTGCATATAAATTCGTACCA
This sequence comes from Coenobita brevimanus, assembly GCF_032717465.1. Taxonomy (NCBI): domain Eukaryota; kingdom Metazoa; phylum Arthropoda; class Malacostraca; order Decapoda; family Coenobitidae; genus Coenobita; species Coenobita brevimanus. The sequence goes on from NC_137019.1 coordinate 33,466,876, forward strand.
AATAAATAAATAAATACCGTTTATGAGTGGTGTAGAATAGTTATCCTCCCATAGAACCCGTTTTCTTTGCAGCCAGCCTGATAGAAAACTCTGTAAGGTAAGGAGGTACTCCTACCTGGATCGAGTATTTTAAACCTCAGGTGAGCGATTTCTCTATGAATTTTCGATGTTTCTCACCAAAAACGGATGTTTGAGCAAAAAAAAAAAAAAAAAGGTCCAAAAATATTAGGACTGGGGCGTACCACTGCCAAAAACTTCAGGATGGGGCGGGTTAAGGTCACTTAGAATGTGAGTACATACGTACCCCTCTTTGTGTGTCTTGTCCTCTCACTTGCATGTAGGATAGTATCTTGAGCTTGAGTACCTGTTTTATGTAAATATTCAGAACCTGTAGTAGTGTAAATCAGATGTAAAGTAAAGTAAGGGGTTGACTACCGTGTGTTTCACCCACCTAAGTAGAAGTAAAAGGGAATCCCTGTTCCCGACAGTTGGCTAGACTGAGACGGGAGTCATAACATCATAATTCATTATTTGGCGACATTGCCAGAATGCACAGCTTTCAATGCTAACCTAAAAAAAAAAGCTATCATGGTTCTAACTAGTGACAGTGATGCTAAAGAATTTGTGAAATCTGAACCTAGTCCAACTGAGGTGAAAAGCCTCATTAGAGTCGAGTACAAAACTTTGGCTCAGTCTCTGCAGCTAAGATTCCACGGGAATGTCAGCATGCCTAGTCTGCTCAATGCAATCTTACAGGCTATGTTTTGAGAATGAGATGAAGCTGAGCTGGAGTTGCTAGATTCTGACAATGCCTTAGAGAGCTCTGAAATGCCAGTATTATGTAGTCCTGACAACAATGCTTTAAATGTTGACTCTGAGCCCACAGCTCGAGAGACCTTTGCTCACAGTAGTTCTATGGGAGAGCTACCACTACCCAATGTTGGTGATAAAACATGACTTGAAATAGCCAAAATTAAATTATGAGAGTTGGAATTGCATACACTCGACCCTCATTTCCCGTCCCGAATTTCCCTGATTTCGGATTTCACGGACATGGGATGAGGCCAGGAAATATCAAATGCCTGACATAAGCCCGTACAAGTCCGGGAGTCTCACAAAAGTCCGGCATTATTCCCTCATATAAAACTATAAGCAGACTGCTGCACAACAAGGTATAATTTTAGCAAGGTTTAGGCTCGATGAAGGCCATTTGTAACACACAAAAAGATATCTTTATTCATGAATAGCATCATGGCCACCAACCTGCTTCACCTCACTGGTGCCTTCCAACTCGTGGCATTATTTTTATTTATATTTATGTTATTTCAGTATGTACTACATTGATATTTATGTTATTGTGTCAGTGTTATTATTTTATGTACTGTGTGTGTTAGTTATGTTGGTATAGCTAGCCCACATTCCAGAATGCTCTAGAATATCGGAATAATTGCCGGACAATACTGGAGAATTCGGACAAAGTATGGTAAATGCACGGGGAATGGTATGTGGGGCCGGACTTTTGCGATTCCCAGACTTTTGGGGTTCCTGGACTGGTCTTCCCCCCCCATTTTAGTCTGGGAAATAGAGGGTCGAGTGTACCTCAACGAAATGGATGGAAATGGATCATGAGGTTCGCCTTAAGGAGCTCAGTAGTTCCCCTCATTCTTGTGTTTCGAATGATGAGGTGTTTGATGTGGCAAATAATATCAGTCTTCTTCCAGCTTTTAATGAACAGGATGTCACTAAATATTCTCACATATTTGAAAAGGTGGCAGATCTCTTGGCCTTAGAGTTCATGGTCAATATTAGTAAGTGTATGCAAATGCTCAGGAGACTTTGTGTCAATTATGACATAGTTAACGATTCAGTACTGAAGATGTACGAGCTTGAACCAGAGGCTTACTGGATTAAATTTAGAACTGCGAGCAAGCAGATGGACCAGATGCATCTGGAGAATGGTAGGACATTTACACAATTGTTAGATCAGTGGCTGCACTCAAAGAAAGTCAGTAGCTTTCCTAAGCTGAGGGAACTTTTCATCTTGGAAAAGCTTCCTCACTAGTGTTTCTAGGGATGTAGCCACTCCTTTGATTGAGAGAGGGGTGGACACCCTTGCTGAAGCTGCTGTGTTGGCTGACAATTATACAGTTTTCCATCATTTTGACTGTAAGCCCCCTTTGATTGTAAGAGGATGGAGAGTGGAGAAATTTGTGAAACATTCATCTTGTAATGATAAAGTGATTCTTAGTGACTTGGAGAAGTCGTCCTCCCCTGAGTCTAGCAAAGCCCCTAAAGTTTTGGTGAACATATAGATAAGAGGTCGGGGAAAGAGACCCAATTTTGTATCTATTGCAATATGAGGGGTCATACTGAGGAGTTTTGCTAGAGAAAGATTGGGCGCGGGCTCAAACCAAAGCATGTCGTATTTGTGAATTTTCGGAGTTTTGGGGACACTGATGGGGAGCATGCACTCACTGGTGTCAGTGGTCACGAGTTACTCACCCATCAGTTGCCTGTTTGTAGTGAGTTCTCTGAGGAGCAGCTTGTAGCTGATGTTAAACCTCCTGTGGAGCCCTTTATTGACAACAGCAAGCCTGAGTAGTGTGTCCCACGGTCAACCATGTTAATGAGATCCCTTCAGGATGTCCCCCCAAAGCGTTGAACAATGCGACTCCTTCCCAGATGGTGTGTTTGGTCACTTTATTTCTAAAGGATTTGTTTCAGCTAATGAGCATTGCAAGGAAGTCACTCTTCTTCGAGATACTGGTGCTTCACAAACCCTTATGTTAAGGGGCTTGATAAATGTAGCTGATCCCCTTTAACATGTGATTTTGTAGGGTATTGTATATTATGTTTCGGTTCCCCTGGTTGAAGTGAAGCTATAGTCAGACTTAGTTACAGGAACAGTGTGTGTGGGTGTTGTACACCAGCTATCCATGGAAGGGGCTATATTTCTATTAGGTAATGACTTCTTGGAAGGAGTGCCATTCCCCTTGTGTCGTGAAAGCTCCAGATCCAGGAGTTACAATAGGATGTTCAAAACTTCTCCCTGCCCGTGCTGTGACATAGTCCATGGCAGCAAGGTCCGACCATGAGGTTAAATTTTAGGCAGACAGTGTTAGAAAACCTAGTATTGTACCCAATATGGTAATTAAGGATGATGTTTCCCTTGGAGATATCTTCTTTCCCAGGTTGCCTAATTCTGAGGCAGATAACACCCCTTTTGACGTTGATGGAGGACTGATTAGTTTACTGACATCGAATCTGGAGATTTCTGCTCTAATTGAGTCAGCCGTGAGTCAGGGAGAATGCAATGTCAAGCTGACTGAATGTTATTACCTCTCAGTGAATGGTATATTAATGCGTAGCTGGAGACCCTCTAAAGTACCGTATGATCAAGAGTGGGAGATTGTTCACCAAGCAGTGTCCTCAAGGAGTATAGGCAGGTACTTTTGTCTCTTGCTCATGACTCTTCCTTAGCAGGGCACTTGGGAGTGAGGAAGACGCTGTCCACACGTAGAAGATTTTTTCTGACCAGGAATCTGCCAAGATGTCTCCCAGTATTGCCGGTCCTGTCACACCTGTCACCTGTTGGGCAAGGATGGTAGTTTCATTCCTGCGGCCCCCTTGATTCCTCTCCCCGTGTTTCAGGCCTCATTTATTATAATCTTTGTTGATATTGTTGGGTCGCTGTCTTAGATCTGACCCTCCTCAGGACACCAATATATTCTCACTATGATGGACATGGCCGCTAGATACCATCCAGTGATCCACTTAACCTGTTCTGTGCCGTAGCCTTTTGTGACTTTTTGGTCCCATGTGCCGAGGGTTTGGGAGGCTGTGTGACCCACAGTGCTGGCCATTTTTAATCTTTTTTTTTTTTCATGCATAGACCTGAAAAGTGGTCAAAATGAGCCTACTGGTACTAAAAGTGCTCACTTCGGCTATTTTCTACCTAAAAACAGATGTTTCGGCCCAGGATGCACAGATGTCCATCAGATGACAAATTTTAGATACCGCCAGTGGCTGATGTGGATAGATAGTCCAATTTGGTGTGGAATGGATGGATGCATGGCGTACTTAGAGCACGGAAACGCAACCTGGTGTATGTACTGTAGATACAGTCAAAGCTACGATGATGGGAAGTTGGGGTTCCGTGCTAAGTTTACATATTTTCACATTCACTTTCTTTTTATGTTACATTGGTATAGGACATGGGAGGGTAGGAAGGGTGTCTATCATCCCGTTTCCTGTCACACACTAAGGGCAGAATCAAATAATTTCACGCAAATGTGAGGAAAACAGTGTCCATATATATAGAAACTCGGCAGTTTAGAGTACTATGAGTCAGTCCGTATGTATGTATGGACTCGGCAATTTTGACACTATTAGTTTGTATATATATATATATATATATATATATATATATATATATATATATATATACGAACAATGCACGGAAGCTTTAGGAAGAGATCAGCCAAAGCCGTGGATAAGGAGATGATATATTTCTTTACCCAGTTTGGTCTTCCAGAGGAAGTTCAGTCTGACCAGGGGAGTAATTGTGTATTACAGCTGTTTTTTTAGACCCGGGAGCTAGGAATCTCCCAGATCACGTCCTCTGCATACCACCCACAGAGTCAGGGCACCTTGGAGAGATATCATTAAATATTAAAATCCATGATAAAGAAGTTTTGAATCAGTCAGAAGGATTGGGACAAGGGTCTGCCTATGCTGTTGTTCGCCACCTGGGAGACCTCAAGCAAATCCCTTGGTAATGCAAAAAGAAGCTAATATCATACCACCATACCAAGTACAAATATTGTGTCTATAGAACTAATTGGGGTTGTTCTTCCTTGCCAGTTTGTCTTCACAGGGTTCCAAGGGTAGGCTATAGACTTCTCCTTCGCAGAACCATTAAGGTCTCTTTTTAAAAATTAAAATCTTTCTCCCTTTGCTAAGGTATCAGTCCCTTTTTAAGAAGATGATCCTTCCCTGTCCCTTTCAATATAGATGGATCCATGACTGATACAGGGAGGGGTTTGGTGTTATTTTCTCATTCTTCTGACGAGGCATTATCATTTCTTGGCATATCTTCATTATTACGAAAGAATTAGCAGAGATTTTAATTGTTTTCTGATCAATTTTAGCTCTCCCTTGGACTCCAAGGTTTTATCTCTGAAGTGTTTTGTTTCATCTCATCATTTGAATTTATCATTTGGGGAGATGGCTATTTCTGTTTGAGCGTCATAGTACTCATGATGCATTCCTGTCCTTATTGGTGTGCCGAGGAATCAGCAAGCTGAACTAATGGCCAAGGCAGCAGTGGCTTGCCCTATGTCATGTGGAGCACGTGGGATGATTCTAAGGTATGAAATGGCTGTAACCGGTGACCCTTTCTGCCTAATGATTATTGAGTGACTTTTTTTTATGACTGCCTACCTCAGAATTAATTCCTGATGACAGTTCATGCCGATAATGAGGGGTATGCATGGTGACACCTTCTTCCTGTCTTGGAACTACAGTACATCTCATAAGGATGCTAATTCCATATTTGGACAACCCAGGCATATAAAGACCATCCAAGCATTTGAGTCAGTGGGAGTAGTGTATGACTGATTCATAGAGGAAGGAGATGTCAAACTCGGCCCCTTCAGAGTGAATCTAGTTCCTCGTTCTATCTGGAAGAGTGAGGAGACTATGAGATATAAATAGGGCGCCTTGGTGTAGTGACTTTGACTGTGCCATAGTCTGAATATTGTATGTGAAGCCAAGTCCTTTATAACCTGTAGGAAGGAAGGAAGAGCTCTCTCTCCCCTCCTCAGGCTGGACCACTCACACGTGTAAGGTGACCTAAGATTTTTCCTACGTTTAACCTGCCCCATCCCTGAGACGTGAATTCACGTCCTCACATCATGTGCAGTCATATCCCGGAGATGTAAATTAATGCAGCAACATTGCAGGGACATTGCAAGGTGCCTAATTTGCAATATTTTCAATATTTGCGAGTGATGTTTGGCGTGTATACATGGGACACCTTCCCCTACAAGATGCCAGTCAGGGACAATGCCTTACCCAGCATGACCTCCTCCCCCTCTGCATGACCTTTTCTCAGCAATTCACATGTTATCAGTGACCTGGCCAGCAAAGCCATGTCATGCCACGGTACGAAATTCAGGGCCAGAGTGATTCCCCAATCGATGACAAAGTGGAGGACAAACATTTGAGGAAGAAACAGTCAGAAATGATGATCAGGTAACGTGGCAAAAAAAGGTCAGGAATGGTGATGAGTTAGTGAATGAAACAATGCTTATAATACCAATATTACCATTTGAAAACCAATATACTCTCGTACTGCATATAAATTCGTACCAAATAAATAAATAAATACCGTTTATGAGTGGTGTAGAATAGTTATCCTCCCATAGAACCCGTTTTCTTTGCAGCCAGCCTGATAGAAAACTCTGTAAGGTAAGGAGGTACTCCTACCTGGATCGAGTATTTTAAACCTCAGGTGAGCGATTTCTCTATGAATTTTCGATGTTTCTCACCAAAAGCGGATGTTTGAGCCAAAAAAAAAAAAAAAAAGTCCAAAAATATTAGAACTAGGGCGTACCACTGCCAAAAACTTCAGGATGGGGCGGGTTAAGGTCACTTAGAATGTGAGTACATATGTACCCCTCTTTGTGTGTCTTGTCCTCTCACTTGCATGTAGGATAGTATCTTGAGCTTGAGTACCTGTTTTATGTAAATATTCAGAACCTGTAGTAGTGTAAATCAGATGTAAAGTAAAGTAAGGGGTTGACTACCGTGTGTTTCACCCACCTAAGTAGAAGTAAATGGGAATCCCTGTTCCCGACAGTTGGCTAGACTGAGACGGCAGTCATAACATCATAATTCAATATTTGGCGACATCGCCAGAATGCACAGCTTTCAATGCTAACCTAAAAAAAAAAGCTATCATGGTTCTAACTAGTGACAGTGATGCTAAAGAATTTGTGAAATCTGAGCCTAGTCCAACTGAGGAGGAAAGCCTCATTAGAGTCGAGTACAAAACTTTGGCTCAGTCTCTGCAGCTAATATTCCACGGGAATGTCAGCATGCCTAGTCTGCTCAATGCAATCTTACAGGCTATGTTTTGAGAATGAGATGAAGCTGAGCTGGAGTTGCTAGATTCTGACAATGCCTTAGAGAGCTCTGAAATGCCAGTATTATGTAGTCCTGACAACAATGCTTTAAATGTTGACTCTGAGCCCACAGCTCGAGAGACCTTTGCTCACAGTAGTTCTATGGGAGAGCTACCACTACCCAATGTTGGTGATAAAACATGACTTGAAATAGCCAAAATTAAATTATGAGAGTTGGAATTGCATACACTCGACCCCCATTTCCCGTCCCGAATTTCCCTGATTTCGGATTTCACGGACATGGGATGAGGCCAGGAAATATCAAATGCCTGACATAAGCCCGTACAAGTCCGGGAGTCTCACAAAAGTCCGGCATTATTCCCTCATATAAAACTATAAGCAGACTGCTGCACAACAAGGTATAATTTTAGCAAGGTTTAGGCTCGATGAAGGCCATTTGTAACACACAAAAAGATATCTTTATTCATGAATAGCATCATGGCCACCAACCTGCTTCACCTCACTGGTGCCTTCCAACTCGTGGCATTATTTTTATTTATATTTATGTTATTTCAGTATGTACTACATTGATATTTATGTTATTGTGTTAGTGTTATTATTTTATGCACTGTGTGTGTTAGTTATGTTGGTATAGCTAGCCCACATTCCAGAATGCTCTAGAATATCGGAATAATTGCCGGACAATACTGGAGAATTCGGACAAAGTATGGTAAATGCACGGGGAATGGTATGTGGGGCCGGACTTTTGTGATTCCCAGACTTTTGGGGTTCCCGGACTGGTCTTCCCCCCCCTTTTTAGTCTGGGAAATAGAGGGTCGAGTGTACCTCAACGAAATGAATGGAAATGGATCATGAGGTTCGCCTTAAGGAGCTCAGTAGTTCCCCTCATTCTTGTGTTTCGAATGGTGAGGTGTTTGATGTGGCAAAAAATATCAGTCTTCTTCCTGCTTTTAATGAACAGGATGTCACTAAATATTCTCACATATTTGAAAAGGTGGCAGATCTCTTGGCCTTAGAGTTCATGGTCAATATTAGTAAGTGTATGCAAATGCTCAGGAGACTTTGTGTCAATTATGACATAGTTAACGATTCAGTACTTAAGATGTACGAGCTTGAACCAGAGGCTTACTGGATTAAATTTAGAACTGCGAGCAAGCAGATGGACCAGACGCGTCTGGAGAATGGTAGGACATTTACACAATTGTTAGATCAGTGGCTGCACTCAAAGAAAGTCAGTAGCTTTCCTAAGCTGAGGGAACTTTTCATCTTGGAAAAGCTTCCTCACTAGTGTTTCTAGGGATGTAGCCACTCCTTTGATTGAGAGAGGGGTGGACACCCTTGCTGAAGCTGCTGTGTTGGCTGACAATTATACAGTTGTCCATCATTTTGACTGTAAGCCCCCTTTGATTGTAAGAGGATGGAGAGTGGAGAAATTTGTGAAACATTCATCTTGTAATGATAAAGTGATTCTTAGTGACTTGGAGAAGTCGTCCTCCCCTGAGTCTAGCAAAGCCCCTAAAGTTTTGGTGAACATATAGATAAGAGGTCGGGGAAAGAGACCCAATTTTGTATCTATTGCAATATGAGGGGTCATACTGAGGAGTTTTGCTAGAGAAAGATTGGGCGCGGGCTCAAACCAAAGCCTGTCGTATTTGTGAATTTTCGGGGTTTTGGGGACACTGATGGGGAGCATGCACTCACTGGTGTCAGTGGTCACGAGTTACTCACCCATCAGTTGCCTGTTTGTAGTGAGTTCTCTGAGGAGCAGGTTGTAGCTGATGTTAAGCCTCCTGTGGAGCCCTTTATTGACAACAGCAAGCCTGAGTAGTGTGCCCCACGGTCAACCATGTTAATGAGATCCCTTCAGGATGTCCCCCCAAAGCGTTGAACAATGCGACTCCTTCCCAGATGGTGTGTTTGGTCACTTTATTTCTAAAGGATTTGTTTCAGCTAATGAGCATTGCAAGGAAGTCACTCTTCTTCGAGATACTGGTGCTTCACAAACCCTTATGTTAAGTGGCTTGATAAATGTAGCTGATCCCCTTTAATATGTGCATTTATAGGGTATTGTATATTATGTTTCGGTTCCCCTGGTTGAAGTGAAGCTATAGTCAGACTTAGTTACAGGAACAGTGTGTGTGGGTGTTGTAGACCAGCTATCCATGGAAGGGGTTACGTTTCTTTTAGGTAATGACTTCGTGGAAGGAGTGCCATTCCCCTTGTGTCGTGAAAACTCCAAACCCAGGAGCTACAGTAGGACGTTCAAAACTTCTCCCTGCCTGTGCTGTGACATAGTCCATGGCAGCAAGGTCTGACCATGAGGTTAAATTTAAGGCAGACTGTGTTAGGAAACCTAGTATTGTACCCAATATGGTAATTAAGGATGATGTTTCCCTTGGAGACATCTTCTTTGCCAGGTTGCCTAATTCTGAGGCAGATAACACCCCTTTTGACGTTGATGGAGGACTGATTAGTTTACTGACGTCGAATCTGGAGATTTCTGCTCTAATTGAGTCAGCCGTGACTGAGGGAGAATGCAATGTCAAGCTGACTGAATGTTATTACCTCTCAGTGAATGGTATATTAATGCGTAGCTGGAGACCCTCTAAAGTACCGCATGATCAAGAGTGGGAGATTGTCCACCAAGCAGTGTCCTCAAGGAGTATAGGCAGGTACTTTTGTCTCTTGCTCATGACTCTTCCTTAGCAGGGCACTTGGGAGTGAGGAAGACGCTGTCCACACGTAGAAGATTTTTTCTGACCAGGAATCTGCCAAGATGTCTCCCAGTATTGCCGGTCCTGTCACACCTGTCACCTGTTGGGCAAGGATGGTAGTTCCATTCCTGCGGCCCCCTTGATTCCTCTCCCCGTGTTTGAGGCCTCATTTACTATATTCTTTGTTGATATTGTTGGGTCGCTGTCTTAGACCTAACCCTCCTCAGGACACCAATATATTCTCACTATGATGGACATGGCCACTAGATTCCCTCAAGTGATCCACTTAACCTGTTCTGTGCTGTAGCCTTTTTTGACTTTTTGGTCCTTTGTGCCGAGGGTTTGGGAGGCTGTGTGACCCAGTGCTAACCATTTTCAATTTTTTTTTTTTTTCGTGCATAGACCTGAAAAGTTGTCAAAATGAGCCTACTGGTACAAAAAGTGCTCACTTCGGCTATTTTCTGCCTAAAAACAGGTGTTTCGGCCCAGGAGTAGACTGTAGCACCAGTCGAACAGGGCAGTACTCCCGAGGTGAATGGAAAGCTGATGACAGGGAGTGCTGGAGCTCCCGTTTCATCAGCCCTCAGGACTAGTTCCTGACCATCCACCTTTGCTGAACTTTTTCAGTGTCTCAGTTACACAGAGAGTAGGCCAGCATGCTCTCTAGTACAAATTTCTCTAACTATCTTCACCAAACTACATGCACAGTACACACTACACTTCCTATTCAAAATTTACCCAAAATGGCGTCGTTTTACCAAGCCTCGGAGTCCCCAGGGGGGGGGACCATAAATGCCCCCACCATCTGCCCCTCTCCCGGTGACGACTCAAGATGCCTGGAACCACTGTCTGACTCTCTTCTTCTTCATTTCTGCAACATTCGCAGCCTTTCCTCTAAATTTCGCTCTGTTGAGCACCACCTCTCCTCCTCTAAACCTCACCTTCTTTTTCTAACGGAGATTCAGCTGTCTGAGGCAACTGACAGCAAACCCTTTTCTGTATCCTCCTACTTTCTCTATACTCATTTCAAAGCCAAAGGTGGCTGTTGTGTATATATACACAACGACTTATCTTGCTCTCGTGTTCCTGAACTTGATTCTTCTGAATTCTCCACACTCTGGCTTCGGCTTTCCTGTCATTCTCTGACTAAATATATCTGTGCTGTTTACTTATCCCCTAATTCTACTGACTATCAAAAATTCTTCGACTATCTTACTTCTACGATGGAACACATTCTATCCATTTCTCCTTTCTCTGAAATCTCCATTCTTGGAGATTTCAATGTTCACCACCACCTTTGGCTCTCCTCTCCTTTCACGGATCCACCTGGTGAACAAGCCTACATCTTTTCTATCCTTAATGACCTAGAGCAGCTTGTACAGCACCCTACCCGTATCCCTGACCGCCTTGGAGAGAGCTCCAACATACTTGACCTCTTCCTCACAACTAGTCCTTCTGCTTACTCTGTTAATCTTTTCTCTCCGTTGGGCTCCTCTGATCACAACCTTATTACCTTAACCTGTCCTATCACTCCGGTACGGCCTGTGGACCCTCCAGAGAAACGTCGTCTGTGGCATTTTGGAGCCGCAGACTGGGAGGCCCTCAGGCAGTACTTCTTTGATTTTCCCTGGAATGATTATTGCTTCCATGGCCGTGAGCCATCTGAGTGTGCCTTGCGCATTACGGAGGTTATTCTCTCGGGCATGGAAGCATACATTCCTTTCTCATATCCTTTGACTAATGCAAGAAAGCCTTGGTTTAATCACGCTTGTTCTAATGCTGTCCGCAACAAGGAGAGGGCCTACAAAAGGTACCGGAGCCAACCCACCCCTGAATCACATCATCTTTACGTTTCTGCCCGGAATCGTGCTAAGTCTGTTCTTCGCTCTACTAAAAATAATTTCATCCATACTAAATGCTCTCAACTCTCCAACTCGAATTCTTCCCGCTCCTTCTGGCATCTTGCCAAAAATCTTTCTAACAACTTTACCTCATCATCCTTCCCTCCTCTTTTCTACTCTGATGGTTCTGTAGCTATTTCTTCTACTGATAAAGCAGATCTCTTCGCACAGACTTTCTCCTCCAATTCTACCTTAGACGATTCCGGTGCTGTTCCTCCATCACTTCCCCCCTCTGACTTCCTCATGGCTGACATTAAAATTTCTTCAGTTGATGTATTTTCTGCCATCACTGGCCTCAGTACTAACAAGGCATATGGGCCTGATGGGGTCCCTCCTGTTGTTCTCAAGAACTGTGCTTCTGTGCTTACACCCTGCCTAGGCAAACTCTTTCGTCTTTCTCTGTCAACTTGTACCTTTCCTTCTTGCTGGAAGTTTGCTCTCATTCAGCCAGTCCCAAAGAAGGGTGACCACTCCCAACCCTCCAGCTATCGTCCAATTGCTTTAACGTCCTGTATTTCAAAAGTTTTCGAGTCAATTCTTAATAGAAAAATTTTAAGGCATCTTTCCTATCACAACCTTCTTTCCGATCGTCAGTATGGGTTCCGTCAGGGACGCTCCACTGGCGATCTTCTCACCTACCTTTCAGACTCCTGGTCATCCTCCTTTCGGGACTTTGGCGAAAGCTTTGCCATTGCACTTGACATCTCAAAGGCTTTCGATCGAGTCTGGCATAAATCTTTAATTTCCAAACTGCCCTCCTACGGTTTCTATCCTTCTATCTGTGCCTTCATCGCTAGCTTCCTTTCTGGTCGTTCTATAGCCGCTGTTGTAGACGGCCATCGTTCTTCTCCTAGATCTATCAACAGTGGTGTTCCTCAGGGCTCTGTCCTATCACCAACTCTCTTCCTTTTATTCTTCAATGATCTTCTAAGCTGTACATCTAACCCTATCCACTCCTATGCTGATGACTCCACTCTTCACCTTTCCATTCGGTTCCCGCAACGCCCATCTCAACAGTTACTTGAACAAACAAGGGATGAGGCTATGGCACACCTAATGTCTGACTTGGCTCGTATCTCTGACTGGGGTAAAAATAATATGGTTGTCTTTAATGCATCTAAGACTCAGTTCTTACACCTTTCAACCCGACAAAATCTTCCACAGGTATACCCACTAATGTTTAATAATATTCAGCTTAATCCTACATCATCCTTGAACATGCTTGGGGTTTCATTTACTCGGGACTTATCTTGGAAAGATCATATTACATCTCTTGTAAAATCTGCTTCCAAGAGATTGGGTGTGCTAAGCCGACTCCGCTCTTTCTTTACCCCTGCGCAATTGTTGACTCTATACAGGGGTTTTATCCGCCCCTGTGTGGAGTACAACTCTCATGTGTGGGGAGGCTCCCCTCATACAGCTCTTCTCAATAGGGTGGAGTCAAAGGCTTTTCGTCTCATTAACTCTCCTCCTCTTACTGACTCCCTTCAACCTCTGTCTCTTCGCCGCACTGTTGCATCTTTATCTCTTTTCTATCGCTACTTTAATGGTCACTGCTCCTCTGAACTGTCTGCTTGCATTCCTCCACCTCTACGACAGGCGCGTAGCACCCGTCTGGCAGCAGACTCTCATCCTTTTTCTGTCCAACTCTCTAATGCAAGAATTAACCGATACTCCCAGTCTTTCATTTATGCAGCAGGTCAACTCTGGAACTGTCTCCCTCTGTCTGTATTTCCTGCTGCCTATGATCTCCAGTCTTTCAAACGCAGTGTGTCCAGGAATCTCAAAATGATCGGATCTTGAATTTGGCTCTATATTGTATTTTGTTTTTCTCTTGGAGGGAACTGTTTGCGGGCTCATGACCTTTGGTTCCTTCTTCCTCGCATAAAAAAAAAAAAAAAAAAAAAAAAAGGATACACAGATGTGCATCAGATGACAACTTTTAGATACCGCCAGTGGCTGATGTGGATAGATAGTCCAATCTGGTGTGGAATGGATGGATGCATGGCGTACTTAGAGCATGGAAACGCAACCTGGTGTATGTACTGTAGCCACAGTTAAAGGTATGATGATGGGAAGTTGGGGTTCTGTGCTAATTTTACATATTTTCACATTCACTTTCTTTTTATGTTACATTGGTATAGGACACGGGAGGGGAGAAAAGGTGTCTATCATTCCCTTTCCTGTCACACACTAAGGGCAGAATCAAATAATTTCACGCAAATGTGAGGAAAACAGTGTCCATATATTAACAAACTCGGCAGTTGAGAGTACCCTAAGTCAGTCCGTATGTATGTATGGACTCGGCAATTTTGACACTATTAGTTTGTATATATATATATATATATATATATATATATATATATATATATATATATATATATATATATATATATATATATATATAAATACGGACATGGCACGGAAACTTTACGAAGAGATCAGCCAAAGCTGTGGTTAAGGAGATGATATATTTCTTTACCCAGTTTGGTCTTCCAAAGGAAGTTCAGTCGGACCAGGGGAGTAATTGTGTATTCCAGCTGTTTTGTTAGACCCGGGAGCTAGGAATCTCCCAGATCACGTCCTCTGCATACCACCCACAGAGTCAGGGCACCTTGGAGAGATATCATTAAATATTAAAATCCATGATAAAGAAGTTTTGAATCAGTCAGAAGGATTGGGACAAGAGTCTGCCTATGCTGTTGTTCGCCACCTGGGAGACCTCAAGTAAATCCCTTGGTAATGCAAAAAGAAGCTAATATCATACCACCATACCAAGTACAAATATTGTGTCTATAGAACTAATTGGGGTTGTTCTTCCTTGCCAGTTTGTCTTCACAGGGTTCCAAGGGTAGGCTATAGACTTCTCCTTCGCAGAACCATTAAGGTCTCTTTTAAAAATTAAAATCTTTCTCCCTTTGCTAAGGTATCACTCTCTTTTTAAGAAGATGATCCTTCCCTGTCCCTTTCAATATAGATGGATCCATGACTGATACAGGGAGGGGTTTGGTGTTATTTTCTCATTCTTCTGACGAGCCAGTAGCATTTCTTGGCATACCTTCATTATTACAAAAGAATTAGCAGAGATTTTAATTGTTTTCTGATCAATTTTAGCTCTCCCTTGGACTCCGAGATTTTATCTCTGGAGTGTTTTGTTTCATCTCATCATTTGAATTTATCATTTTGGGAGATGGCTATTTCTGTTTGAGCGTCATAGTACTCATGATGCATTCCTGTCCATATTGGTGTGCCGAGGAATCAGCAAGCTGAACTAATGGCCAAGGCAGCAGTGGCTTGCCCTATGTCATGTGGAGCACGTGGGATGATTCTAAGGTATGAAATGGCTGTAACCGGTGACCCTTTCTGCCTAATGATTATTGAGTGACTTTTTTTTTATGACTGCCTACCTCAGAATTAATTCCTGATGACAGTTCATGCCGATAATGAGGGGTATGCATGGTGACACCTTCTTCCTGTCTTGGAACTACAGTACATCTCATAAGGATGCTAATTCCATATTTGGACAACCCAGACATATAAAGACCATCCAAGCATTTGAGTCAGCGGGAGTAGTGTATGACTGATTCATAGAGGAAGGAGATGTCAAACTCGGCCCCTTCAGAGTGAATCTAGTTCCTCTTTCTATCTGGAAGAGTGAGGAGACTATGAGATAGAAATAGGGCGCCTTGGTGTAGTGACTTTGACTGTGCCATAGTCTGAATATTGTTTGTGAAGCCAAGTCCTTTATAACCTGTAGGAAGGAAGGAAGAGCTCTCTCTCCCCTCCTCAGGCTGGACCATTCATTACGTGTAAGGTGATCCAAGATTTTTGCTACGTTTAACCTGTCCCATCCCGGAGACGTGAATTCACGTCCTCACATGATGTGCAGTCATATCCCGTAGATGTAAATTAATGCGACAACATTGCAAGGACATTGCAACGTCCCTAATTTACAATATTTTCAATTTTTGCGAGTGATTTTTGGCGTGTATACATGGGACGCCTTCCTCTACAAGAGGCCAGTCAGGGACAATTCCTTACCTAGCATGATCTCCTCCCCCCCCTGCATGACCTTTTCTCAGCAATTCACCTGTTATCAGTGACCTGGCCAGTAAAGCCATGAAATGCCACAGTACAAAATTCAGGGCCAGAGTGATTTCCCAATCGATGACAATGTGGACGACAAACATTAGAGGAAGAAACAGTCAGAAATGATGATCAGGTAACGTGGCAAAAAAAGGTCAGGAATTGTGATGAGTTAGTGAATGAAACAATGCTTATAATGGCTATATTACCATTTGAAAACCAATATACTCTCGTACTGCATATAAATTCGTACCAAATAAATAAATAAATACCGTTTATGAGTGGTGTAGAATAGTTATCCTCCAATAGAACTCGTTTTCTTTCCAGCCAGCCTGATAGAAAACCCTGTAAGGTAAGGAGGTACTCCTACCTGGGTCGAGTATTTTAAACCTCAGGCGAGCGATTTCTCTATGAATTTTCGATGTTTGTCACCAGAAGCGGATGTTTGAGCAAAAAAAAAAAAAAAAAAGGTCCAAAAATGTCGGGACTGGGGTGTACCACTGCCCAGAAAACGTCAGGACGGGGCAGGTTAAGGTCACTTAGAATGTGAGTACATACGTACCCCTCTTTGTGTGTCTTGTCCCCTCACTTGCATGTAGGATAGTATCTTGAGCTTGAGTGCCTGTTTTATGTAAATATTCAGAACCTGTAGTAGTGTAAATCAGATGTAAAGTAAAGTAAGGGGTTGACTACCGTGTGTTTCACCCACCTAACTAGCAGTAAAAGGGAATCCCTGTTCTCGACAGTTGGATAGACTGAGACGGCAGTCATAACATCATAATTCATTATTTGGCGACATTGCCACAATGCACAGCTTTCAATGCTAACCTTAAAAAAAGCCATCATGGTTCTAACTAGTGACACAGATGCAAGAGCATTTGTGGATCTGAGCATAGTCCAACTGTGGTGGAAAGCCTCACTTAGGCCGAGCACAAAACTGTGGCTCAGTCTCTGCAGCTAATATTCCACAGGAATGTCAGCATGCCTAGTCTGCTCAATGCAATCTTACAGGCTATGTTTTGAGAATGAGATGAAGCTGAGCTGGAGTTGCTAGATTCTGACAATGCCTTAGAGAGCTCTGAAATGCCAGTATTATGTAGTCCTGACAACAATGCTTTAAATGTTGACTCTGAGCCCACAGCTCGAGAGACCTTTGCTCACAGTAGTTCTATGGGAGAGCTACCACTACCCAATGTTGGTGACAAAACATGACTTGAAATAGCCAACATAAAATTATGAGAGTTGGAATTGCATACACTCGACCCCCATTTCCCGTCCCGAATTTCCCTGATTTCGGATTTCATGGACATGGGCTGAGGCTAGGAAATATCAAATGCCTGACATATGCCCGTACAAGTCCGGGAGTTTCACAAAAGTCCGGCCATTATTCCCTCATATAAAACTATAAGCAGACTGCTGCACAACAAGGTATAGTTTTAGCAAGGTTTAGGCTCGATGAAGGCCATTTGTAACACACAAAAAGATATCTTTATTCACGAATAGCATCATGGCCACCATCCTGCTTCACCTCACTGGTTCCTTCCAACTTGTGGCATTATTTTTATTTATATTTATGTTATTTCAGTATGTACTACATTGATATTTATGTTATTGTGTCAGTGTTATTATTTTATGTACTGTGTGTGTTAGTTATGTTGGTATAGCTAGCCCACATTCCAGAATGCTCTAGAATATCGGAATAATTGCCGGACAATACTGGAGAATTCGGACAAAGTATGGTAAATGCACGGGGAATGGTATGTGGGGCCGGACTTTTGCGATTCCCAGACTTTTGGGGTTCCCGGACTGGTCTTCCCCCCCTTTTAGTCTGGGAAATAGATGGTCGAGTGTACCTAAACGAAATGAGTGGAAATGGATCATGAGTTTCGCCTTAAGGAGTTCAGCAGTTCCTCTCATTCTTGTGTTTCGAATGGTGAGGTGTTTGATAAGGCAAAAAATATCAGTCTTCTTCCCCCTTTTAATGAGCAGGATGTCACTAAATATTCTCATATATTTGAAAAGGTGGCAGATCTCTTGGCCTTAGAGTTCATGGTCAATATTAGTAAGTGCATGCAAAGGCTCAGAAGGCTTTGTTTCGATTATGACATAGTTAACGATTCAGTACTTAAGATGTACGAGCTTGAACCAGAGACTTACTGGATTAAATTCAGAATTGCGAGCAAGCAGATGGACCAGACGCATCTGGAGAATGGTAGGACACTTACACACTTGTTAGATCAGTGGCTGCACTCAAAGAAAGTCAGTAGCTTTCCTAAGCTGAGGGAACTTTTCATCTTGGAAAGCTTCCTCACTAGTGTTTCTAGGGAAGTAGCCACTCCTTTGATTGAGAGAGGGGTGGACACCCTTGCTGAAGCTGCTGTGTTGGCTGACAATTATACAGTTGTCCATCATTTTGACTGTAAGCCCCCTTTGATTGTACGAGTATGGAGAGTGGAGCAATTTGTGAAACATTCATCTTGTAATGATAAAGTGATTCTTAGTGACTTGGAGAAGTCGTCCTCCCCTGAGTCTAGGAAAGCCCCTAAAGTTTTGGTGAACAATATAGATAAGAGGCTGGGGAAAGAGACCCAATTTTGTATCTATTGCAATATGAGGGGTCATACTGAGGAGTTTAGCTAGAGAAAGATTGGGCGCGGGCTCAAACCAAAGCCTGTCGTATTTGTGAATTTTCGGGGTTTTGGGAACACTGATGGGGAGCATGCACTCACTGGTGTCATTGGTCACGAGTTACCCACTAGTTGCCCGTTTGTAGTGAGTTCTCTGAGGAGCAGGTTGTAGCTGATGTTAAGCCTCCTGTGGAGCCCTTTATTGACAACAGCAAGCCTGAGGTAGTGTGCCCCACGGTCAACCATGTTACTGAGATCCCTTCAGGATGTCCCCCCAAAGCGTTGAACAATGCGACTCCTTCCCAGATGGTGTGTTTGGTCACTTTATTTCTAAAGGATTTGTTTCAGCTAATGAGCATTGCAAGGAAGTCACTCTTCTTCGAGATACTGGTGCTTCACAAACCCTTATGTTGCAGGGCTTAATAAATGTAGCTGATCCCCTTTAGCATGTGCATTTGCAGGGTATTGTATATTATGTTTCGGTTCCCCTGGTTGAAATGAAGCTATAGTCAGACTTAGTTACAGGAACAGTGTGTGTGGGTGTTGTAGACCACCTATCCATGGAAGGGGTTACATTTCTTTTAGGTAATGACTTCGTGGAAAGAGTGCCATTCCCCTTGTCTCGTGGAAGCTCCAAACCCAGGAGTTACAGTAGGATGTTCAAAACTTCTCCCTGCCTGTGCTGTGACATAGTCCATGGCAGCAAGGTCAGACCATGAGGTTAAATTTAAGACAGACAATGTTAGGCAACCTAGTATTGTACCTGATATGGCAATTAAGGATGATGTTTCCCTTGGAGATATCTTCTTTGCTAGGTTGCCTAATTCTGAGGCAGATAACACCCCTATTGACGTTGATGGAGGACTGATTAGTTTACTGAGGTCGAATCCGGAGATTTCTGCTCTAATTGAGTCAGCCGTGAGTGAGGGAGAATGCAGTGTCAAGCTGACTGAATGTTATTACCTCTCAGCGAATGGTATATTAATGCGTAGCTGGAGACCCTCTAAAGTACTGCGTGATCAAGAGTGGGAGATTGTCCACCAAGTAGTGTCCTCAAGGAGTATAGGCAGGCACTTTGGTCTCTTGCTCATGACTCTTCCTTAGAAGGGCACTTGGGAGCACTTGGTAGAAGATTTTTTCTGACCAGGAATCTGCCAAGATGTCTCCCAGTATTGCCGGTCCTGTCACACCTGTACCCTGGTGGGTAAGGATGGTAGTTCCATTCCTGCGGCCCCCTTGATTCCTCTCCCCGTGTTTGAGGCCTCAATTACTATAATCCTTGTTGATATTGTTGGGCCGCTGTCTTAGACCTGACCCTCCTCAAGACACCAATATATTCTCACTGTGATGGACATGGCCACTAGATACCCTCAAGTGATCCACTTAACCTGTTCTGTGCTGTAGCCTTTTTTGGCATTTTGGTCCCAATTGCCGAGGGTTTGGGAGGCTGTGTGACCCACAGTGCTGGCCGTTTTCAACTTTTTTTTTTTTCATGCATAGACCTGAAAAGTGGTCAAAATGAGCCTACTAGTACTAAAAGTGCTCATTTCGGCTATTTTCTGCCCCAAAACAGATGTTTCGGCCCAGGATGCCCAGATGTGCATCAGATGACAACTTTTAGATACCGCCAGTGGCTGATGTGGATAGATAGTCCAATTTCGTGTGGAATGGATGGATTCATGGCGTACTTAGAGCATGGAAACGCAACCTGGTGTATGTACTGTAGCCACAGTCAAACCTACGATGATGGGAAGTTGGGGTTCCGTGCTAATTTTACATATTTACACATTCACTTACTTTTTATGTTACATTGGTATAGGACATGGGAGGGGAGAAAAGGTGTCTATCATTCCCTTTCCTGTCACACACTAAGGGCAGAATCAAATAATTTCACGCAAATGTGAGGAAAACAGTGTCCATATATATAGAAACTCGGCAGTTTAGAGTACTATGAGTCAGTCCGTATGTATGTATGGACTCGGCAATTTTGACACCATTAGTTTGTATATATATATATATATATATATATATATATATATATATATATATATATATATATATATATACGAACAATGCACAGAAGCATTAGGAAGAGATCAGCCAAAGCCGTGGATAAGGAGATGATATATTTCTTTACCCAGTTTGGTCTTCCAAAGGAAGTTCAGTCGGACCAGGGGAGTAATTGTGTATTCCAGCTGTTTTGTTAGACCCGGGAGCTAGGAATCTCCCAGAGCACGTCCTCTGCATACCACCCACAGAGTCAGGGCACCTTGGAGAGATATCATTAAATATTAAAATCCATGATAAAGAAGTTTTGAATCAGTCAGAAGGATTGGGACAAGGGTCTGCCTATGCTGTTGTTCGCCACCTGGGAGACCTCAAGCAAATCCCTTGGTAATGCAAAAAGAAGCTAATATCATACCACCATACCAAGTACAAATATTGTGTCTATAGAACTAATTGGGGTTGTTCTTCCTTGCCAGTTTGTCTTCACAGGGTTCCAAGGGTAGGCTATAGACTTCTCCCTCACAGAACCATCAAGGTCTCTTTTAAAAAATTAAAATCTTTCTCCCTTTCCTAAGGTATCACTCTCTTTTTAAGAAGATGATCCTTCCCTGTACCTTTCAATATAGATGGATCCATGACTAATACAGGGAGGGGTTTGGTGTTATTTTCTCATTCTTCTGACGAGGCATTAGCATTTCTTGGCATATCTTCATTATTACACAAGAATTAGCAGAGATTTTAATTGTTTTCTGATCAATTTTAGCTCTCCCTTGGACTCCGAGGTTTTATCTCTGGAGTGTTTTGTTTCATCTCATCATTTGAATTTATCATTTGGGGAGATGGCTATTTCTGTTTAAGCGTCATAGTACTCATGATGCATTCCTGTCCATATTGGTGTGCCGAGGAATCAGCAAGCTGAACTGATGGCCAAGGCAGCAGTGGCTTGCCCTATGTCATGTGGAGCACGTGGGATGATTCTAAGGTATGAAATGGCTGTAACCAGTGACC
Organism: Coenobita brevimanus; assembly: GCF_032717465.1. NCBI lineage: Eukaryota > Metazoa > Arthropoda > Malacostraca > Decapoda > Coenobitidae > Coenobita > Coenobita brevimanus. The sequence continues at coordinate 33,488,367 of NC_137019.1, forward strand.
CTTTCTACCTAATGATTATTGAGTGACTTTTTTTTTTATGACTGCCTACCTCAGAATTAATTCCTGATGACAGTTCATGCCGATAATGAGGGGTATGCATGGTGACACCTCCTTGCTGTCTTGGAACTACAGTACATCTCATAAGGATGCTAATTCCATATTTGGACAACCCAGACATATAAAGACCATCCAAGCATTTGAGTCAGTGGGAGTAGTGTATGACTGATTCATAGAGGAAGGAGATGTCAAACTCGGCCCCTTCAGAGTGAATCTAGTTCCTCTTTCTATCTGGAAGAGTGAGGAGGCTATGAGACAGAAATAGGGTGCCTTGGTGTAGTGACTTTGACTGTGCCATAGTCTGAATATTGTATGTGAAGCCAAGTCCTTTATAACCTGTAGGAAGGAAGGAAGAGCTCTCTCCCCTCCTCAGGCTGGACCATTCATTACGTGTAAGGTGATCCAAGATTTTTGCTAAGTTTAACCCGTCCCATCCCGGAGACGTGAATTCACGTCCTCACATGATGTGCACTCATATCCCGGAGATGTAAATTAACGCAGCAACATTGCAAGGACATTGCAACGTCCCTAATTTACAATATTTTCAAATTATGCGAGTGATTTTTGACACGTATACACGGGACACCTTCCTCAACAAGATGACAGACAGGGACAATTCCTTACCTAGCATGATCTCCTCCCCCCCCCTGCATGACCTTTTCTCAGCAATTCACCTGTTATCAGTGACCTGGCCAGTAAAGCCATGAAATGCCACAGTACAAAATTCAGGGCCAGAGTGATTTCCCAATCGATGACAATGTGGACGACAAACATTAGAGGAAGAAACAGTCAGAAATGATGATCAGGTAACGTGGCAAAAAAAGGTCAGGAATTGTGATGAGTTAGTGAATGAAACAATGCTTATAATGGCTATATTACCATTTGAAAACCAATATACTCTCGTACTGCATATAAATTCGTACCAAATAAATAAATAAATACCGTTTATGAGTGGTGTAGAATAGTTATCCTCCCATAGAACTCGTTTTCTTTCCAGCCAGCCTGATAGAAAACCCTGCAAGGTAAGGAGGTACTCCTACCTGGATCGAGTATTTTAAACCTCAGGCGAGCGATTTCTCTATGAATTTTCGATGTTTCTCACCAGAAGCGGATGTTTGAGCCAAAAAAAAAAAAAAGGTCCAAAAATTTCGGGACTGGGGTGTACCACTGCCCAGAAAACGTCAGGACGGGGCAGGTTAAGGTCACTTAGAATGTGAGTACATACGTACCCCTCTTTGTGTGTCTTGTCCCCTCACTTGCATGTAGGATAGTATCTTGAGCTTGAGTGCCTGTTTTATGTAAATATTCAGAACCTGTAGTAGTGTAAATCAGATGTAAAGTAAAGTAAGGGGTTGACTACCGTGTGTTTCACCCACCTAACTAGCAGTAAAAGGGAATCCCTGTTCTCGACAGTTGGATAGACTGAGACGGCAGTCATAACATCATAATTCATTATTTGGCGACATTGCCACAATGCACAGCTTTCAATGCTAACCTTAAAAAAAAGCTATCATGGTTCTAACTAGTGACACAGATGCAAGAGCATTTGTGGATCTGAGCCTAGTCCAACTGTGGTGGAAAGCCTCACTTAGGCCGAGCACAAAACTGTGGCTCAGTCTCTGCAGCTAATATTCCACAGGAATGTCAGCATGCCTAGTCTGCTCAATGCAATCTTACAGGCTATGTTTTGAGAATGAGATGAAGCTGAGCTGGAGTTGCTAGATTCTGACAATGCCTTAGAGAGCTCTGAAATGCCAGTATTATGTAGTCCTGACAACAATGCTTTAAATGTTGACTCTGAGCCCACAGCTCGAGAGACCTTTGCTCACAGTAGTTCTATGGGAGAGCTACCACTACCCAATGTTGGTGACAAAACATGACTTGAAATAGCCAACATAAAATTATGAGAGTTGGAATTGCATACACTCGACCCCCATTTCCCGTCCCGAATTTCCCTGATTTCGGATTTCATGGACATGGGCTGAGGCTAGGAAATATTATCAAATGCCTGACATATGCCCGTACAAGTCCGGGAGTTTCACAAAAGTCCGGCCATTATTCCCTCATATAAAACTATAAGCAGACTGCTGCACAACAAGGTATAGTTTTAGCAAGGTTTAGGCTCGATGAAGGCCATTCGTAACACACAAAAAGATATCTTTATTCACGAATAGCATCATGGCCACCATCCTGCTTCACCTCACTGGTTCCTTCCAACTTGTGGCATTATTTTTATTTATATTTATGTTATTTCAGTATGTACTACATTGATATTTATGTTATTGTGTCAGTGTTATTATTTTATGTACTGTGTGTGTTAGTTATGTTGGTATAGCTAGCCCACATTCCAGAATGCTCTAGAATATCGGAATAATTGCCGGACAATACTGGAGAATTCGGACAAAGTATGGTAAACGTACGGGGAATGGTATGTGGGGCCGGACTTTTGTGATTCCCCGACTTTTCAGGTTCCCGGACTGGTCTTCCCCCTCTTTTAGTCTGGGAAATAGAGGGTCGAGTGTACCTAAACGAAATGGATGGAAATGGATCATGAGTTTCGCCTTAAGGAGCTCAGTAGTTCCCCTCATTCTTGTGTTTCGAATGGTGAGGTGTTTGATTTGGCAAAAAATATCAGTCTTTTTCCCGCTTTTAATGAGCAGGATGTCACTAAATATTCTCATATATTTGAAAAGGTGGCAGATCTCTTGGCCTTAGAGTTCATGGTCAATATTAGTAAGTGCATGCAAAGGCTCAGAAGGCTTTGTTTCGATTATGACATAGTTAACGATTCAGTACTTAAGATGTACGAGCTTGAACCAGAGACTTACTGGATTAAATTCAGAATTGCGAGCAAGCAGATGGACCAGACGCATCTGGAGAATGGTAGGACACTTACACACTTGTTAAATCAGTGGCTGCACTCAAAGAAAGTCAGTAGCTTTCCTAAACTGAGGGAACTTTTCATCTTGGAAAGCCTCCTCACTAGTGTTTCTAGGGATGTAGCCACTCCTTCGATTGAGAGAGGGGTGGACACTCTTGCTGAAGCCGCTGTGTTGGCTGACAATTATACAGTTGTCCATCATTTTGACTGTAAGCCCCCTTTGATTGTACGAGTATGGAGAGTGGAGCAATTTGTGAAACATTCATCTTGTAATGATAAAGTGATTCTTAGTGACTTGGAGAAATCGTCCTCCCCTGAGTCTAGCAAAGCCCCTAAAATTTTGGTGAACAATATAGATAAGAGGTCGGGGAAAGAGATCCAATTTTGTATCTATTGCAATATGAGGGGTCATACTGAGGAGTTTAGCTAGAGAAAGATTGGGCGCGGGCTCAAACCAAAGCCTGTCGTATTTGTGAATTTTCGGGGTTTTGGGAACACTGATGGGGAGCATGCACTCACTGGTGTCATTGGTCACGAGTTACCCACTAGTTGCCCGTTTGTAGTGAGTTCTCTGAGGAGCAGGTTGTAGCTGATGTTAAACCTCCTGTGGAGCCCTTTATTGACAACAGCAAGCCTGAGGTAGTGTGCCCCACGGTCAACCATGTTACTGAGATCCCTTCAGGATGTCCCCCCAAAGCGTTGAACAATGCGACTCCTTCCCAGATGCTGTGTTTGGTTACTTTATTTCTAAAGGATTTGTTTCAGCTAATGAGCATTGCAAGGAAGTCACTCTTCTTCGAGATACTTGTGCTTCACAAACCCTTATGTTACGGGGCTTAATAAATGTAGCTGATCCCCTTTAGCATGTGCATTTGTAGGGTATTGTATATTATGTTTCGGTTCCCCTGGTTGAAGTGAAGCTATAGTCAGACTTAGATACAGGAACAGTGTGTGGGGGTGTTGTAGACCAGCTATCCATGGAAGGGGTTACATTTCTTTTAGGTAATGACTTCGTGGGAGGAGTGCCATTCCCCTTGTGTCGTGGAAGCTCCAAACCCAGGAGCTACAGTTGGATGTTCAAAACTTCTACCTGCCTGTACTGTGACATAGTCCACGGCAGCAAGGTCTGACCATGAGGTTAAATTTAAGACAGACATTTTTAGGCAACCTAGTATTGTACCCGATATTGTAATTAAGGATGATGTTTCCCTTGGAGATATCTTCTTTCCCAGGTTCCCTAATTCTGAGGCAGACAACACCCCTATTGACGTTGATGGAGGACTGATTAGTTTACTGAGGTCGAATCCGGAGATTTCTGCTCTAATTGAGTCAGCAGTGAGTGAGGGAGAATGCAGTGTCAAGCTGACTGAATGTTATTACCTCTCAGTGAATGGTATATTAATGCATAGCTGGAGACCCTCTAAAGTACCGCATGATCAAGAGTGGGAGATTGTCCACCAAGAAGTGTCCTCATGGAGTATAGGCAGGTACTTTTGTCTCTTGCTCATGACTCTTCCTTAGCAGGGCACTTGGGAGTGAGGAAGACGCTGTCCCGCACGTAGAAGATTTTCTCTGACCAGGAATCTGCTAAGATGTCTCCCAGTATTGCCGTCCTGTCACACCTGTCACCTGTTGGGCAAGGATGGTAGTTCCATTCCTGCGGCCCCCTTGATTCCTCTCTCCGTGTTTGAGGCCTCATTTACCATAATCCTTGTTGATATTGTTGGGTCGCTGTCTTAGACCTGACCCTCCTCAGGACACCAATATATTCTCACTATGATGGACATGGCCATTAGATACCATCAAGTGATCTCCTTAACCTGTTCTGTGCTGTAGCCTTTTTTGGCTTTTTGGTCCCAAGTGCCGAGGGTTTGAGAGGGTGTGTGACCAACAGTGCTGGCCATTTTCAACCTTTTTTTTTTGTTTTTCTTCATGCATAGACCTGAAAAGTGGTCAAAATGAGCCTACTGGTACTAAAAGTGCTCACTTCGGCTATTTTCTGCCCCAAAACAGGTGTTTCGGCCCAGGATGCCCAGATGTGCATCAGATGACAACTTTTAGATACCGCCAGTGGCTGATGTGGATAGATAGTCCAATTTCGTGTGGAATGGATGGATTCATGGCGTACTTAGAGCATGGAAACGCAACCTGGTGTATGTACTGTAGCCACAGTCAAACCTACGATGATGGGAAGTTGGGGTTCCGTGCTAATTTTACATATTTACACATTCACTTACTTTTTATGTTACATTGGTATAGGACATGGGAGGGGAGAAAAGGTGTCTATCATTCCCTTTCCTGTCACACACTAAGGGCAGAATCAAATAATTTCACGCAAATGTGAGGAAAACAGTGTCCATATATTAACAAACTCGGCAGTTGAGAGTACTCTAAGTCAGTCCGTATGTATGTATGGACTCGGCAATTTTGACACTATTAGTTTGTATATATATATATATATATATATATATATAAATACGGACATGGCACGGAAACTTTACGAAGAGATCAGCCAAAGCTGTGGTTAAGGAGATGATATATTTCTTTACCCAGTTTGGTCTTCCAAAGGAAGTTCAGTCGGACCAGGGGAGTAATTGTGTATTCCAGCTGTTTTGTTAGACCCGGGAGCTAGGAATCTCCCAGATCACGTCCTCTGCATACCACCCACAGAGTCAGGGCACCTTGGAGAGATATCATTAAATATTAAAATCCATGATAAAGAAGTTTTGAATCAGTCAGAAGGATTGGGACAAGAGTCTGCCTATGCTGTTGTTCGCCACCTGGGAGACCTCAAGTAAATCCCTTGGTAATGCAAAAAGAAGCTAATATCATACCACCATACCAAGTACAAATATTGTGTCTATAGAACTAATTGGGGTTGTTCTTCCTTGCCAGTTTGTCTTCACAGGGTTCCAAGGGTAGGCTATAGACTTCTTCCTCGCAGAACCATCAAGGTCTCTTTTAAAAAATTAAAATCTTTCTCCCTTTGCTAAGGTATCACTCTCTTTTTAAGAAGATGATCCTTCCCTGTCCCTTTCAATATAGATGGATCCATGACTGATACAGGGAGGGGTTTGGTGTTATTTTCTCATTCTTCTGACGAGCCAGTAGCATTTCTTGGCATATCTTCATTATTACAAAAGAATTAGCAGAGATATTAATTGTTTTCTGATCAATTTTAGCTCTCCCTTGGACTCCGAGGTTTTATCTCTGGAGTGTTTTGTTTCATCTCATCATTTGAATTTATCATTTGGGGAGATGGCTATTTCTGTTTGAGCGTCATAGTACTCATGATGCATTCCTGTCCATATTGGTGTGCCGAGGAATCAGCAAGCTGAACTGATGGCCAAGGCAGCAGTGGCTTGCCCTATGTCATGTGGAGCACGTGGGATGATTCTAAGGTATGAAATGGCTGTAACCAGTGACCCTTTCTACCTAATGATTATTGAGTGACTTTTTTTTTTTATGACTGCCTACCTCAGAATTAATTCCTGATGACAGTTCATGCCGATAATGAGGGGTATGCATGGTGACACCTCCTTGCTGTCTTGGAACTACAGTACATCTCATAAGGATGCTAATTCCATATTTGGACAACCCAGACATATAAAGACCATCCAAGCATTTGAGTCAGTGGGAGTAGTGTATGACTGATTCATAGAGGAAGGAGATGTCAAACTCGGCCCCTTCAGAGTGAATCTAGTTCCTCTTTCTATCTGGAAGAGTGAGGAGGCTATGAGACAGAAATAGGGTGCCTTGGTGTAGTGACTTTGACTGTGCCATAGTCTGAATATTGTATGTGAAGCCAAGTCCTTTACAACCTGTAGGAAGGAAGGAAGAGCTCTCTCTCCCCTCCTCAGGCTGGACCATTCATTATGTAAGGTGATCCAAGATTTTTGCTAAGTTTAACCCGTCCCGTCCCGGAGACGTGAATTCACGTCCTCACATGATGCGTACTCATATCCCGTAGATGTAAATTAACGCGACAACATTGCAAGGACATTGCAACGTCCCTAATTTACAATATTTTCAATTTTTGCGAGTGATTTTTGACACGTATACACGGGACACCTTCCTCTACAAGAGGCCAGTCAGGGACAATTCCTTACCTAGCATGATCTCCTCCCCCCCCCTGCATGACCTTTTCTCAGCAATTCACCTGTTATCAGTGACCTGGCCAGTAAAGCCATGAAATGCCACAGTACAAAATTCAGGGCCAGAGTGATTTCCCAATCGATGACAATGTGGACGACAAACATTAGAGGAAGAAACAGTCAGAAATGATGATCAGGTAACGTGGCAAAAAAAGGTCAGGAATTGTGATGAGTTAGTGAATGAAACAATGCTTATAATGGCTATATTACCATTTGAAAACCAATATACTCTCGTACTGCATATAAATTCGTATCAAATAAATAAATAAATACCGTTTATGAGTGGTGTAGAATAGTTATCCTCCCATAGAACTCGTTTTCTTTCCAGCCAGCCTGATAGAAAACCCTGCAAGGTAAGGAGGTACTCCTACCTGGATCGAGTATTTTAAACCTCAGGCGAGCGATTTCTCTATGAATTTTCGATGTTTCTCACCAGAAGCGGATGTTTGAGCCAAAAAAAAAAAAAAAGGTCCAAAAATTTCGGGACTGGGGCGTACCACTGCCCAGAAAACGTCAGGACGGGGCAGGTTAAGGTCACTTAGAATGTGAGTACATACGTACCCCTCTTTGTGTGTCTTGTCCCCTCACTTGCATGTAGGATAGTATCTTGAGCTTGAGTGCCTGTTTTATGTAAATATTCAGAACCTGTAGTAGTGTAAATCAGATGTAAAGTAAAGTAAGGGGTTGACTACCGTGTGTTTCACCCACCTAACTAGCAGTAAAAGGGAATCCCTGTTCTCGACAGTTGGATAGACTGAGACGGCAGTCATAACATCATAATTCATTATTTGGCGACATTGCCACAATGCACAGCTTTCAATGCTAACCTTAAAAAAAGCTATCATGGTTCTAACTAGTGACAGTGATGCTAGAGAATTTGTAAAATCTGAGCCTAGTCCAACTGAGGAGGAAAGCCTCATTAGAGTCGAGTACAAAACTTTGGCTCAGTCTCTGCAGCTAATATTCCACAGGAATGTCAGCATGCCTAGTCTGCTCAATGCAATCTTACAGGCTATGTTTTGAGAATGAGATGAAGCTGAGCTGGAGTTGCTAGATTCTGACAATGCCTTAGAGAGCTCTGAAATGCCAGTATTATGTAGTCCTGACAACAATGCTTTAAATGTTGACTCTGAGCCCACAGCTCGAGAGACCTTTGCTCACAGTAGTTCTATGGGAGAGCTACCACTACCCAATGTTGGTGACAAAACATGACTTGAAATAGCCAACATAAAATTATGAGAGTTGGAATTGCATACACTCGACCCCCATTTCCCGTCCCGAATTTCCCTGATTTCGGATTTCATGGACATGGGCTGAGGCTAGGAAATATTATCAAATGCCTGACATAAGCCCGTACAAGTCCGGGAGTCTCACAAAAGTCCGGCCATTATTCCCTCATATAAAACTATAAGCAGACTGCTGCACAACAAAGTATAATTTTAGCAAGGTTTAGGCTCGATGAAGGCCATTTGTAAAACACAAAAAGATATCTTCATTCATGAATAGCATCATGACCACCAACCTGCTTCACCCCACTTGTTCCTTCCAACTCGTGGCATTATTTTTATTTATATTTATGTTACTTTAGTATGTACTACATTTATATTTATGTTATTGTGTCAGTGTTATTATTTTATGTACTGTGTGTGTTAGTTATGTTGGTATAGCTAGCCCACATTCCAGAATGCTCTAGAATATCGGAATAATTGCCGGACAATACTGGAGAATTCGGACAAAGTATGGTAAACGTACGGGGAATGGTATGTGGGGCCGGACTTTTGCGATTCCCAGACTTTTGGGGTTCCCGGACTGGTCTTCCCCCCCTTTTAGTCTGGGAAATAGATGGTCGAGTGTACCTAAACGAAATGAGTGGAAATGGATCATGAGTTTCGCCTTAAGGAGTTCAGCAGTTCCTCTCATTCTTGTGTTTCGAATGGTGAGGTGTTTGATAAGGCAAAAAATATCAGTCTTCTTCCCCCTTTTAATGAGCAGGATGTCACTAAATATTCTCATATATTTGAAAAGGTGGCAGATCTCTTGGCCTTAGAGTTCATGGTCAATATTAGTAAGTGCATGCAAAGGCTCAGAAGGCTTTGTTTCGATTATGACATAGTTAACGATTCAGTACTTAAGATGTACGAGCTTGAACCAGAGACTTACTGGATTAAATTTAGAATTGCGAGCAAGCAGATGCCCCAGCCGCATCTGGAGCAAGGTAGGACATTTACACAATTCTAAGCTCAGTGCCTGCACACAAAGCACGACCGTAGCCTTCCTAAGCTGCGCGAACTTTCCATCATGGAAAAGCTTCCTCACTAGTGTTTCTAGGGATGTAGCCACTCCTTCGATTGAGAGAGGGGTGGACACTCTTGCTGAAGCTGCTGTGTTGGCTGACAATTATACAGTTGTCCATCATTTTGACTGTAAGCCCCCTTTGATTGTACGAGGATGGAGAGTGGAGCAATTTGTGAAACATTCATCTTGTAATGATAAAGTGATTCTTAGTGACTTCGAGAAATCGTCCTCCCCTGAGTCTAGCAAAGCCCCTAAAATTTTGGTGAACAATATAGATAAGAGGTCGGGGAAAGAGATCCAATTTTGTATCTATTGCAATATGAGGGGTCATACTGAGGAGTTTAGCTAGAGAAAGATTGGGCGCGGGCTCAAACCAAAGCCTGTCGTATTTGTGAATTTTCGGGGTTTTGGGAACACTGATGGGGAGCATGCACTCACTGGTGTCATTGGTCACGAGTTACCCACTAGTTGCCCGTTTGTAGTGAGTTCTCTGAGGAGCAGGTTGTAGCTGATGTTAAGCCTCCTGTGGAGCCCTTTATTGACAACAGCAAGCCTGAGGTAGTGTGCCCCACGGTCAACCATGTTACTGAGATCCCTTCAGGATGTCCCCCCAAAGCGTTGAACAATGCGACTCCTTCCCAGATGGTGTGTTTGGTCACTTTATTTCTAAAGGATTTGTTTCAGCTAATGAGCATTGCAAGGAAGTCACTCTTCTTCGAGATACTGGTGCTTCACAAACCCTTATGTTGCAGGGCTTAATAAATGTAGCTGATCCCCTTTAGCATGTGCATTTGCAGGGTATTGTATATTATGTTTCGGTTCCCCTGGTTGAAATGAAGCTATAGTCAGACTTAGTTACAGGAACAGTGTGTGTGGGTGTTGTAGACCAGCTATCCATGGAAGGGGTTACATTTCTTTTAGGTAATGACTTCGTGGGAGGAGTGCCATTCCCCTTGTGTCGTGGAAGCTCCAGACCCAGGAGCTACAGTTGGATGTTCAAAACTTCTACCTGCCTGTACTGTGACATAGTCCACGGCAGCAAGGTCTGACCATGAGGTTAAATTTAAGACAGACAATGTTAGGCAACCTAGTATTGTACCTGATATGGCAATTAAGGATGATGTTTCCCTTGGAGATATCTTCTTTGCTAGGTTGCCTAATTCTGAGGCAGATAACACCCCTATTGACGTTGATGGAGGACTGATTAGTTTACTGAGGTCGAATCCGGAGATTTCTGCTCTAATTGAGTCAGCCGTGAGTGAGGGAGAATGCAGTGTCAAGCTGACTGAATGTTATTACCTCTCAGCGAATGGTATATTAATGCGTAGCTGGAGACCCTCTAAAGTACTGCGTGATCAAGAGTGGGAGATTGTCCACCAAGTAGTGTCCTCAAGGAGTATAGGCAGGCACTTTGGTCTCTTGCTCATGACTCTTCCTTAGCAGGGCACTTGGGAGTAAGGAAGACGCTGTCCCGCACGTAGAAGATTTTTTCTGACCAGGAATCTGCCAAGATGTCTCCCAGTATTGCCGGTCCTGTCACACCTGTCCCCTGGTGGGTAAGGATGGTAGTTCCATTCCTGCGGCCCCCTTGATTCCTCTCCCCGTGTTTGAGGCCTCAATTACTATAATCCTTGTTGATATTGTTGGGCCGCTGTCTTAGACCTGACCCTCCTCAAGACACCAATATATTCTCACTGTGATGGACATGGCCACTAGATACCCTCAAGTGATCCACTTAACCTGTTCTGTGCTGTAGCCTTTTTTGGCATTTTGGTCCCAATTGCCGAGGGTTTGGGAGGCTGTGTGACCCACAGTGCTGGCCGTTTTCAACCTTTTTTTTTTTTTTTTCATGCATAGACCTGAAAAGTGGGCAAAATGAGCCTACTAGTACTAAAAGTGCTCCTTTCGGCTATTTTCTGCCCCAAAACAGATGTTTCGGCCCAGGATGCCCAGATGTGCGTCAGATGACAACTTTTAGATACCGCCAGTGGCTGATGTGGATAGATAGTCCAATTTCGTGTGGAATGGATGGATTCATGGCGTACTTAGAGCATGGAAACGCAACCTGGTGTATGTACTGTAGCCACAGTCAAACCTACGATGATGGGAAGTTGGGGTTCCGTGCTAATTTTACATATTTACACATTCACTTACTTTTTATGTTACATTGGTATAGGACATGGGAGGGGAGAAAAGGTGTCTATCATTCCCTTTCCTGTCACACACTAAGGGCAGAATCAAATAATTTCACGCAAATGTGAGGAAAACAGTGTCCATATATTAACAAACTCGGCAGTTGAGAGTACTCTAAGTCAGTCCGTATGTATGTATGGACTCGGCAATTTTGACACTATTAGTTTGTATATATATATATATATATATATATATATATATATATATATATATATATATATATATATATATATATATATATTAATACGGACATGGCACGGAAACTTTACGAAGAGATCAGCCAAAGCTGTGGTTGAGATGATATATTTCTTTACCCAGTTTGGTCTTCCAAAGGAAGTTCAGTCGGACCAGGGGAGTAATTGTGTATTCCAGCTGTTTTGTTAGACCCGGGAGCTAGGAATCTCCCAGATCACGTCCTCTGCATACCACCCACAGAGTCAGGGCACCTTGGAGAGATATCATTAAATATTAAAATCCATGATAAAGAAGTTTTGAATCAGTCAGAAGGATTGGGACAAGAGTCTGCCTATGCTGTTGTTCGCCACCTGGGAGACCTCAAGTAAATCCCTTGGTAATGCAAAAAGAAGCTAATATCATACCACCATACCAAGTACAAATATTGTGTCTATAGAACTAATTGGGGTTGTTCTTCCTTGCCAGTTTGTCTTCACAGGGTTCCAAGGGTAGGCTATAGACTTCTCCCTCGCAGAACCATCAAGGTCTCTTTTAAAAAATTAAAATCTTTCTCCCTTTGCTAAGGTATCACTCTCTTTTTAAGAAGATGATCCTTCCCTGTCCCTTTCAATATAGATGGATCCATGACTGATACAGGGAGGGGTTTGGTGTTATTTTCTCATTCTTCTGACGAGCCAGTAGCATTTCTTGGCATATCTTCATTATTACAAAAGAATTAGCAGAGATTTTAATTGTTTTCTGATCAATTTTAGCTCTCCCTTGGACTCCGAGGTTTTATCTCTGGAGTGTTTTGTTTCATCTCATCATTTGAATTTATCATTTGGGGAGATGGCTATTTCTGTTTGAGCGTCATAGTACTCATGATGCATTCCTGTCCATATTGGTGTGCCGAGGAATCAGCAAGCTGAACTGATGGCCAAGGCAGCAGTGGCTTGCCCTATGTCATGTGGAGCACGTGGGATGATTCTAAGGTATGAAATGGCTGTAACCAGTGACCCTTTCTACCTAATGATTATTGAGTGACTTTTTTTTTTATGACTGCCTACCTCAGAATTAATTCCTGATGACAGTTCATGCCGATAATGAGGGGTATGCATGGTGACACCTCCTTGCTGTCTTGGAACTACAGTACATCTCATAAGGATGCTAATTCCATATTTGGACAACCCAGACATATAAAGACCATCCAAGCATTTGAGTCAGTGGGAGTAGTGTATGACTGATTCATAGAGGAAGGAGATGTCAAACTCGGCCCCTTCAGAGTGAATCTAGTTCCTCTTTCTATCTGGAAGAGTGAGGAGGCTATGAGACAGAAATAGGGTGCCTTGGTGTAGTGACTTTGACTGTGCCATAGTCTGAATATTGTATGTGAAGCCAAGTCCTTTACAACCTGTAGGAAGGAAGGAAGAGCTCTCTCTCCCCTCCTCAGGCTGGACCATTCATTATGTAAGGTGATCCAAGATTTTTGCTAAGTTTAACCCGTCCCGTCCCGGAGACGTGAATTCACGTCCTCACATGATGCGTACTCATATCCCGTAGATGTAAATTAACGCGACAACATTGCAAGGACATTGCAACGTCCCTAATTTACAATATTTTCAATTTTTGCGAGTGATTTTTGACACGTATACACGGGACACCTTCCTCTACAAGAGGCCAGTCAGGGACAATTCCTTACCTAGCATGATCTCCTCCCCCCCCCTGCATGACCTTTTCTCAGCAATTCACCTGTTATCAGTGACCTGGCCAGTAAAGCCATGAAATGCCACAGTACAAAATTCAGGGCCAGAGTGATTTCCCAATCGATGACAATGTGGACGACAAACATTAGAGGAAGAAACAGTCAGAAATGATGATCAGGTAACGTGGCAAAAAAAGGTCAGGAATTGTGATGAGTTAGTGAATGAAACAATGCTTATAATGGCTATATTACCATTTGAAAACCAATATACTCTCGTACTGCATATAAATTCGTATCAAATAAATAAATAAATACCGTTTATGAGTGGTGTAGAATAGTTATCCTCCCATAGAACTCGTTTTCTTTCCAGCCAGCCTGATAGAAAACCCTGCAAGGTAAGGAGGTACTCCTACCTGGATCGAGTATTTTAAACCTCAGGCGAGCGATTTCTCTATGAATTTTCGATGTTTCTCACCAGAAGCGGATGTTTGAGCCAAAAAAAAAAAAAAAAGGTCCAAAAATGTCGGGACTGGGGTGTACCACTGCCCAGAAAACGTCAGGACGGGGCAGGTTAAGGTCACTTAGAATGTGAGTACATACGTACCCCTCTTTGTGTGTCTTGTCCCCTCACTTGCATGTAGGATAGTATCTTGAGCTTGAGTGCCTGTTTTATGTAAATATTCAGAACCTGTAGTAGTGTAAATCAGATGTAAAGTAAAGTAAGGGGTTGACTACCGTGTGTTTCACCCACCTAACTAGCAGTAAAAGGGAATCCCTGTTCTCGACAGTTGGATAGACTGAGACGGCAGTCATAACATCATAATTCATTATTTGGCGACATTGCCACAATGCACAGCTTTCAATGCTAACCTTAAAAAAAGCTATCATGGTTCTAACTAGTGACAGTGATGCTAGAGAATTTGTAAAATCTGAGCCTAGTCCAACTGAGGAGGAAAGCCTCATTAGAGTCGAGTACAAAACTTTGGCTCAGTCTCTGCAGCTAATATTCCACAGGAATGTCAGCATGCCTAGTCTGCTCAATGCAATCTTACAGGCTATGTTTTGAGAATGAGATGAAGCTGAGCTGGAGTTGCTAGATTCTGACAATGCCTTAGAGAGCTCTGAAATGCCAGTATTATGTAGTCCTGACAACAATGCTTTAAATGTTGACTCTGAGCCCACAGCTCGAGAGACCTTTGCTCACAGTAGTTCTATGGGAGAGCTACCACTACCCAATGTTGGTGACAAAACATGACTTGAAATAGCCAACATAAAATTATGAGAGTTGGAATTGCATACACTCGACCCCCATTTCCCGTCCCGAATTTCCCTGATTTCGGATTTCATGGACATGGGCTGAGGCTAGGAAATATTATCAAATGCCTGACATATGCCCGTACAAGTCCGGGAGTTTCACAAAAGTCCGGCCATTATTCCCTCATATAAAACTATAAGCAGACTGCTGCACAACAAGGTATAGTTTTAGCAAGGTTTAGGCTCGATGAAGGCCATTTGTAACACACAAAAAGATATCTTTATTCACGAATAGCATCATGGCCACCATCCTGCTTCACCTCACTGGTTCCTTCCAACTTGTGGCATTATTTTTATTTATATTTATGTTATTTCAGTATGTACTACATTGATATTTATGTTATTGTGTCAGTGTTATTATTTTATGTACTGTGTGTGTTAGTTATGTTGGTATAGCTAGCCCACATTCCAGAATGCTCTAGAATATCGGAATAATTGCCGGACAATACTGGAGAATTCGGACAAAGTATGGTAAACGTATGGGGAATGGTATGTGGGGCCGGACTTTTGCGATTCCCAGACTTTTGGGGTTCCCGGACTGGTCTTCCCCCCCTTTTAGTCTGGGAAATAGATGGTCGAGTGTACCTAAACGAAATGAGTGGAAATGGATCATGAGTTTCGCCTTAAGGAGCTCAGCAGTTCCTCTCATTCTTGTGTTTCGAATGGTGAGGTGTTTGATGTGGCAAAAAATATCAGTCTTCTTCCCCCTTTTAATGAGCAGGATGTCACTAAATATTCTCATATATTTGAAAAGGTGGCAGATCTCTTGGCCTTAGAGTTCATGGTCAATATTAGTAAGTGCATGCAAAGGCTCAGAAGGCTTTGTTTCGATTATGACATAGTTAACGATTCAGTACTTAAGATGTACGAGCTTGAACCAGAGACTTACTGGATTAAATTCAGAATTGCGAGCAAGCAGATGGACCAGACGCATCTGGAGAATGGTAGGACACTTACACACTTGTTAAATCAGTGGCTGCACTCAAAGAAAGTCAGTAGCTTTCCTAAACTGAGGGAACTTTTCATCTTGGAAAGCCTCCTCACTAGTGTTTCTAGGGATGTAGCCACTCCTTCGATTGAGAGAGGGGTGGACACTCTTGCTGAAGCCGCTGTGTTGGCTGACAATTATACAGTTGTCCATCATTTTGACTGTAAGCCCCCTTTGATTGTACGAGGATGGAGAGTGGAGCAATTTGTGAAACATTCATCTTGTAATGATAAAGTGATTCTTAGTGACTTCGAGAAATCGTCCTCCCCTGAGTCTAGCAAAGCCCCTAAAATTTTGGTGAACAATATAGATAAGAGGTCGGGGAAAGAGATCCAATTTTGTATCTATTGCAATATGAGGGGTCATACTGAGGAGTTTAGCTAGAGAAAGATTGGGCGCGGGCTCAAACCAAAGCCTGTCGTATTTGTGAATTTTCGGGGTTTTGGGAACACTGATGGGGAGCATGCACTCACTGGTGTCATTGGTCACGAGTTACCCACTAGTTGCCCGTTTGTAGTGAGTTCTCTGAGGAGCAGGTTGTAGCTGATGTTAAGCCTCCTGTGGAGCCCTTTATTGACAACAGCAAGCCTGAGGTAGTGTGCCCCACGGTCAACCATGTTACTGAGATCCCTTCAGGATGTCCCCCCAAAGCGTTGAACAATGCGACTCCTTCCCAGATGGTGTGTTTGGTCACTTTATTTCTAAAGGATTTGTTTCAGCTAATGAGCATTGCAAGGAAGTCACTCTTCTTCGAGATACTGGTGCTTCACAAACCCTTATGTTGCAGGGCTTAATAAATGTAGCTGATCCCCTTTAGCATGTGCATTTGCAGGGTATTGTATATTATGTTTCGGTTCCCCTGGTTGAAATGAAGCTATAGTCAGACTTAGTTACAGGAACAGTGTGTGTGGGTGTTGTAGACCACCTATCCATGGAAGGGGTTACATTTCTTTTAGGTAATGACTTCGTGGAAAGAGTGCCATTCCCCTTGTCTCGTGGAAGCTCCAAACCCAGGAGTTACAGTAGGATGTTCAAAACTTCTCCCTGCCTGTGCTGTGACATAGTCCATGGCAGCAAGGTCAGACCATGAGGTTAAATTTAAGACAGACAATGTTAGGCAACCTAGTATTGTACCTGATATGGCAATTAAGGATGATGTTTCCCTTGGAGATATCTTCTTTGCTAGGTTGCCTAATTCTGAGGCAGATAACACCCCTATTGACGTTGATGGAGGACTGATTAGTTTACTGAGGTCGAATCCGGAGATTTCTGCTCTAATTGAGTCAGCCGTGAGTGAGGGAGAATGCAGTGTCAAGCTGACTGAATGTTATTACCTCTCAGCGAATGGTATATTAATGCGTAGCTGGAGACCCTCTAAAGTACTGCGTGATCAAGAGTGGGAGATTGTCCACCAAGTAGTGTCCTCAAGGAGTATAGGCAGGCACTTTGGTCTCTTGCTCATGACTCTTCCTTAGCAGGGCACTTGGGAGTAAGGAAGACGCTGTCCCGCACGTAGAAGATTTTTTCTGACCAGGAATCTGCCAAGATGTCTCCCAGTATTGCCGGTCCTGTCACACCTGTCCCCTGGTGGGTAAGGATGGTAGTTCCATTCCTGCGGCCCCCTTGATTCCTCTCCCCGTGTTTGAGGCCTCAATTACTATAATCCTTGTTGATATTGTTGGGCCGCTGTCTTAGATCTGACCCTCCTCAGGACACCAATATATTCTCACTGTGATGGACATGGTCACTAGATACCCTCAAGTGATCCACTTAACCTGTTCTGTGCTGTAGCCTTTTTTGGCATTTTGGTCCCAATTGCCGAGGGTTTGGGAGGCTGTGTGACCCACAGTGCTGGCCGTTTTCAACCTTTTTTTTTTTTTTCATGCATAGACCTGAAAAGTGGTCAAAATGAGCCTACTAGTACTAAAAGTGCTCATTTCGGCTATTTTCTGCCCCAAAACAGATGTTTCGGCCCAGGATGCCCAGATGTGCATCAGATGACAACTTTTAGATACCGCCAGTGGCTGATGTGGATAGATAGTCCAATTTCGTGTGGAATGGATGGATTCATGGCGTACTTAGAGCATGGAAACGCAACCTGGTGTATGTACTGTAGCCACAGTCAAACCTACGATGATGGGAAGTTGGGGTTCCGTGCTAATTTTACATATTTACACATTCACTTTCTTTTTATGTTACATTGGTATAGGACATGGGAGGGTAGGAAGGGTGTCTATCATCCCGTTTCCTGTCACACACTAAGGGCAGAATCAAATAATTTCACGCAAATGTGAGGAAAACAGTGTCCATATATATACAAACTCGGCAGTTTAGAGTACTATGAGTTAGTCCGTACGTATGTATGGACTCGGCAAGTTTGACACTATTAGTTTGTCTATGTATATATATATATATATATATATATATATATATACATATACGGACATGCCACGGAAGCTTTACGAAGAGATCAGCCAAAGCCGTGGTTAATGAGATGATATATTTCTTTACCCAGTTTGGTCTTCCAAAGGAAGTTCAGTCGGACGAGGGGAGTAATTGTGTATTCCAGCTGTTTTGTTCGACTCCAGGGAGCTAGGAATCTCCCAGATCACGTCCTCTGCATACCACCGACAGAGTCAGGGAACCTTGGAGAGATATCATTAAATATTAAAATCCATGATAAAGAAGTTTTGTATCAGTTAGAAGGATTGGGACAAGAGTCTGCCTATGCTGTTGTTCGCCACCTGGGAGACCTCAAGCAAATCCCTTGGTAATGCAAAAAGATGCTAATATCATACCACCATACCAAGTACAAATATTGTGTCTATAGGACTAGTTGGGGTTGTTCTTCCTTGCCAGTTTGTCTTCACAGGGTTCCAAGGGTAGGCTATAGACTTCTCCCTCGCAGAACCATCAAGGTCTCTTTTAAAAAATCAAAATCTTTCTCCCCTTGCTAAGGTATCACTCTCTTTTTGAGAAGATGATCCTTCCCTGTCCCTTTCAATATAGATGGATCTACGACTGATACAGGGAGGGGTTTGATGTTATTTTCTCATTCTTCTGACGAGGCAGTAGCATTTCTTGGCATATCTTCATTATTACAAAAGAATTAGCAGAGATATTAATTGTTTTCTGATCAATTTTAGCTCTCCCTTGGACTCCGAGGTTTTATCTCTGGAGTGTTTTGTTTCATCTCATCATTTCAATTTATCATTTTGGGAGATGGCTATTTCTGTTTGTGCGTCATAGTACTCATGATGCATTCCTGTCCATATTGGTGTGCCGAGGAATCAGCAAGCTGAACTAATGCCCAAGGCAGCAGTGGCTTGCCCTATGTCATGTGGACCACGTGGGATGATTCTAAGGTATGAAATGGCTGTAACCGGTGACCCTTTCTGCCTAATGATTATTGAGTGACTTTTTTTTTTCATGACTGCCTACCTCAGAATTAATTCCTGATAACAGTTCATGCCGATAATGAGGGGTAGGCATGGTGACACCTTCTTGCTGTCTTGGAACTACAGTACATCTCATTAGGATGCTAATTCCATATTTGGACAAGCGAAGCATGTAAAGACCATCCAAGCATTTGAGTCAGCGGGAGTAGTGTATGACTGATTAATAGAGGAAGGAGATGTCAAACTCGGCCCCTTCAGAGTGAATCTAGTTCCTCTTTCTATCTGGATTAGTGAGGAGACTGAGATAGAAATATTGCGCCTTGGTGTAGTGACTTTGACCGTGCCCTAGTCTGAATATTTTATGTGAAGCCAAGTCCTTTGTAACCTGTAGGAAGGAAGGAAGAGCTCTCTCTCCCCTCCTCAGGCTGGACCACTCATCATGTAAGGTGATCCAAGATTTTTGCTAAGTTTAAGATCACTTAGAATGTGAGTACATACGTACCCCCCTTTGTATGTGTTGTCCCCTCACTTGCATGTAGGATAGTATCTTGAGCTTGAGTACCTGTTTTATGTAAATATTCAGAACCTGTAGTAGTGTATATCAGCTGTAAAGTAAAGTAAGGGGTTGACTACCGTGTATTTCACCCACCTAACTAGCAGTAAAAGGGAATCCCTGTTCCCGACAGTTGCCTAGACTGAGACGGCAGTCATAAGATCATATTTCATTATTTGGCGACATCGCCAGAATGCACAGCTTTCAATGCTAACCTAAAAAAAAGCTATCATGGTTCTAACTAGTGACAGTGATGCTAAAGAATTTGTGAAATCTGAGCCTAGTCCAACTGAGGTGGAAAGCCTCATTAATGTCGAGCACAAAACTTTGGCTCAGTCTCTGCAGCTAAGATTCCACGGGAATGTCAGCATGCCTAGTCTGCTCAATGCAGTCTTACAGGCTATGTTTTGAGAATGAGATGAAGCTGAGCTGGAGTTGCTAGATTCTGACAACGCCTTAGAGAGCTCTGATATGCCAGTATTATGTAGTCCTGACAACAATGCTTTAAATGTTGACTCTGAGCCCACAGCTCGAGAGACCTTTGCTCGCAGTAGTTCTATGGGAGAGCCACCACTTCCCAATATTGGTGATAAAACATGACTTGAAATAGCCAAAAATAAATTATGAGAGTTGGAATTGCATTCACTCGACCCCCCATTTCCCGTCCCGAATTTCCCTGTTTTCGGATTTCACGGACAAGGGATGAGGCCAGGAAATATTATCAAATGCCTGACATATACCCGTACAAGTCCAGGAGTCTCACAAAAGTCCGGTCATTATTCCCTCATATAAAACTATAAGCAGACTGCTGCTAGATGAAGGCCATTTGTAACACACAAAAAGATATCTTCATTCATGAAAAGCATCATAGCCACCATCCTGCTTCACCTCACTGGTTCCTTCCAACTTGTGGCATTATTTTTATTTATATTTATGTTAATTTAGTATGTACTACATTTATATTTATGTTATTGTGTCTGTTATTATTTTATGTACTGTGTGTGTTAGTTACGTTGGTATAGGTAGCCCACATTCCAGAATGCTCTAGAATATCGGAATAATTGCCGGACAATACTGGAGAATTCGGACAAAGTATGGTAAATGTACGGGGAATGGTATGTGTGGCTGGACTTTTGAGATTCCCAGACTTTTGGGGTTCCCGAACTGGTCTTCCCCCCCCTTTTAGTCTGGGAAATAGATGGTCGAGTGTACCTAAACGAAATGGATGGAAATGGATCATGAGTTTCGCCTTAAGGAGCTCAGTAGTTTCCCTCATTCTTGTGTTTCGAATGGTGAGATGTTTGATGTGGCAAAAAATATCTGTCTTCTTCCTCCTTTTAATGAGCAGGATGTCACTAAATATTCTCACATATTTGAAAAGGTGGCAGATCTCTTGGCCTTAGAGTTCATGGTCAATATTAGTAAGTGTATGGAAAGGCTCAGGAGGCTTTGTGTCGATTATGACATAGTTAAAGATTCAGTACTTAAGATGTACGAGCTTGAACCAGAGGCTTACTGGATTAAATTTAGAACTGCGAGCAAGCAGATGGACCAGACGCATCTGGAGAATGGTAGGACATTTACACAATTGTTAGATCAGTGGCTGCACTCAAAGAAAGTCAGTAGCTTTCCTAAGCTGAGGGAACTTTTCATCTTGGAATGTTTCCTCATTAGTGTTTCTAGGGATGTAGCCACTCCTTTGATTGAGAGGGGTGGACACCCTTGCTGAAGCCGCTGTGTTGGCTGACAATTATACAGTTCTCCATCATTTTGACTCTAAGCCCCCTTTGATTGTACGAGGATGGAGAGAGGAGCAATTTGTGAAACATTCATCTTGTAATGATAAAGTGATTCTTAGTGACTTGGAGAAGTCGTCGTCCCCAGAGTCCAGCAAAGCCCCTAAAGTTTTTGTGGACAATATAGATAAGAGGACGGGGAAAGAGACCCAATTTTGTAACTATTGCAATATGAGGGGTCATACTGAGGAGTTTTGCTAGAGAAAGATTGCACGTGGGCTCAAACCAGAGCCTGTCATATGTATGAATTTTCGAGGTTTGGGGGACACTGATGGGGAGCATGAACTCACTGGTGTCAGTTGTCACAAGTTACTCACCCAGTTGTTGTCCGTTTGTAGTGAGTTCTCTGAGGAGCAGGTTGTAGCTGCTGTTAAGCCTCCTGTGGAGCCCCTTATTGACAACAGCAAGCCTGAGGTGGTGTGGCCCACAGTCAACCATGTTAATGAGATCCCTTCAGGATGTCCCCCCAAAGCTTTGAACAATGCGACTCCTTCCCAGATGTTGTGTTTGATCACTTTATTTCTAAAGGATTTGTTTCAGCTAATGGGCATTGCAAGGAAGTCACTATTCTTCGAGATACTGGTGCTTCACAAACCCTTATGTTACGGGGCTTAATAAATGTAGCTGATCCCCTTTAGCATGTGTATTTGCAGGGTATTGTATATTATGTTTCGGTTCCCCTGGTTGAAGTGAAGCTATATTCAGACTTAGTTACAGGAACAGTGTGTGTGGGTGTTGTAGACCAGCTATCCATGGAAGGGGTTACATTTCTTTTAGGTAATGACTTCGTGGAAGGAGTGCCATTCCCCTTGTGTCATGGAAGCTCCAAACCCAGGAGCTACAGTAAGATGTTCAAAACTTCTCCCTGCCTGTGCTGTGACATAGTCCATGGCAGCAAGGTCTGACCATGAGGTTAAATTTAAGACAGACAGTGTTAGGCACCCTAGTATTGTACCCGATAAGGTAAATAAGGATGATGTTTCCCTTGGAGATACTTTCTTTGCTTGGTTGGCTGATTCTGAGGCAGATAACACCCCTACTGACGTTGATGGAGGACTGATTAGTTTACTGAGGTCGATTCCGGAGATTTCTGCTCCTATTGAGTCAGCCGTGAATGAGAGAGAAAGCAGTGTCAAGATGACTGAATGTTACTACCTCTCAGTGAATAGTATATTAATGTGTAGCTGGAGACCCTCTAAAGTACTGCATGATCAAGAGTGGGAGATTGTCCACCAAGAAGTGTCCTCAATGAGTATAGGCAGGTACTTTTGTCTCTTGCTCATGACTTTTCCTTAGCAGGGCACTTGGGAGTGAGGAAGACGCTGTCCCGCATGTAGAAGAATTTTTCTGACCAGGAATCTGCCAAGATGTCTCCCAGAATTGCCGGTCCTTTCACACCTGTCACCTGGTGGGTAAGGATGGTAGTTCCATTCCTGTGGCCCCCTTGATTCCTCTCCCCGTGTTTGAGGTCCAAATTACAATAATCCTTGTTGATATTGTCGAGCTGCTGTCTTAGACCTGACCCTCCTCAGGGCAACTAGATACTCTCAAGTGATCCCCTTAACCTGTTCTGTGCTGTAGCCTTTTTTGGATTTTTGGTCCCAAGTGCCGAGGGTTTGGGAGGCTGTATGACCCACAGTGCTGGCCATTTTCAACCTTTTTTTTTTTTTTTTCATGCATAGACCTGAAAAGTGGTCAAAATGAGCCTACTGGTACTAAAAGTGCTCACTTTGGCTGTTTTCTTCCCCAAAACAGGTTTTTCGACCAAGGATTACCTTCTGCCCCTCTCCCAGTCACGACTCAAGATGACTGGAACCACTGTCTGACTCTCTTCTTCTTGGTTTCTGCAACATTCGTGGCCTTTCCTCTAACTTTCGCTCTGTTGAGCACCACCTCTCCTTCTTTAAACCTCACCTTCTTTTTCTAACTGAGACTCAGCTATCTGAGGCAACTGACAGCAGACCCTTTTCTGTATCCTCCTACTTTCTCTATACTCATTTGAAAGCCAAAGGTGGCTGTTGTGTATATATACACAACAACTTATCTTGCTCTCGTGTTCCTGAACTCGATTCTTCTGAATTCTCTACACTCTGGCTTCGGCTTTCCTGTCATTCTCTGACTAAATATATCTGCACTGTTTACTTATCCCCTAATTCTACTGACTTCAAAAATCTTTGACTATCTTACTTCTACGACGGAACACATTCTATCCATTTCTCCTTTCTCTGAAATCTCCATTCTAGGAGATTTCAATGTTCACCACCACCTTTGGCTCTCCTCTCCTTTCACTGATCCAGCTGGTGAACAAGCCTACACTTTTTCTATCCTTAATGACCTAGAGCAGCTTGTACAGCACCCTATCCGTATCCCTGACCACCTTGGAGAGAGCTCCAACATACACTCTTCCTTACAACTAATCCTTCTGCTTACACTGTTAGTCTTTTCTCTCCATTGGGCTCCTCTGATCACAGCCTTATCACCTTAACCTGTCCTATCGCTCCGGTACAGCCTGCAGACCCTCCAAAGAAACATCGTCTGTGGCACTTTGGAGCTGTGGATTGGGAGGCCATCGGGCAGTACTTCTTTGATTTTCCCTGGAATGATTATTGCTTCCATGGCCGGGAGCCATGTGGGTGTGCCTTGCGCATTACGGAGGTTATTCTCTCAGGCATGGAAGCATACATTCCTTTCTCATATCCTTTGACTAATGCACAAAAGCCTTAGTTTAATCACACTTGTTCTAATGCTGTCCACAACAAGGAGAGGGCCTTTAAAAGGTACCAGATTCAACCCACCCCTGAATCACATCTTTTATATGTTTATGCCCGGAATCGTGCTAAGTCTGTTCTTCGCTCTACTAAAAATAATTTCATCCGTACTAAATGCTTTCAACTTTCCAACTCGAATTCTTCCTGCTCCTCCTGGCACCTTGCCAAAAACCTTTCAGACAATTTTATTTCATCCTTCCCTCCTCTTTTCTACTCTAATGGCTCTGTAGCTATCTCTTCTACTGATAAAGCAGATCTCTTCACTCAGACTTTCTCCTCCAATTCCACCTTATATGATTCCGGTGCTGTTCCTCCATCACTTTCCCCTTCTGACTTCAGCATGGCTGACATTAAAATTTCTTCAGTTGATGTATTTTCTGCCATTACAGGCCTCAATACTAATAAGGCATATGGGCCTGATCGAGTCCCTCCTGTTGTTCTCAAGAACTGTGCTTCTGTCCTTACACCCTGCCAAGGGAAACTCGTTTGCCTTTGTCTGTCAACTTCTACCTTTCCTTCTTGCTGGAAGTTTGCTTTCATTCAGCCAGTCCCAAAGAAGGGTGACATTCCCAACCCTCTAACTATAGTCCAATTGCTTTAACATCCTGTATCTCAAAAGTTTTCGAGTCTCTTCTTAATAGAAAAATTTTAAAGCATCTTTCTTATCTCAACCTTCTTTCTGATTGTCAGTATGGGATCCGTCAGGGATGCTCCACATGTGATCTTCTCACCTACCTTTCAGACTCCTGGACATCCTCCTTTCGGGACTTTGGCGATAGCTTTGCCATTGCACTTGACATCTCAAAGGCTTTCGATCGAGTCTGGCATAAATCTTTAATTTCCAAACTGCCCTCCTACGGTTTCTATCCTTCTATCTGTGCCTTCATCTCTAGCTTCCTTTCTGGTCGTTCTGTAGCCGCTATTGTAGACGGCCATCGTTCTTTTCCTAGATCTGTTAACAGTGGTGTTCTTCATGGCTCTGTCCTATCACCAACTGTCTTCCTTTTATTCATCAATGACATTCTGAGCTGTACATCTAACCCTATCCACTCATTTGCTGATGACTCCATCCTTCACCTTTCCATTCGATTCCCTCAACGTCCATCTCAGCAGCTACTTCAACAAACAAGGGATGAGGCTATGGCACACATAATGTTTGACTTGGTTCGTATCTCTAACTGGGGTAAAAATAATTTTGTTGTTTTTAATGCATCAAAGACTCAGTTTTTGCACCTATCAACCCGACAAAATCTTCCACAGGCACACTCAATATTGTTTAATAATATTAAGCTTAATCCAGCATCATCCTTGAACATGCTTGGGGTTTCATTTACTCGGGACTTGTCTTGGAATGATCATATTACATCTCTTGTAAAAGGTTTTCAAGAGATTGGGTGTGCTAAGCTGACTCTGTTCCTTCTTTACCCCTGCACAATTGTTGACTCTATACAGGAGTGTTATCTGCCCCTGCGTGGAGTACAACTCTCATGTGTGGGGAGGCTCCCCACATACAGCTCTTCTCAATAGGGTGGAGTCCAAGGCTTTTTGCCTCATTAACTCTCCTCCTTTTACTGACTCCCTTGAACCTCTATCTCTTCGCCGCACTGTTGCATCTTTATCTCTTTTCTATCGCTACTTCAATGGTCACTGCTCCTCTGAACTGTCTGCATGCATTCCTCCACCTCCACGACAGGCGCATAGCACCCGTCTAGCAGCAAACTCTCATCCCTTTTCTGTCCAACTCTCTAATGCAAGAGTTAACCGTTACTCCCAGTCCTTCTTTTATGCAACAGGTCAACTCTGGAACTGTCTCCCTCTGTCTGTATTTCCTGCTTCCTATGATCTTCAGTCTTTCAAACGCAGTGTGTCCAGGCATCTTGAAATGATCGGATCTTGAATTTGGCTCTCTCTTGTTTTTTTTTTTTTTTCTCTTGGAAGGAACAGTTTTGCGGGCTCGTTGACTTTGGTTCCTTCTTCTTCACATAAAAAAAAAAAAAAAGGGATGCCCAGATTTGCATCAGATGACAACGTCTAGATACTGCCAGCGGCTGATGTGGACAAATAGTCCAATTTGGTGTGAAGTGGGTGGATGCGTGGAGTACTTAGAGCATGGAAACGCAACCTGGTGTATGTACTGCAGCTACAGTCAAAACTACGATGATGGGATGTTGGGGTTCCGTGCTTAGTTTATGTATATTCACATTCACTTTCTTTTTATGTTACATTGGTATAAGGCATGGGAGGGGAGGAAGGGTGTCTGTCATCCCGTTTCCTGTCACACACTAAGGGCAGACTCAAATAATTTCACGCAAATGTGAGGAAAACAGTATCCGTATATATACAAACTCGGCAGCTTAGGGTACTATGAGTTAGTCCGTATGTATGTATGGGCTCGGCAAGTCAGACACTATGAGTTTGTATATATATATATATATATATATATATATATGGACATGGCACAGAACGGGTTTGGAACAGTTCAGCCAAAGCCATGGTTAAGGAGATGATAAATTTCTTTACCCAATTTGGTCTTCCAAAGGAAGTCCAGTCGGACCAGGGAAGTAATTGTGTATTCCAGCTGTTTTGTTAAACCCTAGGGAGCTAGGAATCTCCCAGATCACGTCCTCTGCATACCACCCACAGAGTCAGGGCACCTTGGAGAGATATCATTAAATATTAAAATCCATGATAAAGAAGTTTTGTATCAGTCAGAAGGATTGGGACAAGGGTCTGCCTATGCTGTTGTTCGCCACCTGGGAGACCCCAAGCAAATCCTTAGGCTACCCTTCCTTCCAGTTGATTATCAGACATGAAGTGAGAGGACCTCTCACGCTTCCTAAGGATCAATGGGCCCAACCTGATGACCAAGTCATTGTACTGGAATATGTAACAGTTCGAAGAGAGGCTGGGCTGTAGTTTGGAAGTAGCCAGGACTCACTTGGAGCCTGCCCAGGGGAAGACAAAGAGGTGGTATGATCATTCCCTCAAAGCAGCAATCAGGGAGTTTCCCTGGGAAATCAGGTACTAATTTTAATCTGAACCCATGGTCAAACTCTGCAGGGTAGATTTTCATGCACTTACACTATAGAGAAGAGAGTAGGGGAAATCAAGTACGTGGTTAGGACCCTGGACCAGCGTAACGGACGCAGACTATGCCATGTGAATATGTTGGAAGAATACCATCGACGAGAAGGCACGGACTCCCCAAGCACAGCGTGGGTCATATCTAAGGTGGAGACTAACCCCTTAACCGCGGGTATTGTTTTGGTCTGACTGTCCTCTCCCGCTGGGGTTTCAGCCAAATGTAAACAAACCTTTAAACCTTAATAACTCTGCACAGAATAAAGCTAGAGAAAAAAATAAGGTACCATTAGAAAGTACAAACCTTCAGCTTTCCATTGATGTAGGTTTCATGACTTCGTTGACTTTCACAGGACGGGGAGAGCCGTTAGAAGTGAGGGGTGTGAAATAACTATTTTACGCCCCACACACCAGTACCAAATGCCAACCACTCTCTCATAATAGTAATATAAACATATATGAACACTGTACATACGATAAACACCCACTCTGTGTTCACTGAGGTAGGTAAAAGGCACTTCCCTGTGGCTGCACCCACTCTTCACTGCGGCTGCGCCTCACTTCACTGCGGCGGCACCCGCTCACTGACGTTTCCTGCGATCTTTTCATTCTTTCTAACTTCTAATATTATTTTACATATAATATGGGCAATGTACATTATATTTACAATGCACTTATTACTATATTGCGTCACTGGCGCATCACAGAATTACATAAGTGCCGCAGAATTCCACAAGTGCCGCAGATTCTCTTATTACAATATCACTTATTATACTGGCCAATATTTCCTTTATTTTCTAGGCAAAATATCCCTTATTACTACATTATCCATTATACAATTATTGGCAAAGCACGTCACTGTCGCATCACTATATATCACTGTCACTTTCAGTATTTACTCAGAGAGTGGTACTTGGCAAAGCACGGAGTTACACATAGAGCGACTTGGCATTCAAGGCACTGGTGTGTGCTCATTTTTCTCGTCGTAGGCCTTCGTGTGGTGGTTGAACATACTCTGCAGCGGCCCTGTGACAACCTGCCGCCTGCTTTAGGAGGCAATTTCACAAGCTGGTGCCGGCTCATGTAATTGCGGCACTCAAGACGGTCAGGTTGTGTGTCAGAGTGTCGCCTCTGGATCAATGCCGTCACCTGACCAAATCGTTCAAGTAGCTGCTGCACGACAGTCTTGGAAAACTGTCTCAGTGATGGTTGCCTTATGCCCCCGACTTGTGTCTTGTAAAGAATGAAGGCATTGAGCATGCACATATCGAGCATGTGCAGGCAAGCCTTCCTGTACCATCGGGTGTTTCTCCTGAGACAGTCTATTTCGCCAATCATCATATCAGACTTATCAACGAGTCTCATATTTACTTTATAATCAATGACGGCATCAGGCTTCATGATTGGCTCTCCCGTCCTGTAGCTGACCTTCCCAGTTCTCTTCATTTCCCCCTTGTGGATGGTGCTGATCATATTGACGACCTTCTTGTCATGCCACCTGATCGCAAGAAGCTTGTCTGACTTCTTCAGGTGAACATCTCCCCTGGATGATGATGATGCTTCGGGGAAACTAGGCCACTCTTTCCTATAGCTCCGTACAGTGCCAACAGTGCCAATGCCGTGTTCAGCAAGGTATTTGGAGAGTTTCGGTGCTGTGTAATAATTGTCTGTGTACAGCACATGATTACCACCAAAATACCTCTCCATCAGCACTTTTACAACGGAGCCAGAGAAGCCAAGGGGGTCTTTCCTGTTCACATCCATTGTGCTAGCCGAGTAAATGACAAAATCCAGTATATATACCCCGTCTCACAGTCACACAGCACAAAGAACTTTATCCCAAAGCGGTGGCGTTTGCTGGGGATGTACTGCATGAATTTGAGACGTCCTCTGAACAATACCAGGGACTCGTCTATGACGACTTTCTGCATAGGCCTGAAAAATCGCATAAATCGATCCCTAATCCTGTTGAGAAAATCCCTCACTTTCCACAAAGGGTCAGTTTGGGACGGGTTGTCATTGTCAGCGAAGTGCAGGTATCCAAGCAGCTGTCGGAACCGATCCCGTGACATATACTTCCCGAATATGGGGATAGTAGTTATGTCATCCACGAGCCAGTACTCCTCCAACTCATGTCTCTTTATATGAGGCATCAAAAACATGAGTGCAAAAAAAACATACAGCTCTCTGATCCCGACAGGCAACCACGACACTTGCTTTGGTGAGCCAATAGGTCCCAGCCCTTCTGCTGCACACTGAGGTGCATACCTATTGGTCTCATCGCTGACATGCTGCACAATTTCATCATCAAGGAAGGCCAGGAAGTAATCAACAAACTCATCACCTGCGTTGCATGGGAAGGCAGGCTGTATTCCAGCATTTGTCATATCAAACGGTGGATTGTGTGGCTGGAAATCTCCACCGTCAGACCAAACAAATGCATCCACTTGCCCTGTGCGTGGTTCAGTGGCAGGGGCAGGTTGCATTCCACTCGTTTCCCCGTGAGAAGGAGCTGATGTAGAGGCAATGGGTGAGGCAGGAGGTGAGGCAGGAGGCAAGTGGGAGGTGGGTGAGGCAGGAGGCAACGGGGAGGGGGGTGAGTGCGGGGGCGGTGAGTGGGGGGGTGGCGCGGGTGAGGGGATTGAGCGGGGGGCAGGCGGGGGGGTTTCTGACCTGGTGCGTGGTGAAACTTGACCCTTTCTACCCCGCTTATCACCTCGCTTATCGCCTCGCTTATCGCCC
Organism: Coenobita brevimanus; assembly: GCF_032717465.1. Taxonomy (NCBI): domain Eukaryota; kingdom Metazoa; phylum Arthropoda; class Malacostraca; order Decapoda; family Coenobitidae; genus Coenobita; species Coenobita brevimanus. Next base: position 33,518,463 of record NC_137019.1, read on the forward strand.
AGCTTTGCCCTCCAACTGCCACGCATCCCCTTTGTTCTAGGCCTGCCTGCACGGCCTGCACGGCCTGCCTTCCCTCGCTTTGCAGGCTTTGGTAATTCGTACTCCTCAGATGATGTAGACTGAGGAGAGGGCACGACAGATGATGATGATGATGATGTGAGGGCAATTGGGCTAGGGGAACGGGAAATTGATGGGAAATGCGTACTAGGGCCTGGTGTGGGAGACGTGAGCCTGCGCTTCACTCCCTTCCCACGTGCAATACCAGATTTGCCCATAGGAGCCTTTCCTTTCCCAGAGTAAGTTGGGGGTGGTGGTGGGGAATCAACACGATCACTTTCATCACTGTCACTATCAATTGAAAATGGTTCACCACCAATCATTGCCAAATCATCACTGCTTGCTGTGAGTGTGTCACTTTCACTGCCACAATCAAGAGTAGTACTTACAGTTTTGTCCAGCTCAGTTCTAATTTCAGGAGTGCTCAACCCCTTCTGCCTCACCGTCGGCAGTTCCTTTACCGGTGTAGAGGTAGAGGGAACACTAGCACTAATCATTGTAGAGGAGGAAGCGAGCGACGATGAGTCGGGACGGAGCGCCATTATCACGCACAGAGCTGGACAGATACTGACTGACGCGAGTCAGGGCAGGGGTGGGGGGGGGCCCCTCGGGGTTGGAGGAGGGAGGTGTGGGATGGCTGGCGTGAAAGAACTCGACAGCTACTCTTGCGTGAGAATATTTGCGCGCCGGGAAAATGCGCGGTGTTCAAAATATTCACGATCATTCCAGAATGCCACCCGCGGTTTGGTCCAGTTTTGTCGCCGTCATTCTGGAATGACACCCGCGGTTAAAGGGCTAAGGAAGACGAGGGTGGCCCACTGGATATTACTGGCTAGAGGGAAAATCACAATGCAATGGGGACACTCATGAATAAACTCTTCCATTTGACAGAAGAAAGGTGAGGTTTGCTTATCACCCTCCTTGGGAAGTTTCTGGGAGTTTTCAGAGACATCCCAGGGTTGACCGAGGCTGCCAAACATGATGTGAAGCAGTCCCCCTACCATTGCAGCTCTCACAAGCAGTCCATCCTACAGGCAAAGCTGGACTACATGGTGCAACAGGGGCTAATGGTGCCATGCCAGAGCAAGGGTGCTCCTCCATCACACCGGTCCCGAAACCCTGTGGGTCCTATTGGTCCTGTATTGACTATAGGTAGGTGAACTCACTTGCCAAATCAGACTCCTATCCTCTTCCTAGGGTGGACGACCATATAGATAGTATAGGCAATGCCCAGTTCATCACTAAGCTTGACGTGCTAAATGGGTACTGGCAGGTCCCCCTAAATGAGGGAGCTCGGGAAATCTCTTATTTTGTGGTTGGTGGCAACACCTACCAGTGGAAAGTCATGCCCTATAGTTTGAAAAATGCATCCGCCACCTTCCAGAGGTTGATAAATAATGTTACCAGGGGTCTCGAGGGATGTTTGATTTATATTGATGATGTGATTTTTAGTGACTCCTGGGAGAAACACCTTGAGTGCCTTGAAGCTGTATTTCAGAGACTGAACTCTGCAAACCTAATTTTTATTTTTTTTATGTAAGGATGAAGGAACCAAAGGCCAGGAGCCCACAAACCATTCATTCCAAGAAGAAAGCAAAAACAATACGAAAGAGAGCCAGATTCAAGATCCGTTCATTTTGAGATGCCTGGACACACTGTGTTTGAAAGACTGGACATCATGGGAAGTAGGAAACACAGACAGAGGGAGACAGTTCCACAGTTGATGTGTTACATAAATGAAGGACTGCATTACAGAGTTGGACAGAAAAGGGATGAGAGTTTGTTGCTAGATGGGTGCTATGCACCAATCATAGAAGGATGCAGGCAGACAGTTTAGAGAAACAGTGACTACTAAAGTAGTGATAGAAAAGAGATAAAGATGCAACAGTGCTGCAATGAGACAGAGGTTGCAGGCAGCCAGTAAGAGGAGAGTAGTTGATGGAACGAAAAGCCTTTGACTCCACGCTACTGAGAAGAGCTGTATGTGGGGAGCCTTCCCACACATGACAGTTGTACTCTACACAGGGGTGAATAAAACCCGTGTATAAAGTCAACAACTGTGCAGGGATAAAGAAGGTATGGAGTCGGCATAGCACACCTAATCTCTTTGAAGCAGATTTTACAAGAGATGTAATATGATCTTTCCAAGATAAGTCCCGAAAGAATGAAACCCCATGTATATTTAAGGATGGTGCAGGATTGAGCTGGATATTATTAAACATTAGTGAGTACTCCATTGGTAGATTTTGTTGGGTTAATACTGTAGGTGTAAGAACTGAGTACTTGATGCATTGAAAACAAGATTATTTTTTATCCCAGTCAGAGATACGAGCCAAGTCAGACATTAGGTGTGCCATAGCAGTAACTACTGCGATGGATGTTGTGGGAACCAAATGGAAAAGTAGAGGATGGAATCATCAGCGTATGAGTGGACAGAGTTAGATGTACTGCTTAGAAGGTCACTGATGAATAAAAGGAAGAGAATTGGTGATAGGACAGAGCCCTGAGGAACACTACTATTGATATATCTAGTAGAAGAACAATGGCCTTCTACTACAGCAGCTTTAGAACGACCAGAAAGGAAGCTATTGATGAAGGCACAGATAGAAGGATAGAAACCATAAAAGGGCTTTTTGAAAATTAATAATGTGTGCCAGACTCGATCGAAACTCTTTGAGATGTCAAGTGCAATGGTAAAGCTTTCTCCAAAGTCCTGAAAGGAGGATGGCCAGGAGTCTGAAAGGTATGTGAGATGATCCCCAGTGGAGTGTCCCTGACGGAACCCATACTGACGATCAGATAGGTTATGATATGAATTTGGCAAAGTGTGAGTTTGGGAAGGTCCAGGTTCAATATTTAGGTAACATGTTAGGGTTAGGTCAGGTCTGTCCCCCTGATGCCAAATTTCAGGCCATAAGCCAGTTCCCCCAACCTAAGAACAAAAGAGAATTAGAGATCAATGGGGGGAAAGCAGGTTACCACTGGAGATTTGTCCTTAATTTCTGTGATATTGTAGATGTCTTGACTGGCTTGTTGCAAAAGAATGTAAAGTATGAGTGGAAGTCAGAGTGTTAGGAGGCCTTTTCTTAGCAAAAAGCCGTTTTTTTCCAGTCAGCCTTTACTTCAGGACCCCGACTTTAGCAAGCCATTCAAATCAGCTGTTGATGCCAGTGGCGTTGGGGCTGGTGCATTGTTGTTGCAAGATAACTGTCACAGTGTGGAAATGACAGTATGTTACTTAAGTAATCAGGCCCAACAGAATTACCCTACCATCGAGAAAGAGTTACTTGCACTCATACTAGCCCGGCAACATTTCTCTGTGTATGTAGGTTCTGGCTCGATCCCATTCCAAGTTTAAGTACAAAAACTCGAGGCTGACCTGCTGGACCCTCCTCTTACAGGAATATTCAGTGGAAGTGCACCATTTCAAAGGAGTGACCATCGTTCTCACCAACTGTCTACTAAGGACTTGATTATATATGTAACTCAAAATTTCTCCAAAAAATTTCTTTTTCTAGGAAGGGAGGTGTCACGTGGTGCATGTGAGACGATTCCCAGGTAAGAACTGGCTGTAACCGGCGACATTTCCTACTTGAGGATTATGGAGTGCCTTTTTTTTATGACTGCCTGCCTCCAAATGAATTCCTGATGACAGCCTAAGCTGGTAATGAGGGGTGGGCATGTTGACACCTTCATGCTGCCTCGGAACTACATCTTCTAATGAGGACATGAATCTCATATTTGGATAACCCAGGCATGTACAGACCATCCAGGTGTATGAGTCGCCGGGGGTAGTGTGTGACAGATTCATAGAGGGTGGAGCTGTCAAACACGGCCTCTTCAGATCGAATCTACAAACCACTAGTTCCTGTGTCTACTTGGATTAGTTAGGAGGCAGTGAGATAGAGACAGGCTGCCTTGGTGAGGCGACATTAGCTGTACCTTAGTTTCAATATTCTAGGTGGATCCAAGCCCTTTATAACCTGTAGGAAGAACTCTCTGTTCCCTCCTCGGGCTGGACCACTCATCATGTAGGGTGATCCAAGACGTTTGCTAAGTTTAAGGCCGCTCAGTATACAGTATAAGTACCTACCTACTCCCCTTTATGTATCTTGTCCCCTCACTTGCATTTAGAATAGTATCTTCAGCTTGTGTACCTGTTTTATGTAAATATTCAGAACCTGTAGTAATATAAGTCAGATGTATAATAGAGTAAGAGTCTGACTATCGTGTGTTTCATCCACCTAACTAGCAGTAAAAGGGAACCCCTGTTCCTGATGGTTGGCTAGACTGAGACGGTAGTCGTAACATAGCAACACCTGCCACTGCCTTGGAGTCTTCACAGCTACAGGATCGGATTCCTGCAGCAGATTTTTGCCTCTGCTTTGACAGGCATTTCCACCACTGTTGGCAGGATCACTGGGATGTTGTGCAGGCAAGCAATTTACCTGTAATATGAACTAAGGTAGGCTCCCTCAATTATCGGGGTTTATCTTGCCGATGGGAGACTGTTTTCTCTCTCTCTCTCTCTCTCTCTCTCTCTCTCTCTCTCTCTCTCTCTCTCTCTCTCTCTCACCTCTACACTGACCAAGGGCCATATCCAATTCTCTCATGGATTTGTGTTTAAGGCTCCTTCTCCTTTCTACAAGGATTGTCAGGTTTCCATGATTGTCTGGAACTTGCTGGTGGAGTGTTACAATCTTGGTAATATACATCACCGGTTCCTCTCCAAGTACTAGATGGGAGATGGATCTTACATTCTTACCTCGCCCGGGACGGAGTCCGGCAAGGTATTGTTTTTGGTCGAGTTTCTTTGTTTGTAAACAACATTATGGAAAAACGACTGAATGAAATTACATTAAACTTTCAAAGGATACGTGGGCACTGGTTCCAAAAGGAACAGATTAAATTTTGGATTTAATCAAGTGACATTGAAAGGTCAAAATCAAGGTCACGGATTTTCAGCAAGCTACAACTTGAAACCAGTTGAAGCTAGATACTGTTATCATCGTAAAGGAGGCGGTGGCTGAATCGGTAGAGAGGCTGCCTGCAGTCCTGATGGACCCAGGTTCGAATCCTGGCTGGGGCAGGGAACAGTTTAAGGATTTGAATTTCATAAAAGCAGACTTTCCTAATCTACAAGATTACACCAGTTCTGTATGAGACAGCCCTAGCATGTATGCAATATGGACGGTGGGTGTTAGTGCCGAAGTGGTGACATGTGGAGGTGTAGGAGGACTACTGGGCCTTGGGATAGGCTACTGCCCCCGAGATATAGGCTCTGAAGCCTTTGCCCAGGGTCGGATACAAAAAAAAATAATAATAATAACTTTGACCTTGAGTGACCTTGAAAGGTCAAACTCAGGATCACGGATATTCCGGGGCTATAACTCGAAACTGGTTGCAAATACGTATTTACTATTGTCAGCATACAGGAAGTCCCATATGGGCTTTTAATTGATACCATGACCTTTGACCTTAAGTGACCTTGAAAGGTCAAAGTCTAGGTCATGGATATTCATTTCATTTGCATCATTACCTTAGACTTTAATTATTTACTGTCACTAAACGGCAGTACCAATTCAGACTTTAACAATAATAAAATAATTGCTGTCGGGCAAGGTTTGTTCTGTCTGGCACAACTTGTTTTCCTTTGTGCTTGGGAAAGGTGCCTATTCAACAAATGGGGAAGCCTTTTCATTGCGGTGAAGGCCTGTTTCCTTTGTTGTCTTTGATGTGTAAATGATTATTGTTTTGATGGTTGCTGTTTAATGCTTTAATGGTTTATTTTCTTATTTTATCATTTTTATCTTTTGTTTTATTTTTTCCTTTCCTATTCCCTTTTAGTCCTTTGTGGCAGGTATTTTGCTTCTTGGTTACTGCTTTCCAGTGGAATATATCCTTTGGTTTTGCATCGCCATGAATTTATTATTCATTCATGTATTCACTCATTCATTCTCATGTATTCCGGGCTGCTGTTCTGCTGTTTCGGGTGACATCTATCAACCGTATCCACCAAAAACTTGAATGGTTACAGAACCTAAGTTCTTGGTACATGTGCCACGTATTCAACGCACACTTTGCTATAATCATTATCATCATCTCTAGGCGATTGAATGTCGTGAGGAAAATGACCACCGTTAAAGATAAATTGGGAGTCTGAAGGATTGTACAAATGGACACTAGACTTTATTTACAGTATGTTCACAAGCACTCTTTTGTTGGTTTTACACATGATCTCTTTGTCCAGAGTCACTAAGGATGTTTCCTAACTCATACCATATATATTCCTGCATCTCAGATATTTTTCAAATATACATGTGACACTTGAACAGGAAGGTAATTAGACCTCTGCCTCCTGGCCACTGAGACGACTGACTCCTGGCGTGGATAATTACAGTAATTCTGTCTTTAAGCTTTATCGAACGTCACCATAATTGCGACCTGTCATTACCTGTGCCAGGAAAGTTGGAATAGGTTCTGTATTCATCGTGTTTGTCTGTTTGTCTGTGCACAAGATAACTCATTTCTTTAATAATCAGATTTCACCAAAATCTGGTAAATGGATGGGCACTGAGTGAAGGAAGAGTTAGTTCGATTTTGATGTGGATCCAGATCGGAATAAAGGAATAAAACAAAATTTATTAGAGTCGGCAGAGGTATGCTTTCTCTGAGACTGAGCAACAAGACAGACTAAGACCGTAGAATAATTTACCTCCGTTAACAACATTAAAGGGAGGCTGGTTTATAATCATAAATTATATTGGCGTTTGTGGAAGTATTCACACTTATGAATGTTTTATAATTTGCCTCTGTTGCATTTTGGAACTTACAGGCTTTGTCTAGATTTACTCCCTAGCCAACCGCTGTCCCAGTAGAGATGGAGACAAGGCCCTTATGTTCAGCTAATGATAAAAGAGAATAATTTTACACCTTTGGACATAATAATGAAGTGAAACTACCAGGTTTTACTCTGCCTGCATGAACTTGCATTTTCTTCTGTGTAGGTTAAAGTTAAGGAGGGGGGAGGTAGAGAAGGCGAGGTATGGACGAGGCAGTGGCTGGAAGGTGGAGGGGTAAGAGGGGGGCAGGGGTGCGAGTGAGTTAGAGAGCAGAGGGGAAGGGACAGAATGGATGGGAGAGATGGAGGAGTACCATGATCTGGTGCCGTATCATCATTGCCGAGAGTGGATATCGCTGGTCTAACAAACCTTAGAACGTGGAAAGTAGATACACATGTGTATATTATATGACTGTGATTCATTACGTTGCTTTCGTTGGGTAATAACTGAACACTTTTCACAAGGTTGTTTGAGTGATTAATCTGATGCAACTTTGAAACACAAACGGACTACCGTACTACACTTACTCCTCTCTGAAATGTAAAATCTTTCCCTATGAAATAATGTATGTAATCTAAGGAAGCTGATATCATTTAGATGATATTTCGCTAAAGAGAACGAATTTTCACCTAGCAGTTTCTTCATACAGTAGTGCATTTAAGATCTATCTTTCTTACCATCAAATCAGTATGATGAGCTGTGAGAAATCCCGTTTCTCACAAACACATTATGTAATCTGTTAAGTCCTGTCAACTGTCTGTCCTGCAACGGTTAACGATTTGCATCAAGTATCATGTTCCTGTACGAGCAACGCCATTTGAATCAGGGGAACCTCCAGTGATAAATTCCGAACGGACAGCACCTATCCGTACCCCAGCCCAGAATGTGGGTTAATGGGTGCTGCCAGATTGTGTCCCCTCCTGTGGCGGGAGGGACACAATCTGGCCGCACTATCGAGTGGTACTACTACTCTTCGGCCAGGTTGTGTTAGGAAGAATACTACCACCGTATTCCCTGCGTGTCGTAAAAGGCGACTAAAAGGGGCTGGGTGAGGGGGCTAGGGACCTCCTCCTCTGTTTTTTAGTTCCTAAAAAGAGACAGGCCAGAAAAAGAGATGGGGGATTGAGTTATCCCCATACCCTTAAGATTGGGTCTATGAATGTGCGTGGATGTAGTACGATTGAGGCTAAAAGGGAGGAGATTAGGAGAATGTTTGTGAGAAGAAAGTTGGATGTGTTAGCTTTGAGTGAAACGAAGATGAAAGGGAAGGGTGAGTCTATGTTTGGAAGTGTGAATGGAAGATTGTCAGGTGTTGACAGAGGAAAGGCAAGAGAAGGTGTGGCCTTGTTAGTGAGTCCGGGATTACAGCAGTGTGTGACTGAATGGAAGGAGGTGTCATCGAGACTGATGTGGGTGAAAGCGAAATTTGAACGTGAGTTGTGGGTGTCCGTGAGTGCATATGGGCCTGGTAGTGAACGGGATGAGGAAGAGAGGGAGTCTTTCTGGAATGATGTTGATGAGTGTCTGCAGAGTTTTGGAGCGAATGTGAAAGTGGTAATGATGGGAGATCTGAATGCTAGAGTGGGAAATGTAGCATTTGAAGGTGTAGTTGGTATGCATGGTGTGCCTGGAAGAAATGAAAATTGGGAACGAATGATAGGGATGTGCATTGAGCGAGAGATGGTGATTGGAAATACGCTGTATGAAAAGATAGATATTTATAAGTAAACATGGGTGAGACAGGAGGGTGGAAGGGTTGTTGACTGAGCTTTGATGGACTATGTGGTTGTGTCCAGGAATGTAATAGGAAGATTGTTGGATGTGAAAGTGGTAATGATGGGAGTGGAGGGTGGAGGTATGTCTGACCACTACCTGGTGCAGGGAAAGTTAAGAGTAGGTAAGAGATGGGTGAGAATTAGGAGGGTTAGGTGTGGCGGGGAGGTTTTAAAAGTGAGTGAATTGGATAAAAGTGAGAAAATGATAGAGTATCAGGAGAAATTGAAATATTAGCGGAACGCAGTGAAAGATCAGGAAAATGGCAGTGTGGATCAGGAATGGCAGTTGTTTAAGAGTGCTGTGGTGGGGCATGCAGAAGAGGTGTGTGGTGTGAGACGTGTGGATGGTGGTGTAAGAAAAGGAAGTGAATGGTGGTGCAAGGAAGTAAGTATGGCTGTGGCTGAGAAAAGACGTGCATATGAAGTGTGGCTGCAGAGGAAGGATGAGGTGTCAAATGAGAGATATAAGGAAAAGAGGAATAGGGCGAGAAGAGCTGTGCGTGATGCTAAAGTGGCAGCAGATGAGAGGTGGGGTAGGTGGCTAACTGAGAATTTTCAACAGAATAAGAAAATGTTCTTGAAGGAGGGTGAAAAGGGTGCCAAAGGAAGAGTCTGGGAAGGAAGAGCGAGTAAAAGCAGAGGATGGAAGGATGTTAATTGAAATGGATGCAGTAAGGAAGAGATGGGCAGAGTATTTTGAAAGATTGTTAAATGTAGAGGAGGAAAGGGTGACTGAGATTGTGGCGGATGGAAGGGTGCAAGGAATAAATGTGTTGGGAGAGTTGAATGATTCTTTGCTCACGAAGGAGGAAGTGGAGAAGGCAGTCTAGGTGATGAAAACAGGGAAAGCTGCAGGTATGGATGGGTGTGCTGTGGAATGCCTGAAGGGTGGTGGAGTGACTATTGTTGACTGGTTAGTAAGATTGTTGAATGTGTGCTTTGTGAAAGGTATGGTACCAATTGACTGGGCAAGTGCTTGTCTGGTCCCGTTGTATAATGGCAAGGGTGATAAGTATGAATGTACTAGCTTTAGGGGTATAAGTCTGTTGAGTGTTGTAGGTAAGGTTTATGGTAGAGTGGTAATTATGAGAGTTAGAGAGGGTACAGAAGGAGTGATTGGTGATGAGAAGTGTGGCTTTAGGAGAGGGAGAGGATGCATGGATCAGGTGTTTGCTGTGAGACAAATGTGTGAAAAGTATTTAGCGAAAGGCAAGGATGTGTTTTGGGCATTCATGGATTTAGAGAAAGCGTATGATAGACTTGATGGGCAGGCTTTGTGGATTGTTTTTAGATTGTATGAACTGGATGGTAGGTTACTAAAAAGGGTGACGAGTTTTTATGTAAATAGTAGAGCGTGTGTAAGAGTGGAAAATGCTGTGAGTGATTGGTTTCCCGTGAGAGTGGGGCTGCGACAGGGATGTGTGCTGTCGCCTTGGTTGTTTAATATTTATATGGATGGTGTTGTAAGGGAGGTGAATGCAAGAGTTTTAGATGGAGGTCTGAGTCTGGTGAATGTTGATGGTGGAGAGTGGAATCTGAAGCAGCTGCTGTTTGCAGATGATACTGCACTGGTGCCTAATTCAGAGGAGAGATTGAGACAGTACGTAGAGGAGTTTGGAAGGGTGTGTGAAAGGAGGAACTTGAAAGTAAATGAGAATAAGAGTAAAGTGATGAAGTGTACAAGGTTGGTAGATGGTAGGGGGATGAATATTGTTTTGAATGGTGAGTTGCTTGAGGAGGTAGGGTGTTTTAAATATTCAGGGTCACATGTTGCTGTGGATGGAAGAATAGATGCAGAAGTGAAGTTTGGAATGAATGAAGTAGGCAAGGTGCTGGGAGGAATGAAAACGGTTTTTAGATGTCGTTCGCTTAGAATGGATGTAAAGAGAAGGCTGTATGAGGGTGTTGTGATACCGACTGCATTATATGGGGCTGAAACATGGAATATGGGTGTAGCAGAGAGGAAAAGTCTGAATGTAATGGAGATGAGGTGTCTGAGGAGCATGTGTGGAGTGACGCATATGGATCGAGTGCGAAATGATGAAGTGCGAAGGAGAACTGGAGTTGTTCGGAAGATGCCTGATAGAGTTGAGCAGAGGGTGTTGCGATGGTTTGGGCATATGGAGAGAATGGATAATGAGTGATTGGTGAAAAAGATAACCAGATCTGATGTGGGAGGTGTAAGGCTGAGAGGGAGACCATGAATAGGATGGATGGACAGTGTGAAGAGAGTGCTGGATGTGAGAGGGATGTCTGTTGAGCAAGGAAGAGTGGCTGTGTGTGACAGAAATAAATGGAGAGAAATTGTGAATGAATAAATGATGACGCAGCCCTGAGGGGATATTCTCCCGCATTTGGTCTGATCAGTTAGTCAGGTCAGGTGTGGGTAAGGGGATGGGTCTATTATGATGTGGCAGGGGTAAACGAGCTCTGCTGTCGGGCCCTGCTGCGGATGTCACTGATTGCACTAAACAGTTGACCATTGTGCGGTGTGTTGCGGTGAGGATCTGTCTCTCCTCCCCTTTGGGGCTAAGATGCGAATGAATGTGTTTGAATGGATGAGTAAATGGGGAGTGTGTCGTCCTGTCTCGGCTACCTCCCTTTCCTTAGGGGAAACAGCCTAGGTATATAGATAGATAGATAAATGAGTTTGTGCTGTCTTTACATACAAAAATGACATTAGAACTAGCTATGGAACATGAAGAGACATTGTTTCCCTTGATCGTGATTGCGTTTGGTATTAAAATATACTGTTGACGGTATAGTTTGGTCGTTTGTGTAACGCTACTCTTAGTGTGGAAAGTTGGTCATAAGCTTTTGCTCTTCTTCAACAGACATTCCAGTCAGCTGCCAAAAACACGATTTGTGCCAGGCATCTAGGTTGACAGGACATTGTTGATTTGGTAGTACGGTTAATAGTTGGTACTGCTAATAAGTAAGTTTTCGCCTACGGCCAAATCATGCCTCCCTTTAGTGTGTAGGGTAATTTAGTGTGGGTCTGCGTAAAACTCTAGCTTGTTTGACATGGCACTGCATCGTCCGTCGTTTACACGTGATAGAAATATTGCTATACTTGGAAAGGGCCTTATGGGAGTATGTTCTCTGCAATGTTATTGCAGCCATATTGCCAAATAATATAAAATATGTTAACATTATATGTATGAACTGCGATAATTTATATCACCCAAGATATATATGTTCTGACGTTACCTTTGGTAGCAATGAGTGCACCGACGTATGGATGGGTATTGGTCTTGTATCAACACCCTCACTCGGATGGCGGTGTCGATGGCACAACCATGGCTTAATTTATCATCTCATACTACGGTATACTTAGATGCACTAATACAACAATGATATCAATTACTAAGGATAGGGAATGAGTTTTATTTATCACCTTCATTGCAGTAGGTCCCGTTTTGCTCCTTCTGGCAATTTACTTAGGTTGTGTCCCCCCTGTGGCAGGGGGGACACAACCTGGCCGCACTATGGGGTGGTACTACTACTCTGCGGCCAGGTTGTGTTAGGAAGAATACTGCCACCGTATTCCCTGCGTGTCGTAAAAGGCGACTAAAAGGGGCGGGGTGAGGGGACTAGGGACCCCCTCCTCTGTTTTTTAGTTCCTAAAAAGAGACAGGCCAGAGAAAGGGATGGGGGATGGAGTTATCCCCGTACCCTGAAGATTGGGTCTATGAATGTGCGTGGATGTAGTACGATTGAGGCTAAAAGGGAGGAGATTGGGAGAATGTTTGTGAGAAGAAAGTTGGATGTGTTAGCTTTGAGTGAAACGAAGATGAAAGGGAAGGGGGAATCTATGTTTGGAAGTGTGAATGGAAGATTGTCAGGTGTTGATAGAGGAAAGGCAAGAGAAGGTGTGGCCTTGTTAGTGAGTCCGGAAGTACAGCAGTGTGTGATTGAATGGAAGGAGGTGTCATCAAGACTGATGTGGGTGAAAGCGAAATTTGAACGTGAGTTGTGGGTGTTTGTGAGTGCATATGGGCCTGGTAGTGAAAGGGATGAACAAGAGAGGGAGTCTTTCTGGAATGATGTTGATGAGTGTCTGCAGAGTTTTGGAGCGAATGTGAATGTGGTAATGATGGGAGATCTGAATGCTAGAGTGGGAAATGTAGCAGTTGAAGGCGTAGTTGGTATGCATGGTGTGCCTGGAAGAAATGAAAATGGAGAACGAATGATAGCGATGTGTGTTGAGCGAGAGATGGTGATTGGGAATACGCTGTTTGAGAAGAAAGATATTTATAAGTATACATGGGTGAGACAGGAGGGTGGAAGGGTTGTTGATAGAGCCTTGATGGACTATGTGGTTGTGTCTAGGAATGTAATAGGAAGATTGTTGGATGTGAGAGTTCTGAGAGGGGAGGGTGGAGGTATGTCTGACCACTACTTGGTGGAGGGAAAGTTAAGAGTAGGTAAGAGATGGGTGAGAGCTAGGAGGGTTAGGTATGGCAGGGAGGTTTTGAAAGTGAGTGAGTTGGATAAAAGAGAGAAAAAGATAGAGTATCAGGAGAAATTGAAAGATGAGTGGAACGCAGTGAAAGATCGGGAAAATGGCAGCGTGGAGGAGGAATGGCAGTTGTTTAAGAGTGCTGTGGTGGGGCATGCAGAAGAGGTGTGTGGTGTGAGACGTGTGGGTGGTGGTGTAAGAAAAGGAAGTGAATGGTGGTGCGAGGAAGTAAGTATGGCCGTGGCTGAGAAAAGACGTGCATATGAAGTGTGGCTGCAGAGGAAGGATGAGATGTCATATGAAAGGTATAAGGAAAAGAGGAATAGAGCGAGAAGGGCTGTGCGTGATGCTAAAGTGGCAGCAGATGAGAGGTGGGGTAGGCAGCTGACAGAGAATTTTCAACAGAATAAGAAAATGTTTTGGAAGGAGGTGAAAAGGGTGCGAAAGGGAGAGTCTGGGAAGGAAGAACGAGTAAAAGCAGAGGATGGAAGGATGTTAATTGAGATGGATGCAGTAAGGAAGAGATGGGCAGAGTATTTTGAAAGATTGTTAAATGTAGAGGAGGAAAGGGTGGCTGAGATTGTGGCAGATAGAAGGGTGCAAGGAATAAATGTGTTGGGAGAGTTGAATGATTCTTTGATCACGAAGGAGGAAGTGGAGAAGGCAGTAAAGGAGATGAAAACAGGGAAAGCTGCAGGTATGGATGGGTGTGCTGTGGAATGCCTGAAGGGTGGTGGAGTGACTATTGTTGACTGGTTAGTAAGATTATTGAATGTGTGCTTTGAGAAAGGTATGGTGCCAATTGACTGGGCAAGTGCTTGTGTGGTCCCGTTGTATAAAGGCAAGGGTGATAAGTATGAATGTACTAGCTTTAGGGGTATAAGTCTGTTGAGTGTTGTAGGTAAAGTGTATGGTAGAGTGTTAATTATGAGAGTTAGAGAGGGTACAGAGGGAGTGATTAGTGATGAGCAGTGTGGCTTCAGGAGAGGGAGGGGATGCGTTGATCAGGTGTTTGCTGTGAGACAAGTGTGTGAAAAGTATTTAGCGAAAGGCAAGGATGTGTTTTGGGCATTTATGGATTTAGAGAAAGCATATGATAGAATTGATAGGGAGGCTTTGTGGACTGTTTTAAGATTGTATGGACTTGATGGTAGGTTGCTAAAAGGGGTGAAAAGTTTTTATGTAAATAGTAGAGCGTGTGTAAGAGTGGGAAATTCTGTGAGTGATTGGTTTCCCGTGAGAGTGGGGCTGCGACAGGGATGTGTGATGTCGCCTTGGTTGTTTAATATTTACATGGATGGTGTTGTAAGGGAGGTGAATGCAAGAGTTTTAGGTGGTCTGAGTCTGGTAAATGTTGATGGAGGAGAGTGGAATCTGAAGCAGCTGCTGTTTGCAGATGATACTGCACTGGTGACTGATTCAGAGGAGAGATTGAGACAGTTGGTAGAGGAGTTTGGAAGGGTGTGTGAAAGGAGGAAATTGAAAGTAAATGAGAATAAGAGTAAAGTGATGAAGTGTACGAGGTTGATAGATGGTAGGGGGATGAATATAGTTTTGAATGGTGAGATGCTTGAGGAGGTAGATTGTTTTAAATATCTAGGGTCACATGTTGCTGTGGATGGAAGAATAGATGCAGAAGTGAAGTTTAGAATAAATGAAGTAGGAAAGGTGCTGGGAGGAATGAAAAAGTGTTTAAATGTCGTTCGCTTAGAATGGATGTAAAGAGAAGGCTGTATGAGGGTGTTGTGGTACCGACTGCGTTATATGGGGCTGAAACATGGAATATGGGTGTAGCAGAGAGGAAAAGTTTGAATGTAATGGAGATGAGATGTCTGAGGAGTATGTGTGGAGTGATGCGTATGGATCGAGTGCAAAATGATGAAGTGCGAAGGAGAACTGGAGTTGTTTGGGAGATGGCTGGTAGAGTTGAGCAGAGGGTGTTGCAATGGTTTGGGCATATGGAGAGAATGGATAATGAGCGATTGGTGAAAAAGATAACTAGATCTGATGTGAGAGGTGTAAGACTGAGAGGAAGACCACGAATAGGATGGATGGACAGTGTGAAGAGAGCGCTGGATGCGAGAGGGATGTCCGTTGAGCAAGGAAGAGTGGCTGTGCCTGACAGAAATAAATGGAGAGAAATTGTGAATGAATAAGTGATGACGCAGCCCTGAGGGGATATTGGTCTGATCAGCTAGTCAGGTCAGGTGCGGGTAAGGGGATGGGTCTGTTATGATGTGGCAGGGGTAAACCAGTTCTGCTGTCGGGCCCTGCTGTGGATGTCACTGCTTGCATTGCGCAGTTGACCCTTGTGCGGTGTGATGCGGTGAGGATCTGTCCGTTCTCCCCTTTGGGGCTAAGATGCGAATGAATGTGTTTGAATGGATGAGTAAATGGAGAGTGAGTCGTCCTGTCTCGGCTACCTCCCTTTCCTTGGGGGAAGCAGCCTAGGTATATAGATAGATAGATAGTTTATCGAATAGAGCCTAACTGGGTCAAATAATGACCTGTAAGATGCATTTCAAGATCACAGTTTATGGGTTTTTCGCAAATAATCAACCTGAGTGTAGGGTGATTAGGCACCAAACGCCCTCTTCTCCATCTCTCCTTTCCAATCAGTCGTTTCTATGCACTCTGCTTGCTCGCTCACCCCCCCCCCCTCACTGTTATCTCCACGTTCATACCACTCCCTCCTCTATTCTTTCGCCTTCACGTCCTTCCCCTTCCCTAACTGTAATCCACCCAGAAGAAAGGACCCAGTTCATGAGGGCAAAGTTAAATCTGGTGTGGTCACTTCATTTTGTCTGGGGGAGTACACCAGTGGACGAAGGTTTTGAAGCTTTTAGCATCATGTGCATTCTGCAGACACACAACTGAACATGCTGGTCAGATGCGTTAGTGTGAACACCGAAAAACTCTTCGTATGTTGATTAGATAAACAAAGATAGATATGTAATAAATTCCCATTTTCCTAAAGTGTTGGCAGAGATTACTTGAGTAAGAATTAGACCCCTAATATCTATAACAACTGCATTACCTTTTGCATAGTCAAGGGCTGTATCCATTTTTTTTTTTTTTTTTTACAAAACTCTTCTTCATCCATGATATGAAGTAATTTATTCATCTGGCCAAGATAGGAGCACTAAATTTCGCTTATGCAAAGTGACCTGCACGATCGAAGATGATCATTTCACCGGCAGCATGAAGATGGAATTTTACGTCTCTCATGCTCTGTGCTCTAATGAAATGCAGTGGCTAGAATTTCCTTGACACATTTCTTTCATTCACTTTGCTCTAATGCATCTGCCATCAGAATGTATGTAATTTGATTCAGCTATTGCATATGCACGTCTCGCACTACACTTTCAGCCGTGCTCCCGCTCACTGACAGCATCCTATGCACAACGTAGATACTTAAGTCTAACATCATCTGAACACTTTGGTGCCTGGAATAAGACTGCCATCAGGGAGTCTGGTGTTACGAAGTGTGTCACGAAGCACGCTGTCATAAGTGTATGCATGTCCAGTCACGTGATAAAACTGACCCAGATTCAGTATCTGATAATGTCGCTCACTTCTCTATACTTCAAAAGAAGGGCATATACATTAAATTCATCTCATTGTGAAGAAAAATTACGTTATAGCTCTATAGGACTCACAAACGAAGACAGCATCAGTCATGAATTACGAATTTTCTTGAAGGAAGATTTCAGGAGGCTACCCCATGGTCCTATAAATAACAAAGTAAGGTGCCTAAAATACATACTTTAACACTTTCTTCTACATTATGATATCTAATGGCAGTGTACCATACAAGTAAAAGGAATTATTAACATCTAGTCCATGCTTCTTAAGAAGACCCGTCCGACAGAAAACATCAAGGAAAATATCAAGGCGGAATTATTCGTGGAAAAAGAAGTGATATTGAAAACCTATGTGAGGGAGCATGGGCCGTGCAGATAAGAATAAGCAGCCCAGACAGAAGAAACCAGAACACCACCCGTGTGGCAAGGATGTTTGGCAGCAAGATGAGACAAAGGACGGTCACGATGACAACGAGATCCCTCCCAGCTGAATCATCCAATGGAGTACTTAATCTGACAGGATGCAACAACTGAAGAAAAAACATCCTGTTGCAAGACAGGCACATACCCAGCCAAAACTTGACTGCACTCCACCCAATCCATTTATGACAAGATAACTGGAGATACAGTGTGGAGGTAAGCAATACACACATTAGGAGGAGCAGGACCGTCCAGCCTGGGTGCAAAATCTTGGAGAAATCCTCAGCAGCAACAAATTTGAGAGGGTGGCAACAAACCTGTTTAACACCATTGCCTCATTGTCGAGGAAGCTGGCTTCAACTCAGTGTAACAGCAATGAAACACTGACGGCTTCCAAACCTATCTCCCTTGATAAAAATCCAGGATGCAGGTCCATCAGGGTAGGTGATCTCAAGGCGGATCATAAAAGAATAATGAAAGATGACGTTAAGCAAACAATTGGCAATCTCCAAGTGCAAGCAGACCAGCATGAAGGAAGTGAGGCGGTAGTTGAGAACCTTTGGGGAAGTGGAGTGTCATGCATTATTACTAGTTGATGCGTCAGATCCATTCAACTTTATCAATCGAGAGACAGTGTTGCGTAAAACATAAAAATTAAATGCCCAATATTTGTTCAGCATGTAGAAAGCATGTACAAAGAACCAGCAAACAATTATGAGTAATATATATGATCATGATGTCGGTGTTATCCAGTCCACAGGAGGACCTACCAAGCGGGACCTCATGGCCACGGCAATGTACGCCCTGGCTATGACACTGTTGCAACATTAGATTAGATACGAGGCAACCAATGTAAACAAGTAGTCAGTGCAGATGATCTCACATATGCAGGCAAGGTGGAGAATGTGAGAAAATGGTGGGACTTTGTAACACCCTGAAACAGGTTCTTTTCCTAATGCAAGTATATCCATCCTGATCATGAAACCGGCTTACTATCAAAATGCACAGGAAACCATCAGGAACACAAAGGTGACAGTGACAAAAGAAGCAGAGGCAATATAGATCCAATGAATGGAGCAAAGGAGTTCAGAGATAAACATGCGAGTGATAAAGTAAAGACTTGGGTAGAAGAAGTACATTTACTGTCCAACCATGCACAAACAACCCCATGCAGCATACATTGCATTTATGTATGATGTAAATTAAAAATGAACCTTCCTTGATACGGACCATCCCCGACATAGAGTTGCTGCTACAACCACTGGAGGATACTATTCCTCCCATTGACCAGCGATCACATCCCCACACCAGAAGAGACGGTCCTTTTAGCACGATCACCCAGGATTGGAGGCCTTGGCATTGTACATCCAGCCGCCATTGCAGGCTGTGAACACAGAAATTCACTTGGGTTCACGAAATCCTTGCTGGGCACCGGAGCAAGCAAAACTAGCGGAGGTGGGCACGTACTTTCTTGGTCAGTTTTCTACTGTACTGAAAAAGAAAGTTTCCATTTCATTAATTCATTGGTTCTTCAAAACTAATACTATATGATCAAGAAAAAATTCTGTCTTGCTGTATCAGCGTATAAAATTCAATATAGGAGGAGTAAAAGTTTTAAATATCACTGGTAAATGTGGGATAAAATCAGTATTTATGGACCAGTTTTGCTCAGATTTTAAGTGGAGATTCTTCTGAGCTCGGCACTGATGGGGAAATGTCAATGTCAAAAACTCAGACCACCAGCTGCCACAATAAGCTGATACTTTCTGGAAGGTTTGCAAAAAAATCTGAAAAAAAAAAAAAAAAAAAAAAAAAAGGAAACCTAAGATAAAAGCCTTATTTATAGATCAATTTTGCTCAGATTTTAACTGGAGATTCCTCTGAGCTTGACACTTATGAAAAAATGTCAGAATTCAAAGACTCAGGTCATCAGGTGGCGCAATATACTTATACTGTATATTCTGAACGTTGGCAAAGTTTTCTGCAAAACCACCAGAAGGAATTTAATGGTATGTGTTCCAATTGGTCCAGTGAAACTAATATGGGCAGCTCCCAGTGATCAGATTTGCAGCCGAATGAATGTGCCATTTGTTATAGCCCATGTTTATTTCACACAGAAAATTCAAGGAGCGTCAGTGGTTGAAGCGTACATTGCCGTACCACGAGCACGAGATATCAGTCAACTAGTTTTTGATCCTTTTTTTTTAATTTCCATAGATTGCTATCAGTATTTAAGTACAAAATGAAAGCAAGAAAAAATCAGATGAAGAGCCTCAGAAGAAGCACAAAAATTAGGCATCTTCATTTCTTAGGCAAGTTACATTTAACCTGTCTGTTAAATTATCTTTACTAATCTGGGTGGCTCAGTCCCAGTATTGGGCCAAGGACCGATGGTGAGAGAAGGGAAGTGGTCTGGAAGCCACCTTCCAATGTGACTGGGGGAAATGGGGCAAAATTGCAATAACCCTCTTTGATATATCATGGGAGTTCCAAGTCTCCAAGACTGACAAGTAAATATTATAGACAAATTTTACACAACTTGTAAAAACCTTTTTTTTTTTTTTATGCCACCTTGTCAGATGAAAGTAAGGACAGGACAACCTGATCTAATATTTGCATTTATTTTAAAACGGGTGGGTGGAAGTGCTCACCATCCACCCACTCGATATGGTGCTGCTTTGGGTGTAAGCCTTATCCTCTCTTCCTTCCTTCCTCTTTTGTCTTTCTTTCCTTCATTCTTTTTTCTTCCATTTGCCTACGGGTGACTTTACACTCTCTCTCTTGTCGTTCTTTCCTTTACTCTTTCATCATCCTTCTCCCCATGGGTGACTCTACATGAGTAACAAGCCAAATGGTTTCCTGTACACCAGGAAACTATTTACTACGGTGGGTGGTAACCATATACCCAAATTATGGTGCCTGGTGGTTTAGTGGGTAATAAAGGCGCTCCAATCGGATTGAACCAGTGGAGGGTTATATCCAAGGGATGGTTGGGGTTTATTGCCCACGCAATGCCACTCAGGGATGAGTGAGGCTTGTCACTCTCATCTTAAATATCAGGACTAACTTGCCTAGCCTCGGGCTCCTACGCTCCTCATGGGGCGGCATAGGATTGGATTATTTTTTTTTTTTTAAAATAAAACAGATACATAAATATGGATCTAAAATCAAGTGAAGGCGTCCACGAGGTAGAACGATGGTCATAGAATAGAGGTGACCACCATCTTGTCTTGAAAATTGTGTGTTGAAGTTGATAAAGTGGTGGCCACTACGCTGCGATGACTAGCGTTCCACCCGCACCCCGTGGACGCCTTCTCTTGTCTACAGAAGATTTGTGCCCAGGTTGAGGCAAGTGAAACTGACCAACAATGGCAGAAAGACAAAGACACGTATAAGCAAAGAGCGGGAAACAAGGCAGAAATATCAACTGCAGCACATAATTGAGCATCTTACACCAGACCAGTGCAGGAGATTTGAGGTGGCACATGAGGCTGGGGCACCAAACTGGTTGACGCCCTTGTCTCTCAAGGCAAAAGGCTTCAACTTTAGCAAACAAAAGTTTATAGTGCCATAGTCTTGGAATATGGGTGGCCAATTGAAAACCTACATCAGCAGTGTGCCTGCCATGCTGTCTTTGATACAAGCCATGCAGTGGTCTACAAGGAGAGAATTTGTGTGCATTCGGCCAGATGAAGTACGCAACCTCACTGTGAAGATGTTCCAGGAAATTTGCCATGATGCCACCACACAGCCAGCTTTGCTTCCTCTAGACAGTAATGACTTCATCCACAGAGAAGCAAGCATGTTAAATGATGTCAGAGTGGATGTCAGGGCTGGAGGTTTCTGAACATGTGGGCAGAGGGTTTTCTTCAACATTATGATATTTGATCCTATAGCAGCATGTCACTGTGAGCTTTCAGTTGAGACTGGACACCACATCAATTAACAGGAAAAAAGAAAACAGAAACGATCAAAAAAGAATCCAACATTTAGGGCACGGTCAATTCACTTGTGTTCACAACAACAGATTGGATGGGTCCAAGGAAATTCTGCTTGAGACTGGCGGAGGTGCTGTCTAAGAAGGAGTTCTGTTATGACCTGGATGGGATGTTGACTGTAATTCTCCCTTGTGAGTTCTGCACTCTGCTCTAGGGGCACGAGATCATCACCCCTCAGGCCTGTCTCTATGGTGGGTATGGACTACGAAGCAACAGTGGCTAAGAGCCACAGTGACCAGTGGCCCCAATACATTAAAGCTTTTGTTATCTCGCCCAAATGAGTTGGAGGAGGGTATGTATTCACCTCTGTTTGTTTATTTGTTTGCTTGTCGAAAAGATATTTCCAAAGTTACTGATGGACTTTAGCAAAATTTTGTAGATATGTGGTTCATGGGCTAAGATGGAACTGATTAAATTTTCACGGTGATCTCTTTTCGATTCCCTGATCAGCATTTTTTTTTTTTTTTGCTTGTTTATCCAAAGATTATCTTACAGAGATGTTGATGGATTTCAAATAAATTTTGTGGATGTGTGAGTCATGGGCCAAGGAAGGGTTGATTAAATTTTGTTTGTGATCTGAGTTGTCTTGTAGGCCTACGAAAGTATTAGCGTTGGCGGAGGTAAGCCCACTTGTTCACACTGTATTATTATTTATAAAATATAGCACATATAAAAGTGTAGCATTTGGTTGATTACCACAGCCGTTAGCGTGTTTGGGGCCAATGATCTTAATATGAAGGTTAGTGTTATCGTTCCAAATAAAACACCAAATAGTGAATTATAGTATGAATGTTGGTGACAATCTTCACTGTATAATTCCAAATGAATGAAGGAAATTTATGTATAAAATATCATCATTTGCAGCAACAGTGGCAACGACGGCAATGCTGGAGGGAACAACAGCAGCAACTGGTCAGTGCACTGGGAGGTACTGCCATCTGGTGGCTGCCTGTTGTGTGAGTTTCACCAAAAAAATTTTCTACATGCTTTCATGTAGTTTCCTCAAATCACAAAATTTTTAGAGTCTTTTGACAATCATGCTATTGGTGTGTAAGTGATATTAGAAAAAAAAAATACCCGTAAAACAGGAATCATCATCTCCATGGAATGAACTTCTACATACAATTTACTGTTCAATAAACATCCCATATGATTGTTGTAAGACTACAGCATGGTAAACATTTGGAGAAATGCTTTCATGCGCAACTCTTTCAATATTTTTAAACTCGCCGCCTGAGCAGTGTACGACAAGTTTTCCTGAATGTAAAGAAAATAACCAGGACCACTTCAACTGTGATCACTCATGGACAACACACTGCAAAGAAGCCACCACCAAGTAGCAACAGTGCATGTACACAAGCCAGAGGGATATGGGAAGTCCGTGCACACAGCCACCAAGACCCTCTAGCTGAGAATTACCACACTGCCACCATTACAACCTAAGCCACCAGTACCAGTGGCGGTGGGGGTTCGTCAACTTAGTGTCTACAAGAGGCAGCACAACTGGGCTCGCTAGATACAGCCTCACAACACCCGTGCTTGCTAGAGGTGTCACACCCGAACTTACTTGAGACAGTTTGGCAATGCAGAAGGAGTTCCCATTCTCCCCCATGCATGCTAGAGGCAGTACACCCGAGCTTGCTAGAGGTGGTTCAACAATGCAGGAGTTTCAGTATTCCAATGTGCTTGCTAGACACGGCACAACCTAGCTTGCAAGAGGCAGTTTGGCAATGCAGGAGTTCCAATGCTCCACTGTGCTTGCTTGACGCGGCACAGCCGAGCTTGCTAGAGGTGGCTTGGCAACATGACATGGAAGAAGTTCCAGACCACACACTCCCCGGAGTATGGCAGGCTTCCCCAATGTGACACTGAAGCTGGAGTCAGTTCCCCCCCACACTCACATCCCCTCGAAAAGAGCGCCCTCCTACCCCTGGAAAGGAATCGCGGGCTTAATATAAACCTGTTTTCCTGATCATCTTGGATCCCTTTTAATTTTACCACTAGACCCTTTATGGGTACAGACCACACTACTCTATTACCACGCTGAGAGAGAGAGAGACAGACAGACAGACATCGCATCTTCACTTTGCCAGAGCCAAAGTCGTACTCTGTCTCCCTCTTGGTCCTATCTCTTATAATTTGCTAGACTCCACCACCCTCAACAGACGTAGAAACAAAACCCAACCCCATCCTTTTCCAAAAAAGGTCTTTGTGACGGGTATCAGTGTTATATGCGGACCGTCCCCTTCAGATCTCCCCTCCCAATCCCCCTTCGCCCCAGTGGACCATTTCTTGTATATAAGCCTCACGATGCTGGATGTAAGATTGTATATAGAGGCTTGTGCAATAATTAAACTTTTGTCCTGCCATCTGGAGTTTCTGTGTCTACCCTGCACTCTTAAGGTGTGTTGAATCCTGCTTTGTTGTTCCACTTTGTTTAGATGAACCGAACTAGACCCGAAGGTCACCAGCATAACAATAAACAAAAGCACGTGTATACTACCGACTTAGTGAGGAAGGCACAGCTGATTTTTCTAGCCCAGACTATTTGATTCAGCCAGCCACTGTGCAAAATTCATCACTTTGCTAACTGTTGTTACTGTCAATCTCATGCAACCAGTCATCTCATCAGTGGCACACCTCGCCAGTCTCGTGCTTGTTTACAATCGTATGTGTGGTAGAGCCGAGTACCGAATGGAAGTGTCGAATGGCGAAATTCCGGATCTTTCATCATTGTTTTAAGACATGGAAATCCTAATATCTTTGTGCGAATGATTTACCAACTTTATACGTGCAAGAAGGCAACATTTTCACACATTCCCTCTTTAAATACTTTCCTAGAAATCACCTGATAGAAAGAAGCAGAACATTCGTTTGAATACTATTTTTTTTTTCCAATCCATCTTCGTTATAAGGCCATGAATACTGTAGAAACCTTTGCTTTGTTAGTGAAAGCGTGATGTTCAACATGACAACACTCAACTTTAGCTGGTTTTGGATAGAATAACAGCGAATATTGGTAGCTATAATCCTCAAACCCGCAGTTCATGTATCTGTCACAAGTTCATGGGCTGCCATCAGACGGCAGGACCTTTCAGTGCACTGGCCAATTAGTAGACTGTAGACCATTCTACAGCATTTAGGAGTGATATCTGCCCAGCTTTCCCTATTTTGTACCCTTTTTTGGATGCTAAGGGTGTGGATTCCTTTAAAACTAATGGTGGAAAATTATCAAGAAACCAGACAAACTGACCCGAAAAAATCTGTTGAAATCCATGTGCTCACTTTCCCCAATACTTGATCGTTTTTATTATTGGGAGGGAGATGATCCCCCAACACACTGGGAGGGGGATGTCACGCTCCCCAAATATCGCATTGCCGACAAGAGTCCGTTGCACAACATTCACACTGTTTATTGTCAGACGCCTCAATCCCGTAAGGGGTGACCAGAAACAAGTCGCCTCCATGTCGCCCTGTCTTTTCACTGGCTTGGTTCCAGTGCACATTCCCCTCTCTCATAATTATATCTCTCTCCACTCCATCCCTCCATCTCATCCTCGGCGCCTTCCCCTACCTCTCCCCCCCTTCCACCTCACTCGCGTACACTCTCCTCGTTAGTCTCTCGCTCTCCATCCTGTCCTCATGGCCAAACCACCTCATATATTTCTCCTAACGCTTTGTATCACATCCACATCCACACCACAACGCTCCTTCACGTCCTTATTTGTCTGTCTGTCTCTCCAGGTAACTCCACATGCTCCTCTCAAATAACTCATTTCCACTGCACACACTCTTGACTTGTGTCCCATCAACAAGGCCCAAGCTTCACTTCCATATGTTTGGATTGCTATCACAATACTGTCATGCAGCAACTTTTTTTACTTCCGTGCTAACTTCCCTGTTCCTTACCACTGCTTTCAAAGAGCCAGAAAATATTCTCCACTGCCAATTAGCAGATGGTAGACCATTCTACAACCCTTTCAAGCACTTCACCCTCTAAACTTCTATCCTTATTTATCACACTACCCAAGTACTTAACCGCACTCACATTTTCTATTTCCTCTTCATCCAGCCTCACTGCACTGTACATTCAGCGCCTTCATTTCTCTCGAAGACCATAACTTTACACTTCCCTACATTCACCTTTAGATTTCGTTTATTACGCACTTCCTCAAACTCATTCACATATACTGTACACTCACGCGTACTAATTCCTCCTTCTGGGTTACCCCTTCCTTCCCCCTATACCCTGGAGAGAGGGAGGAGGGGGATCGGGACCACCTCTACCCTACCCTCAATCACCGCTTGCCAGTTAGTGCTTAGCCACAAATTTTCTCATGTGTTGTAAATTATGGCTAAACTAACGCCAAGATTTGGATGATATGTAACAATAAATTTTATTTACTGCAGGCTTATATTTAGGACAACAATCACAAACAGTGTACTCTACATTATCGTGCCCAAAAAGACTCTGGGGTGTAGTGCTTGTTTTCTCCCCCCCCTCTCTCTCCCCTGTAGGCCTAATCGGTGGGCTGTTCCACCGTCAACTCGCCTTTATGTGCATTTAATGCAAGCAACATTCGTTACGCACACAGATGACAGCAAATATATGGATTTTTTTTTTTTTTTTTTTTTAGGGGTGAGGCGAAGAAGACGAGAGAGAGAGAGAGAGAGGCGGGGGGTGGGTAAGAAAAGCACTACACCCCAGAGTCATTTGGGGCACGATAATGTTGATTACACTCTTTGTGAATGTTGTCCTAAATATAAGCTAGCAATTAAATAACAATATATTGTTACATACCATCCAAATCTTGACCGTTAGCAGCGCATGCGATAATGGTTTAGCCATAATTTACAGGACATGAGAAAATTTGTGACAAAACACTAACTGGCAAGTGGTGGATGAAGGTGGGAAAGTTTCGGGTTGAAGGTGGGGTAGAGCTGGTCCCAATCCCCCTCTTCACTCAGTCCAGGGTATCAAGGGGAAGGAAGGGGTAATCCGAAGAAGGTAGGATAATTTTCAACTTTAATTAACTATTTTTTCATAAATATTAAATCTGAAAGAAAAAATAATATTCCAATGATTAGGCGTGACCATATTATTACTCTATGCAACTTGTACATGACCGTCAACCAGTTCATTAGTACGCGTGAGTGTACTAAGATGTCAAGGCCATATCTGCTTTCATTGTTTCAGATAATTTTTTATTTGCTAAAGGGCAGACTCCTCCAAAAAAAACATGGTTGAAGCTTGTATATATGAAAGACCTTCGGAATAACCACACGAACTCACGTGGGAAGCTTCATTCAGATCTATTTAGTAGCCTAGGACGAGTTAAGGAACACACACACACACACACACACACACACACACACACACACACACACACACACACACACACACACACACACACACACACACACACACACACACACACACACACACACACACACACACACACACACGCACGAAAAATCTCGCTCAGTGGTATCGGGCGAGTTGTAGAAAATGATACCATCCTGCCTCGTTGGACTGATAATGACGTTCTACAGTGTATTAACCCTCATTCCTAGTGAGATTTCCTAGTGGCATGTTAAACACCTGGCCAGAGAGAGAGAAAAAAAAAAACGAAACATAACCCTTTCAATCCGATAATGTATTTTTTTATTTCGGTGTTGGAAAGAAACGTTTTCACGCGAAGCAAGCAATATAACCCGGTGGTGGAGCTGCTTGGTTGTGTAAACGTGCCACACCTCTCTCCCTTCTCCAAGTGAAATGAATGAAGGCAACCTGAGCTGCAGTCCACTGGGTTCACTTTCAAATGAGCCTGGGGCCACAGCAACATTATTGTTTTTTATTCTTGCTACCTCGAACGATTTTTATTCAGATTAGGACACACTTTTCGAAATGTAGGAATATAGCTTTTATTAAATCTTCATTGCTATGGAGCTCTCATTACCTGAATAAAATCATTTGAAAACACACGAATAAAACAGAATAATACGTTTCCGGCCTCAGTTGCATAGGTATAAACTTACCAGTACGGAAGAGTCGCAAGGGAGCCTGCTAATCACAGAAGTACTTGTCCCTCTTACTCGAATCACCTAGTCCTCCGGCAGTGCAAACAAGAGCCAGTCACTTGTCTTACCTGTACTAACAGAGAGCTGTGTTCACGTTCGATGGAGGGTGGCGTGGCCTGGCCAGTTTGTGTACGTGGTTACCATGGACACGGATCAGCTGACTGGGGGACACGTGCAAGGAGAGAACGAGAAGGGTTATAGAGAGGGGGATCGAGCGACCAAGTCAGTTTGTGTACAATGTTACCATGGAGACGGATCAGCTGCTGAGGGACAATTAAAGGGAGGATAATTGTAAATGGAGATTGTGAGAATTGTGTGGAAAACAGGTTAATCCTTTTAGTTCTATGACTTCCGTTTTTGTGAGACGCTAGATGTACTTGTATAAGAGAGCCACGTGCTTTCTTTCTTATTAATGCAGTGTTTACCAAATTGCAGGGAGCGCCTTCTTGGTGGGGCGCGCACTATGGGCAAAGAGGCACAACTTTATGGAAAAAGACTTGAAATGTACCTTAAAAATGTTTAGACTTTCGCTGAAAACGATTTAACTGTTGTGTTTACATTTATCACCTGTTTTATACTGAATGAATTCAACCCTATTGAATGATATTTATGAATCTTGACAGACCATACTACAACGTAAAGGGAAAATAATTTAGGAAGGTAATGCGAATATACTGCTAAGTGGTGCATAGACTTCACATGATGGAAGTGAAGCTTGTGTAAATATCGATAAACGTCTGAAGAATTACTTCAGTATCAGCGTTGGACTGAACCTGCCCAGTGGGCAAATGTCACATTTTTCACGTGGTAAAGATGTGGACTGGAGATGTCTAAAAGATGTGGATATCTGATCTTTTTTGACATGTTCGTTTCACGAGAATTTAAACACGTGTAATACACGTGTTGAAATTCATCTAAAAGATGTGGATAGCTGATCTTTTTTGATAGTTCGTTTCACGAGAAGTTAAACACGTGTAATAGACGTGTTGAACTTCACGAGTAATACACAGTAATATCTGGTGGAATAAATCACATGCATGCAAATTAGGAAGGCTCTCTAGAAGCCAAATGGATAAAAAAAGTATACATTCACTCCCTAACTCCAACAAGTTCTTCCTATGCTGAATAAAATTAATAATTTAGCCAGTATAAATTGTCAAATTCATCAATCATCAAAGCATTGTTAGTTTATAAGTCGATTAATTCTTACAGACTATAATCAGTTCAGCTTGGGAAGAACTTGTGGGATCTAGGGATTGAATGTAAATTATTTTTATCCATTTGATTTCTAGAGAGCCTTCCTAATTTAAGTCGTATAAACTTGTCTAGTGAAAAAAAAATAAACAGTCAAGATGCATCATAATCATTAACGGGTTAATTTTC